>NC_091637.1:63860719-64166589 GCF_027580195.1 Bos mutus
CAGCACCACCCCCACTACATGAAGCCACCTGAGTTTGTTTCTTTTTATAGCGTAAAGTTGATTGTACTTTGTCATGATGAAACTAATGCATACTCTTCATAGCAGACTCAGAAGGAAGCCCTGCCGTACCCCTCCCACCCAGAAACAGCACTGGTATTTCTCAGTGCATTTCCTTCCTGCATTTTTTTTCCTTAGGAGTACATTTTGGGATGTGTTTCTGTAGTTAGCATATTGCATAGACAACGCTTTATATTGCTTTTTACATGTAACTTTATAAGCATTAGCCCCTGTCATTATAACTTCCTTATAAATAACTCTGATCTGCTGCATATAAACAGGCTTCTCTGATATCACTCTTAGTTCAAATCCTCTTGAAACCACTAGGTGTCATTTCGGTTGCTCCAAAGAGCTCTGGTCATAGTCCTTTATGTCTCGATGCGGAAAGAACTCGGTGAGAGGCAAGGTCAAAGACAAGAAATGGTTCATTAGAACCGGACGCGGGTGAAGCTTACAAGCAGGTGGGCAAGACTGCCACAGCCTGGGAACTTACTGGGCTACTGATTAATTAACTGAAGGAAAAGTGGGGAGGGGAAAAAGACCACTTTTTCCCTCATTCTTGAGTGGCAGTCAAGCTTCCGTCATCAGCTCCTCCTTCAGGCTGGGCAGAGGAGTTTTCTTGTCCCCGCATTGCCAAGCATGTAGTGTCATGGCCATCGAAATGTTATTTTAGGTCTCAGTACACCGAGAGTCTTTACTTTGAAGTGTCCCCTTTCCACCAACTATTGTTTTTTATGTGTGCAGAGAGCACGGCCTAGGGGTCATTAACTTACTGAGCTTTCTGGGCAGGATGCGGGTCTCAGGCCTCCCTTGTTTTACTGTTTTGGGGGCACGTCCCCTGCTTCTGCCGCATAGTTTTGTTACTAAGCAGGACTGCTTGGTTTTGTGGTTAAGCAAATCTGCTTCCTCAAGCAATCATTAACTTTCAGGTTCTCCCATATTTTTTCTACTTACAGTCCCCAAGTGGGATTAACTGTTTAATCACCTGCTTTGTCCCTTTACTCTGTCCTTACCACTGTCACCCCAACGATGGCAATGATGATAATAAGAAAAAATAATAAAGACCACATTTACAGAGGGCATTTGTCTACAGGACACTCTCTGAACGCTTCTTCCATCAGCAGTGAAGCAGGCTTCACCCTTTCCCATTGGAGGACCACCTACCTGGTCTGTTCCTCAATTCTGGGTGTTCTGCCCTCTTCAATTCCCACTCCCCCCCTACCCTGGCTGTCTCCTCGGCTCCCGGGGTCTCAGTCACCTCTTTGGCTCCAATAACTCTCCGAGTAACCATCCTTGAGTCAACTTCCTTAGTCTCATACCTGGATGTCCATCGAGCCTACCAGCACCTCGATTTCCTGTCCCACATCAATTCATCCCCTTCTCTCCCCACACTCAGTGCTGCATCCTCCCACCTGCCCAAGCCAGCAGTGGGCATCCACCTCCACTCCTCTTTTGGGTTTTCTTTTTAAAGGCTTTTTGATATGCACGATTTTTAAAGACATTATGGGATTTGTTACAACACCGTTTCTGTGTTTTGGCCAGGAGGCATGTGGGATCTCAGCTCCCGACCAGGGGTTGAACCCATACGCCCTGCATCGGAAGGTGAAGTCTTAACCACTGGACCACCAGGGAAATCCCTCCACCCCTCAGAGGGGTTAGTTGACTTTCTAGAGCTGAACAGTGCATAAGTTGGGATTTGAACCACAAAGCTTCAGAGTCCACACTCAGCCATTCTGCGTCTCCAGGACTGAAGGAGCCATCAGCTGCACCCCCGCAGGCTCTCATCTGTGCTGCCTCTGTGCTGGCCCAGCTGCAGCACACTGGCCTTTCTCCACACGGCAGTCAGAGTGAGCTTTCTGAATACCTAACTCTCTTGCTTGAACCCCTTCAGCAGCTCTCAGGGAAACTCTCCTTCATGCTGTTCACAGAACTACTCAGGGAGTTCTGGGCTCCTCTCCAACACCACCTCTAACTGCTTTCGCTCCCTGTCCCCACACCCCAGCATTCTCCCTGTCACCACCCAGGCTTCACTAGTCTTTATAGGTGGTCTGTCCCCACACTCTTCCTCCCATTTTTCCTGGCCAACCACCATGACTTTCATAACGCAACCAAAAAGCCACCTCCTCCAGGAAGCCTTCCCTGAGTGCCTGGTCTGATGTCTGGCCTCTCTCATGTGTTCTTCTCCACATTGTACTTCCCTTATCACATTGAATTGTAAGTGTGGGTTTACTTAGTCTTCTTGCCTGTAGCCCTTCAGCCTGAGACATAAACAGTGTGCATCCGTTCATTCTTCCTTCTCCAGCACTTGGCGCAGTCCTGTGTGTGGACAGAGTATCAGTAAGTGTTAGGGGGAATACACGAATGAATGGGCAGGTGAGCATTTGGACTTGCATTCAATTCCTAAACCTTTGCCCTTAACCCTGAATCTTCTCCTGCTTCCAGAGTTTTACTGTCACAAACTACACTGCAGAGAACAGCCTCATCTGCTGGGTTTTCCTTTTACATTTACTTCAAGGCAAATGTCCAGGAAGTGGAATTGCTGAATTAGAGGGCAGGAACATCTTTATGTCCCCTGGTAGGTTTTGCAAAGATGAATTGCAAAATGATGGTTACAATCTGGGAGGCTTTTTCTTTTTTAGCAAATGAATCCTCTCTCCTTTTCCAAGTGTCTTCCTGGCGGAAGCCACACAAAGCTATTTCACAAAATTATTTCAGAAAGGCTCTGAAGCTCGTCCTTCTCAGAGGAGAAAGGCGGGTGGGCGTGGATGGAGACAGTGTACCCGCCTCACCAGCCCATCAGCTCCGCATGCTAGCCCAGTTCTGGGTCATTTGAGGAAAGCACATTTAAATCATGTTCCAAATTAAGCAGCAGTTCTGTGAAAGAAGGAACACACAACCATCTCCATTTCTTGCTGTTGTTGTTTAGCTGCTAAATCCTGTCTGATGACTTGCAACCTCATGGACTGTAGCCTGCCATGCTCCTCTCTGTCCATGGGGTTTCCCAGGCAAGAATGCTGGAATGGGTTGCCATTTCCTTCTCCAGTAGATCTTCCTGACTCAGGGATCAAACCTATATCTTCTGCATTGACAGGCAGATCCTTTACCCCTGAGCCACCATAGAAGCCCCCATCACCATGGAGGGACTTATAAACATCTTTAAAATTCTAAGAGACCAGAAAATTATCAAAGCAAACCCATGAACTTTGGTAGGTGAGTGCTATGAAAAGATCAGAGCTGACAGCGCTCTGGGGGTTGAGAAATCATCTGATGTCCAACGATTGTTTCAGCAATAGCTTCCCACAGATAAAACCTTACAGGAAAATCCACCCTGTAATATGGCTGAGAAGGCTGCTTCTGTGACTGGTGCAGTCAAGGGGGTGGAGGTGACCACAAACCCTCTAATCCTGAGTCCATTCCCCCTTCCGCCTCCCCACTCCCTGAAACAGCACCCCCACCCTCCCACCTCCACGTGGGTCTTCTAAGTCTATACTCCAGGATCCAACTCTGGGGGACACCCAGGCCCAGTGAGGGCAGGGGCCTGCCCAGGGCCATACATGGTAAGTGGTGGCAGCCCTGTCTGGGGCTGACTGTCCATCTGCTGTCTGCCAGGAGCCAGTCGGCCACTCACAGGCATGGTGTCTGATGCTTCTCCAAGGAGGTCCTGCAGGAGGCTGGCCTCCCCCAGTGCTCACCATCCAGCCACCCCTGCTATCAAGTTGGTTTTAGGGTTCAGTCCAATTGAAGTTCTCATAGTAGCAGCCTTTCCATTGTTGTTTTTTTTTTAAAACCATCCGCTTCACGTAGATCTCCAAATTTATTGAATTCAAATCGCAATAGTATCTTCATGTAATTATTTTATTCTCATTTACCACATGTGATTATAAGTCCTTTCTCATTCCTAGTGTACTTTTATTTTCTCCTCTTTAATTTCTGGGGTTTTATGGGTTTTCCCTTTTCTTTCTTCTGGAAGAAGCAGATTTTGGTTTCATTTTTCAGTGGTTTTTGTTTTCTAGCTCATTCTTTTCAGCTTTTACCCTAAATGAGTCCCTTCTTATAACTTTTAAAATTTATTTTCTTGTGTTTTAAGTTGAATACTTCGTTCATTTACACATTTTTCTTGTTATATGATAAAAAAAAAACATTCAAGATTTGCTATTGTTGTAGCCCATAAGTGTTTCTAGGATGTTTTCTCATTTTCATTAATTTCTTATTAATTTGTAGTTCTAATACTAATCTCTTCTTTCAGCTAAAAGTTATCCAGAAGAATATCTTTACATTTCCAAGCTAAATTTTTATCATATTTTTATGGTCATTTAGGGTTTCACTGTCAGAGAAGGCAATGGCACTCCACTCCAGTACTCTTGCCTGGAAAATCCCATGGATGGAGGAGCCTGGTAGGCTACAGTCCATGGGGTCGCTAAGAGTCGGACACGACTGAGCGACTTCACTTTCACTTTCCACTTTCATGCATTGGAGAAGGAAATGGCAACCCACTCCAGTGTTCTTGCCTGGAGAATCCCAGGGACGGGGGAGCCTGGTGGGCTGCCATCTATGGGGTCGCACAGAGTCGGACACGACTGACGCGACTTAGCAGCAGCAAGGTTTCACTGTACTGTGGTGAAATTTCTCAACTCCAAGGAGCACAAGGATAATTCCAGGAGTCTTTCAGCTTCCTGAGAGGAAAGGCAGATTTCTTCTGTGCAAAACACACCCTCCACCCCACCCTCAAATGTCCAGTCCTGACCCCAGGAACCCACGAACATGTAGGTTCTAAGGCAAAGGGAAATGAAGGCTGTAGGGAGGATTGAGATTGCTGATCAGCTGACCTTGAAAAAGGGTGAGTTTCATGGATTATTCATGCAATTGGGGGCCCAGTATATTCACAAGGGCCCCTGATTATGAGAGAGGGAAGGAGGGAAAGGAGGCGAGGGAGGTGTGACTGCAGAGCAAGGTCAGCGTGATGCCCCGTGAGGAAGACCTGCCCTTGGTTGCTGGGTCCTTCCTAAGGCGACAAGAGCCAAAGAGTGTGGGCGTCCTATGGAAGCGGGAAAAGACAAGGACAGATTCTCTCCTGGGAACTCTGGAAGGAGCCCTGTGTGATTCTAGCCCAGGGAGGCCGTGCGAGACTTCTGACCTCCAGAACACACACGCATTGCTTTAAGCCTGCAAATTTGGGGTAATTTGCATAGCAGCAATAGGAAACTAGTATACAGGTTACTTATCTTCTTACCTGTGTTTGAAATTAGAAGTTTACAGAGACTTCCCTGGTGGTCCAGTGGCTAAGACTCCAAGCTCCCAGTGCAGGGGGCTCTGGTTCGATTCGCTGATAGAAAAGATGTACAATGAGAACTGCGAGTTGAATTTTCTTTGGGGCAAAATGAGAACTACAGCCCTGGAGACAGCACCTCAGATAGCTCTGAGACACTGCTCCAAAGAGGTAGTGGGAGGAATGTCAATATATGTGATTTCAGAAAAGGGGGAATTCAGTACAATCAAGCACTTACTTTATGAAAGGTTTCCTGCTAGTCACAGGGAGCTGATGTCACCATGAAGGGATTTTAGTGATTTTCTAGATATGAAGAGATGAAGGGATTGGGGATCATGAAATCAGTTTTGGAAAATATCTCACTATCTACAGACCTGTTCCACCGGTTTCCCTGGAGTACGCAGTGCCTCATTCTCCACCTTGAATTCCCCTCAGCGGGTGTTGACGGTCAGCAGCCACAGCAGCACAGGGTTCAGTCTCTGCAGAGGCAGATGGTAAAAGCCTTGTTGTTGCTGTTCAGTAGCTGGCACATGCTCTTCAGTTCAGTTCAGTTCAGTCACTCAGTCGTGTCCAACTCTTTGCGACCCCATGGACTGCAGCACATCAGGCTTCCCTGTCCATCACCAACTCCCGGAGTTCACTCAAACTCATGTCCATTCAGTCAGCGATGCCATCCAACCATCTCATCCTCTGTCGTCCCCTTCTCCCACCTCCAATCTTTCCCATCATCAGGGTCTTTTCAAATGAATCAATTCTTCACATCAGGTGGCCAAACTATTAGAGTTTCAGCTTCAGCATCAGTCCTTCCAATGAATATTCAGGACTGTTTTCCTTTAGGATGGACTGGTTGGATCTCCTTGCAGTCCAAGGGACTCTCAAGAGTCTTCACCAACACCACAGTTCAAAAGCATCAATTCTTCAGCGCTCAGCTTTCTTTATAGTCCAACTCTCACATCCATACATGACCACTGGAAAAACCATAGCTTTGACTAGATGGACCTTTGTCAGCAAAATAATGTCTCTGCTTTTTAATATGCTGTCTAGGTAGGCCATAATTTTTCTTCCAAGGAGTAAGCGTCTTTTAATTTCATGGCTGCAATCACCATCTGCAGTGATTTTGGAAGCCCTCAAAAATAAAGTCTGTCACTGTTTCCACTGTTTTCCCATCTATTTGTTATGAAGTGATGGGACCAGATGCCATGATCTTAGTTTTCTGAATGTTGAGTTTTAAGCCAACTTTTTCATTCTCCTCTCTCACTTTCATCAAGAAGCTTTTTAGTTCTTCAGTTTCTGCCATGAGGATGGTGTCATCTGCATATCTGAGGTTATTGATATTTCTCCTGTCAATCTTGATTCCAGCTTGTGTTTCTTCCAGTCCAGCGTTTCTCATGATGTACTCTGCATATAAGTTAGATAAGTAGGGTGACACATACAGCTTTGACATACTCCTTTTCCTATCTGGAACCAGTGTGTTGTTTCATGTCCAGTTCTAACTGTTGCTTCCTGACCTGCATACAGATTTCTCAGGAGGCAGGTCAGGTGGTCTGGTATTCCCACCTCTTTAATAGTTTTCCACAGTTTGTTGTGATCCACACAGCCAAAGGCTTTGGCGTAGTCAATAAAGCAGAAATAGACGTTTTTCTGGAACTCCCTTGCTTTTTCGATGATCCAATAGATGTTGGCAATTTGATCTCTGGTTCCTCTGCCTTTTCTAAATCTAGCTTGAACATCTGGAAGTTTATGGTTCACGTACTGTTGAAGCCTGGCTTGGAGAATTTTGAGCATTATTTTGCTAGCATGTGAAATGAGTGCAATTGTGTGGTAGTTTGAGCATTCTTTGGCATTGCCTTTCTTAGGGATTGGGATGAAAACTGACCTTTTCCAGTCCTGTGGCCACTACTGAGTTTTCCAAATTTGCTGGCATATTGAGTGCCACACTTTCACAGCAAATGCTCTTGGAAAGTCCTAATTTGTAGTTGACAGATCCCTGGTCAGGGAACTGGATCCCCAAGGCTGGAACTAAGACCTGGTGCAGCCAAGTAAATAAAAATTTAAAAAGAAAAGAAAGAAAGAAACTAGAAGTTTACAGCTCTCTGAAAAAAGAGAAGTGCAGGCCTAAGCTCCCATCCTGTCCAAGGATATGATCCATGTGGGAGAGGAAAAAAGGGCCTTTACTCCCAGCTTGTGACGGGGTGGCTGTCTTTCTCCACCAGTCCTCCCAGATGATTGGTGAGCTCTCTCTTTTCAAACAGTTTTATTGAGATATCACTCACATTCCTTAACATCCACCCATTTAAGGAATGCCTGTCAATGGCCTTTAGTATATTCAGAGTTGTGCAACCATCAGTATATAATTTCACAACATTTTCTTCATACCACAAGAAAACCCACGCCCATTGGCAGTGTAATCGTTTACTGGGGCTGCCATAACAAGATATCACAGACAGGGGATAGACCACACACATTTACTTCCTCACTGTTCTGGGGGCTGGACGTCCAAGAGCCAGGTGCCAGCAGGTTGGGTTTCTTCTGAGGCTTCTTCCTGGAGCTTGCAGATGGCTGCCTTCTCAAAGTGTCCTCGAAGAGTCTTTCTTCCATTCCAGGTGTCTCTATGTGTCCTAATCTCTTCTTTTTATAAGGACACCAGTCAGATTAGATTACCACATCAGGCAACACGCATGCATACTCGTGTGTCTGACTCTTTGCGACACTATGGACTGTAGCCTGCCAGGCTCCTCTGTCCGTGGGATTTTCCAGGCAAGAATCCTGGAGTGGGTTGCCATGTCCTCCTCCAGGGGATCTTCCCAACCCAGGGATGGAACCGTCATCTCCTGCATCTCCTGCATCGAAGGCAGATTCTTTACCACTGAGCCATCTGAGAAGCTCAGATTAGATTATGGCCCATACTAATGGCCTCATTTTTTCTTCAGTGAATTTAAGGTTCTTGCTTTGTCGAAAAGAATTGGGAGATGAAGCAAGGAGGTTAAGAAAGTATAGTGAGAGTTTATTTAAGTAAAGATACGGTCTCAGAGGGAAAACAGGTAGACAGTTGAGGAGCTGCTGCCCTGGGTCTCTGGAAAACCGGTTATGGTAAGGTAAGGTAACATAAGGTGAAGTCGCTCAGTCGTGTCCGACTCTTAGTGACCTCATGGACTGTAGCCTACCAGGCTCTTCCACCCACGGGATTTTCCAGGCAAGACTACTGGAACCAGTTATGAGGGACGTATGAGGGTTGGAGTATTCACTGGGGAACGAGGGCTTTAGGGATTGTATTCCCAGCTCCAATTTCCTGAGGGGAGAAGGGATTTTTGTCCTTATTTAGCTGAGATTCCAAGGGTCGTGGTGCTGATGCATGATGAGTGTTTCTTACCTGCACAGCTAATTTTGTATTATAATGAGAGCATAATGAGTAGAAGGTTACCTGCGGAAGCAGAAGATTCCCGCCTTTCCCCACCTTTCTTTGTCTGCTACCCGGACCCTTATCACCCAAAACGTGTGCTTTACTGTCAGGCTGGAGGTTCCTGCTTTACTTTGTCCGCCCACGGACCCCCGCTGTTAACAAGATGCGTGATTTCCTGCTACCTGGGCCCTGGCCCCATTTCTGCTCAGACCTAGCTACCTGCCTGCTCTAACAATTCTAACTTAATTATACCTCTTTAAAAGTCCTATCCCTAAATACATTCTGGGGTATCTACCAGGCAAATGGTTTCAGCAAGTGAATTTTGAGGGAATACAGTCCATAACAGATAGTGATTCCCTGTTTCTTCCCTGTTATTGGCAACCATTTAAGTACTTCAGGTCTTTGGGTTTACCTTTTCCAGACATTTCCTTTAAGGGGAATCATACCATATGCGGTGCTCGCTGTGACTCGTTTCTCTCACTTGGCCTTTTTCAAGTGTCGTCAGAGTTGTGGCATGAGTCATTGCGTGTGAGTGTTCAGTCACTCAGTCATGACCAGCTCTTTGCAACACCATAGACTGTAGCCTTCCAGGCTCCTCTGTCCATAGGATTCTCCAGGCAAGAATACTGGAGTGGGTTGCCATTACCTCCTCCAGGGGATCTTCCTGACCCAGGGGTCAAACCTGCGTCTCTTGTGTCTCCTGCATTTGTAGGTGGATTCCTCACCTCTAGCACCACCTGGGAAGCATCATTACTTCATTCCTTTTTATTGCCAACTAATATTCCGCTGTATGCTACTGCTAAGTCACTTCAGTCGTGTCCGACTCTGTGCGACCCCATAGACGGCAGCCCACCAGGCTCCCCTGTCCCTGGGATTCTCCAGGCAAGAACACTGGAGTGGGTTGTCATTTCCTTCTCCAATGCATGAAAGTGAAAAGTGAAAGTGAAGTCGCTCAGTCGTGTCCGACTCTTAGCGACCCCATGGACTGCAGCCCACCAGGCTCCTCCGTCCATGGGATTTTCCAGGCAAGAGCACTGGAGTGGGTGCCATTGCCTTCTCCAATGCATGAAAGTGAAAAGTGAAAGTGAAGTCGCTCAGTCGTGTCCGACTCTTAGCGACCTCATGGACTGCAGCCCACCAGGCTCCTCCGTCCCTGGGATTCTCCAGCCAAGAGCACTGGAGTGGGTGCCATCGCCTTCTCCCGATATTCCCTTGTATAGCTGGACCTTATTTTGTTTGTCCACTCATCAAGTGATGAAAATTTGTGTTGTTTCCACTTTGGGGTTATTATGAATAATACTTTTATTAACGTTTGTGTACAAGTTTCTGCGTGGACATACATTTTCATTTCACTTGGGCATATATATTACTGGATTATGTTATAACTCTTTTGAACAGTTTGAAGAACTGCCAATCTGTTTTCCAAAGTGTTTGTGACTCAGCTCATAAAGAATCTGCCTGCAACTCGGGAGACCAGGGTTCGATCCCTAGGTTGGGAAGATCCCTTGAAGAAGGGAATGGCTACCCACTCCAGTATTCTGGCCTAGAGAATTCCATGGACTGTATAGACCATGGGGTCACAAAAAGTCGCACACAGTTGAGCGACTTTCACTTTCACTGCAGCATTTTATAATTCCATCCAAATTATGAGAGTTCCAAATTCTCTGCCTCTTCAACATAACTTATTCACATTTTTTAATTAAAACTTTAAATTTATAGCCACCCCAGTGGATATAAAGTGGTGTCTCACTGCAGTTTTGATTTGCGTTTCTCTGATAGCTAATGAGGTTGAGCATCTTTTTGTTTTTTTTGGCCATTTCTGTATCTTCTATGGAGAGATAGATTTTTAGATCCACTGCTCACTTTTTAATTGGCTTATTTATATTTTTATTATTGAGTTGTATGAGTTCGTGATGTATTCTGGATACAAGGCTCTTTTCACACATATGTCAGCAAATATTTTCCTCCATTCTCTGTGGTGTTTTTTCACTCTAATGGTATCACTTGCAACAAACATTTTTAATGTTGATGAAGTTAAATTTACCTATTTTTTCTTCGGTTGTTTGTGCCTTTGGAATCATGTCTAGGGAACCTTTGCCTAACTGATTTCTGACATGTGTAGACGTTAACGGCAGCTTGCAGCAAGCAGCAGCCAGTGGTAGCTAGAAGCAAGGTCTTAGTTTCTCAGACCAGGAGTCCTAACCACTGGACCACAGGAGCCAGCAGTCTGCCCTAGAGTCCCCAGTCCTTGCCTGCCTAGTCAAGAATGAATTCAGGCGAGGAGGCAGAAGGTAAAGAGTAGACTAACAAGTTTACTGAAAAGAAAATTACATGTGGAAAGGTGCATGGGAGAGCTTGGAGAGAGCGTTGAGCCTTTGAGAAGTTTAAATCCTCTATAAAGGGGCAGTTTTCCGCATCTTTGTCTTCCTTCAGACCAATCATCTTGCTTTGTACCCACCCCCGCCCCCACCCCAGTTAATTTGTATCAGGACCCTCCTTTGAAGTGTGCACACACCCCTTAGCCAAGATGGGTCTTTAAGTGGAGGCTTCTGGGAGGAGCAAGACTCATTATGGCCTGGAATTACCCTCTGACTTTTGACACCAAAGAGCCTTTCTGCACGTGTATAGTGTCTCCCTTATCCTAAAAAGAGGGAAGTGGAGATCCCTTAATCCTTTACTCAGACAGTACCCCTCTTTGTCCTGCCGTGGTTATTTACTTGAGATGTTTACAAGAGACAAAGACTGGCTATTTACCCTGTTTCTGTCATTGCTTCCATTTCATAGAGCAAACAGGATGCTGACTGTAAACTCCTCAACTGAAGCCCCCCTATCTCTTGTCTCAGGAAGTGCAAACAGAATGGTGGCTGATTGTAAATGTCCAGCCTGGAGCTTGTCTATCTCTTACCTGATAACCAGAAGTAGTGAAGATTCACCCATGTTTCTTCTAAGGGTCTTATAGTTTTAGTTCCTATGTTTAGGACTATGATTTGTTTTAAGGTATTTCTGTGTGTGATGTAAAGAGTCCAAACTTCATTCATTCGTGTGTGGATGTCTAGTTGTTCCAGCACCATTTATTAAAGACTCACTGAGTTATCTTGGAGCCCTTGTGAACAATCAATTGAACATAAGTGCAAGGGTTTATGTCTGGATTCTCAATTCAGTTCCATAGATACATATATCCATGCCAGTACCACATTGTTTCAATTACCAAAACTTTTAAATAAATTTTGAAGTCAGGAAATATATTTCCTACAGCTTTGTTCTTTTTCAAGATTGTTTTGGCTGTTCTGGGTCCTTTGCATTTCCAAATGAATTTTAAGATCAGCTAGCTAATTTCTGAAAGAAGAGATTTTGACAGGAATTGGATCAACTCTGCAGTCAGTCTGCAAACTCTTGCCTTTGTAACAATATCAAGTCTTCCAATCCATGAATCGATGTTTTCCCATTTATTTGAATCTTTTAAAATTTCTTCCAGTGATATTTTCAGTTTTCAGTGTATGTCTTAACACTTCTTTTGTCAAATTCATTCCTAAGTCATATTTTATTCTTTTTTATGTTATTATAAAAAGTTTTCTTAATTTCGTTTTCGCATTGTTCATAGTAAGTTTATAGAAATACAATTGATGTTTTGAATACTTGTATCCTGTAACTGGGAGCTTCCCTAATGGCTCAGTGGTAAAGAATCTGCCTGCCAATGCAGGAGATGTGGATCCATCCCAAGGTCAGGAAGATCCCCAGAGAGGGAAATGGCAGCCCACTCACGTATTCTTGCCTGGGAAATCCCATGGACAGAGGATCCTGGTGGGCTTCAGTCCAGGGGGTCACAAAAGAGTCAGACATGGCTTAGTGACTGAACAACAATAACATCCTGTAAGTGTAGTGAGCTCGTGTATTCGTTTTAACAGTTTTCCAGTGGATTACTTAGGATTTCCTAAACATGGGATTTGTAGTGAGCTCATGTATTAGTTTTAACAGTTCCAGTGGATTACTTAGGATTTCCTAAACATGGGATTATGTCATCTGCAAATAGAGATCGTTTTACTTCTTTCTTTCCAATCGAATGCCTTTTATTTCTTGCTTAATTACCTCCAGTACAATCTTGAAAAGCAGAAGTGAAAGTCAATAACATGGCCTTGGTTGATCTTAGGGAAAGTCTCCAGTCTTCTGACTAGCTCTTTTAACTTAAAAACTCAATTTTGTCCTCAATTATGGCTTCTCCTCCTTCCATCCCATTTGGAACTCCTATTTTTTCAGAATTTAGATCTCTTGAATCCATCATTTTTGTGTTTTATCTTGTCGATGATCATTTCTATTTCTTACTATTTTTTGCTCTGCTTCTCCAAGTAATTTTTTCATCTGGTCTTTTAGGTCCTTGGGTTTCAGGCCCAATCCCTCCTGCCACTCCTGCCTGCCACCTGTTTTTTGTAAAGTGTTGATAGGGACAGAGTAAAGGGATAAAGTAGGTGCATAAACAGTTAATCCCACTAGGAGGTTGTAAATAGAAAAAAAAAAAAAAAAAGGAAGATCCTGTAAGTTAATGATCACTCAAGAAAGCAGGTTTGCTTAACCACAAAACCAAGCTGGTTTGCTTAGCAACAAAACCATGTAACAGAAGCATGAGATGTGCCCCCAAACAATAAAACAATGGTGGAATGAGCTCCGTCCTGCCCAGGGAGCTCAGGAAGTTAATGACGACTAGGACATGCTCTGCGCACACATAAAAGTCAACGGTCTGTGAACCTAGCTTGACTCGTAGGGACAGGAAAACTCCCTTGCCCACCCTGGGGGAGGAACTGATGACAGAAGCATGACCCCTACTCAAGAGAGACAAAGACATTCCCCTCCTCCCCACTTTTTCTTTGATTATAAAACTGTAGCCCAGTGTCGACTAAAAAAAAAAGTCACAACCTAAAAGCTGACAGTTTTATTTGGTGGGAATTTTTAGGACTTCAAGACCGGAAGACAGCATCTCAAGTAACCCCAAGAGAATTGCTCTGAGGAGGCAAGGGGAGGAGCCAGGTTATATAGAAGTTTTGCAACAAAGGGAAGGTAGTCTGAACCTCAAAAGTAATTTTGTGAATTAAAGCAAACCAAATGGATAGCAGGGCTTCCCAGGTAGCGCTAGTGGTAAAGAACCTGTCTGCCAATGCAGGAGACCTAAGAGATGCTGGTTCAATCCCTGGTTTGGGAAGATAGCCTGGAGAAGGAATTGGCAACCCACTCCCATATTCTTGCCTGGAGAATCCCACGGACAGAGGAGCCTGGTGGGCTACAGTCCTTGGGGCCACAAAGAGTTGGACCTGAGTAAGCAACTTAGCATGCAAGATGGATGGCATCACTCACTCAATGGACGTCAGTTTGAGCAAACTCTGCGACATAGTGTAGGACAGGGAAACCTGGTGTGCTGCAACCCATGGGGTTGCAAAGAGCCAGACAGGACTTAGCAATTGAACCTGGTGTGCTGCAACCCATGGGGTCGCAAAGAGCCAGACAGGATTTAGCAATTGAACCTGGTGTGCTGCAATCCATGGGGTCGCAGAGTCAGACATGACTTAGCAAATGAACCACAAAAATCCTAAATTAAGAAATTTAGCATTTTTCTATGTATGGGAAGTTGCAAGAGTTTGGGTGGGCTCACTGAAATCATCCCTTTCATATGCATCTTGGCCATCTGCAGCCAGTATCCTGTGTTTTTTCACATCCTGAGTTCCTCAGTGCTCACCTTAGGGAGTGGCTGTAGCCCAGAGGCTGCAAGATTGCAGGTATTGTTTTCCTTCCTGGGTGCCCTCAGGCCCCAGAAATTCACCTTTGGAGGGTCAAAATAGCTGATGACTCTGACATCCTTGGAAGAAATGGTGGCTCAGAATCTGCCTGCAATGCAGGAGACCCAGGTTCAATCCCTGGGTTGGGAGGATCCCCTGGAGAAGGAAATGGCTACCCACTCCAGTATTCTTGCCTGGAGAATCCCTTGGACAGAGGAGCCGGGCGGGCTCCAGTCCATGGGGTCACAAAGAGTAGGGCACAATTGAGTGAATAACATTTTCACTGACATCCTTGTTTACTGATATGGCAGGAATACTCCATTTCTCACTAGTAAGTTCTCAGGGTGCAACCCCCCTCCTTCACTGACACTTGTAAGCCTCACAAGCATCCTATTCTAATAAATCACTTCTTGTCTATTCCTTTGCTTTCCCTGAATTCTTTTCTGCACTGAGACATCAAGGACTATGGTACCAAGCTCTTTGGAGCCCCCCAGAAACGACACCAGTCAGTTTCAGGTTTACTGGAACACAGTCACTTCCACTGGGCCAGGGATTCTTGATGGCTGCCTTCAGGCTGTGATGGCCGAGAGAAATAGCTATGACGAAAACCAAATGGTCTGCAAAAAAGCCAAAAATATTTACTATCTGGCCCTTGCAGAAAAGTGTGCCAGCCAAGTTCTAGATCAGTGTCTTTTCTGTTTGTTGTTGTTGCTCAGTAGCTCAGTCATGTCTGACTCTTTGCCCCGTGGACTGTAACCCGCCAGGCTCCTCTGTCCATGGGATTCTCCAAGCAAGAATGCTGGAGTGGCTTGCCATTTCGTTTTCCAGAGGACCTTCCTGACCCAGGGATTAAACTCAAGTCTCTAGAGTCTCCTGGATTGACAGGCAGATTCTTTACCACTGTGCTACCTGGGAAACCCCTCTGGTTTTTGCTACCTCCAATTAATTTTTTTAAATTTTGAAATAGTTTTTTTAATTCCCAGGAAAGATTTTTTTGTTCTCAGATTGTTCCTGTGCAAAATCTTCCTGACTTTCCCAATAACTTCTCTATCCTCCCTTCTTTAGACACATCACCTCTGACTGCTCAGCATGGTAGAGTGTTGTGTAGGGGAATGGCAGTCTTTAAACTTCCTGAGCCCCCTAGAGTGTCTATTCATGGATTCTGAGGCCCAGAACTGCCAGCCTTGTAGAAATGTGCTCCCCGCAGAGGGTTGGCTGTCAGGATGTCCAAGGCAGATGTGAAACAGCCAACTGGGAGCAGTAACCAGGAAGTCCCTTTTCCAGGCTATGTGAACAGCTGCCCCACACTGGGACCTGATGGCTAGGCTGGGATGGCTGTGGAGGTTGGGCTCCCAAAGGTCTAGAGGCTCCTGGGAAAAGGCATAGGCTCCCCAGGGATGAGCACTCTCTCCAGGACTGCAGGCTAGGCTGGTCTGCACCTGGCTTAGTCTTCTTAATTTAATGAAGTGGGGTGACTTGCCTAGTGGTCCAATGGTTAAGATTTTCCTTCCAGCAGCAGAGGTGTGGGTTTGATCCCTGGCTGGGGAGCCAAGATTTCCACAAGACTTGCTGCCAAAAAACAGAAGCAATATTGTAACAAATTCAATAAAGATTTTAAAAGAAAAAAGAAAGGAGTGGGAGAATTAAAGTCCTGTTAAATGGGAATACTCAGGGAGCCCAGGATAGCAGGACTTGGCTCCAGGCTCCTTCAGAAAGGCATGCCTGCTCCAGCTTTGGTCCTGGATGCTCCTCTCCCAGTGCAAACAGGCATTAAGAAGTTGCCCTCTGCTGGATGAGTACCCAAGATCCCCTCAGCCCCACAACATGCACACATCTGCTCAAGCTTCTGCTAGATTGCACGATAAGTTGCTTCAGTCATGTCTGTCTCTTTGTGACCCTGTGGACTGTAGCCTGCCAGGCTCCTCTGTCTATGGGAGATTGCACGATAAGTTGCTTCAGTCATGTCTGTCTCTTTGTGACCCTGTGGACTGTAGCCTGCCAGGCTCCTCTGTCTATGGGATTTTCCAGGCAAGAATGCTGGAGTAGGTTGCCATTTCCTTCTTCAGGGGATCCTCCTGACCCAGGGATGGAACCTGCATCTCTTACATCTCCTGCATTGGCAGGCAGGTTTTTTACCACTGGTCCAGGAGTTTTAAAAGACTTTATTTATTTATTTATTTATTTTTACTATGGACTGTCTTTAAAGTCTCTATTGAACCTGTTACAACATTGCTTCTGTTTTCTGTTTTGACTTTCTGGCCATGAGCCATGTGGGATCTTAGGTCCCTGACCAGGGATCAAACCCGCACCCTCTGCTGGAAGGCAAATTCTTAACCACTGGACCACTCAGAAGTCCCTGGCCCAGGTTTTTGAGTTACCCAAGCAGGAAGCTGGAATCGTCCCTAGGATGACCACCAAAGGCCCTTCTTCCCAAGAGTCACCCTGTCCTGAGCCTTCAAAATGAGTGAAACATCATCTCCAGGAGAGGTGCTTTCTGAGCTGAGAAGCCTGAGAGATGGAGTCAAAGAGAAGCTCTAGCTGTGAGCCCCAGGCCAACCTCAGTGTGTGGAAGGCAAGATGGGCCAGGAGCGATTTATGTTTCTCACAGATGGGACCTGAATAGAGAGGAGCTTTGGTTTCCAAAATGAGATACCTTCAGACTTATCCCCCCACCCCGCCACCCCCCACCAACAAGCACTGTTTGGATGAGGATAACACGTTTGTTCTGTGCTGTAACAAGCATGGGACACAAAGAGGAACAAGCATGCAGGATGTGCCTGCTGCCCTCATGAAGTTCACAGTCCAGTGGGAGAGCCAGCAAAAAGACCACCCCACTATGGGATGACAAGGCTGTGATGGGCCAGGGCCCACAGCCCTAACGCCATCTGGAGAATGGTGTCCACAGCCCTGTGGGAGGGGTGCCAAGGGTCCTGGGAGGGGAGACACATGTCTGGAGTTGAAGATAATTTGCCAGGTAGACTGAGTCCATGGGCTGGGCCTGAGAGGAGGCAGACACAATGTAGATGCTCAATATAATAGACATTGAATGAATGACTGGATGCAAGCAACTTGTGTTATATTTAAGGAAAACAACTGTTGGTTATAACTGAATCGGTCAAGGAGACTAATGGCATGAATGAGGATTTTCAAAAAACAGCTGCCATGTCACGGCTGATCCCAAATCCCCTGAGACCACTTCGCCTTCACTTCAGTGTCTGAGACGAATTAGTAATTTACTTAGGCTCATTAAAGTAAACTAGACATGGTCTCATTGGTGAATCATCAAAAGCAATTGTGTTTCTTTTGATTATTTGTGATGAGTAAGGTTTGTTTTGGCAATCCCAAGTAATGGAGAAGATGATCCACAGGGCTGGTTCCTTATTAGTGACTCCAGGCTGGAAAAACTCCTAGACACAGGGCAGGAGCACGGGGTAGCACGGGCAGGAGCACGGGGTAACATGGGCAGTGCTGGGCCTTGGAGACTGCAGTTATGTTTTTGTCCTCACCCACTTACCCATGCGCCTCTCAGGGCGTCAGCTCTACCCTCTGGACAAGGAGGTTGGGTAAATATACATTTTTAGAATTTTTAGCTCTGTTATGTATTGGTGACTCTGACTGACCTGGACTCATCAGACCGCAGGAACCCCACCTTCTCTGCCTCCCCATGAATGAGAAACCCACTCTAGGAGTGCCTGGGAACTGACCCTCGGGTAGTCAGCCTGGCCACGTGTCCCGCCAGAACCCTACTATGAAGTCACTGACTTTGCTGAGCAGTCTTTTCCAATTTAAAAACTGGTGACCTCCAGATACACTTCATTCGGAGGCCACAGGTCCAAAAAAATACGTTCTTTTTTATCAGAAGAACGGAAAACATGAGTTCCTGCACTTTTACGTTCAGTAAATGGGAAAGATGCTAATAGACAATGGTTTCAGGTGTCTGGACAAAGGCAAAGGAGGAGGAGCTGTGAGAGTGAGGGGCTGGAGGAGGGCAGGAAAGATCTTTCTGGGAGCTAACTTTGTGCTGCTTCTCAGGAGTGTCTACAAGATAGTGTTACCATAAGAAAGAGGCTCAGAGAGGTCTGAGCTCTCAGGTAAAATGGGGCGCTCTGGCTTCCCAAGCATCCTTCAGCTGGTTAGACAAAGACCAATGCCCATGGGACTTCCCTGGTGGTCTGGTGGCTAACGCTCCGAGTTCCCAATGCAGTAGGCATGGGTTCGGTCCCTGATGAGAGAACTAGATCCCACATGCCACAGTGAAGATCGAAAATCCCCTGTGCGACAACCAAGACCTGGCACAGCCAAAAACAAAAAACACCAATGCCCATTCAGGGGGTTGTTGGGCCCGGCTTAGGACTCAAGGGGTCCCTACTTGTCTACTGAGCCCTTCCTGCAGTTCAAGAAGCCCTGTAACAAACATCATAGAAAAGAAAGAAACTTCCCCAGGAGCCTGACACAGATGACTGCATAAACTAGTGAATTCACAGATTAGTAAGTGATGTTGGGCCACCTTCTCAGTGTTCTGTGCCCCCAACACTTTACTGAGAGGAAGATTTGCAGGTCTTCTCTAGCATCCATATTCTCTGATGCACCTTAAAGGAACTTGAATGTCTTTATTGCTCCAGGAGATTGGTAGTTAATAGGAAAGGTTGGCAAAGGCATGTATCCCTCACCTTTGGTACTAATGTTCTATAGGAAATCTGCCATCAATCAGTCAGTTCAGTTGCTCAGTCATGTTCGACTCTTTGTGACCCCATGGATTGCAGCACTATATATCTGCCATCAATATCTCCCAGCAAATCTTCCTCCAGCTGCAGGCTCCAAGGCATCAGGGAAAGTGCTCGATCTAGAGGTCAGAGTGGGCCACACGCTTCAGTAAACCAGGCTGAGAACAAACAGGTCAATGTCCTGGGAGGCTCTTCTTACAAAACTTGGCTATGCAGGAACAGGGATGACCCTGCCTCTGCAGAGCACACTGGGACATCTCCAGGGGACCTGGGGCTTGTCCATTTAGGAATTTTTAGGGTCTAATAAGACTCTTCTATAGCCAGTCTTGGCCCCAGAAAGAGAGAGACAAATAAGGTTAGGAAGGGCTGAAAATCTCTGGGGCTCAGACAGAACTGTGGAGGACCAAGGTGCGCTTTGAGTCTGAAGACATCGGCTCAAACAAATCGGGGAAGGAAAGTGGAGATGTGACGGCCAAGGGTTAAGGAAGTCTGAGGACAGGTGGATGCTGAGGGAGGGGAATCAGTCTGCATTGTGTGAGAAGGATGATCACCGAAGCAGATGAGAATGGACGGGCATTGGGATTCTGAATCAGAAAAACCTTGGCTTGAGAACTGGTGCCACTACTTCCTGTATCTTGGGCAAAACAACTCGGTTCACAAAGCCACTTCTCACTGCTGGCCAGGAGTAAATAGCGACCCCTTTGCTGCCCTCCTAATGCATGCCAGACACCGCTAAACGTTTCACGTGCCCTTGCTCGGATGCAATTTTTTAGAAGACAAATTTCATTGTTGCTGTGATAGAGGAGAATGGGAGCATTACTGGTGATAGTGCGAAAGCGCAACGCACGGCGTCTAATTAGATGCGGAAAGTCAGGGTTTAGTACTTCCAGCAACGAGAATGGCTAACCTTCAGGAAGGGCTGGGGATTTAGCAATCAGAGAAAAGCTGGACAACCTAGCGCAGCCGCTGTGATTGTTCTCAAGTGTTTGGTTTGGGGGCGCCAGGTGGGGCTTTATGGATTGAGAGATCCTTCAGCTGTTGTTGATACTGCCTCCAAGCTAAGACTCCTCGTCCCAGCCTTGACTCTGTATTTACAAAGACAAGAGGTCAGTCGACGCCCCGAGAATCCAGGTGCCTCACTGGCTCCGAGAAGGCGGAGCCCACCCCAGGGCGGGGGAAGATGGAATTCTCCCTCCAAGGCCAAGGACGCCGAAGCTCTACTCTGCCTCTGTGGTTGGGGGAGGCGCCGGGCCCTCCTCCTCGGCCCCGCCTCTCAAGGCTCGCGCGTACTTCTAAGCCCCGCCCTCGCCACATCCATCGGTCCCGGCCAGGCCCCTGCCGAGCTCCTTCTCGCCGCTCAAAGGCACCCTTCCTTCGAAGCCCCGCCCCTCGCAGCCAGGCCCCGCCCCTCGCGGCCAGGCCTTCCCCCAGCCCCGCCCCCTAAGCCCGCCCCGGCCTTCCTCCTCGGCCCCGCCCCTCAAGGATCGCGCGTTCTTCTAAGCCCCGCCCCCGCCACATCCGCCCGTCCCGGTCTGGTCCCTACTGAGCTCCTCGCCGCTCGAAGGCCCCGTTCCTTCGAAGCCCCGCCCCTCCCGGCCGGCCTCGCCCCAAGTCCTGTCCCCTAGGCCCCGCCCCGCCCCTCGCAGCCCCGGGCTCCGCTCTGCCGGAGGCGCGGGCTCTGGGGCCCCGCGCCTTTTGTGTGGAGCTTGGGCCGCCGCGCGCGCTTTCCCCTCCGTCTCGACTCCTGGGCTAAGTTCGCGCGCGCGCGCGCGCGGGCCCGCCTCTTCGTCAACGGCGTCGCAGACGCCCGCGCCCGCCCGGGGACTGCGCCCCGAGTCTCGGGCGGGCGCGCGCGCTCCTCCCCGGCCGGCGGGACCCGGACGACGCTCGCCCCTTCCCCTATCTCCCTTCCCCCCAACCCCCGGCGGCGCGCGCACACGGCGGCCCGGGCACGCGCCCGCCAAGATGGCAGGGGCCGGGGCCCGGCTGTCAGGCGCCGCCGCCTCAGCCCGTCCCCGCAGCTAGCGGCCCGGACGCCCGCCCGAAGAAGATGTGCCCCCGCTGCCCCCCGCAGCCCAGCGAGACGCGGAGCCGCCGCGCCCAGGGCCGGCTGCCCCGCTAACGCCCCGCGCCCCGCGCCGCGCCCCCCGGCCCGCGCGCCCGCCCGCCCCGGCAGCGACAATGAGGTGAGTCTGGCGGGCGCTTGGGGAGGCCGGGCGGGCGGCGTGCGGAACGCAGGGAGGGCCTCAGGAGCACCGGGGGTGGGGGGGCTTCGGGGACGCTGGGAGGGTCTGGGGCAGTCGGCGCGGGCGGCGCCCGCCTGTGCAGCTCGCGGGAGGCACTCGCGGGGGGCTGGGGGCCGGGTAGGGAGGCGACCCCGCGGACGTGTGTGGCCGCGCCCGGCCCCAAGCAGCCCCCCAACTCTGGCCGCCCTCCCCCGGACTTCGTGCCCTCGGTCTCGGCCGCCCTGTGCCGCCGCCCTGAGCTCGCACGTTAAGGGGTCGTGTCCTTCCACCTGGAGCTGCTCGCCTGCCTCTGCTCCCTTTTTCTCGTCCCCATTTCCTTTCTTCTTGCACGCCACTAAAGTGCAAGACCCGCAACGTACCATTCCGTGGTTCATTACCCAGCCAGGGGGGGTTGATGGTCATCAGTTCGAGAAAAAAACATTGCCAGCCCCAGGAACTCGAAATTCTCTCTCTCCAGAGGTCACCCAATCCTGACTTTTGCGGATAATCAACTTCCTTGCCTTTTGTCTGGGTAATTGTACCTTCCAAACATATATCCCGTAAACACTATAGTGTCTTTCATTTTTGCCAGTTTTGTGATCTTTATATAAATGAAATACTTATGCAATATATATTCTTTGTGTGTCCGGCTTCTTTCACTCAAGATGTTTCTGAAATTCATCCATTACCTCCTAACTTGCTCATTTTTATTAATCTGTCGTATTCCATTATATGAAGATACTACATCTTAACCATTCCGCTATTTGAGGACGTTTGTTTCTAAAACGTTAGCCGCTCAGTCGTGTCCGACTCTTTGCGATTCTATGGACTATAGCCCGCCAGACTCCTCTGTCTTTGGGATTTTCCAGGCAAGTGTACTGGAATGGGTTGCCATTCCCTTCTCCAGGGGATCTTCCCAACCCAAGGATCGAACCTGGGTCTCCTGCATCATAGGCAGATTCTTGACCGTCTGAGCAGTAGAACTTATAGGTCAAAAGATACCTGTATCTTCCAACTTTAAGAGGTAACACCAGATTTCTGAAGTGCCTGTACCAGTTTACACTCCTTCCAGCAAGTGTATGAGACTTCTTGTGCTCTGCTTCCTTGCCAGCACTTGGTATTGCCAGTCTTGAATTTTAGCCATCCTGGTGATTGTGCGGGCAGCCTGGTGAGGTATCCCATTGTGGTTTTGGATTATGGTTTCTTGCAGACTGATGAAGCTGAACATCTTTTTATGTTTATTTGATATCTTCTTTTATGAAGTACCTGTTCAGAAGTCTTTGGGGTTTACACATCTTTTTCTTCCTAATTTGTGGGAGTTCTCTGTCAAAGTCAAGAAGATAGCTTACTATAACATTTTATTGCCCTGCCTTTCAAAGTAAGATCCACAGTGCACTTGGAAGTGACTTTTGTGTAGCTTGTGAAAAGGGGGTCAAATTTTCCATTTTTACCAGAACCAGTTATTCAGCACTGTTTATTAAAAAACATCATCTTTTCCCCATCGCGTTGCTGTGCCACCTTCGTCATCTTCCAGTCTTCCATTTGGAATCATTTCTTTCCATCTGAGGAATTCCCTTTAGAATTTCTTTAGTGCAAGTCTGCTGGTGACAAAATTCTTAGCGTTCACAGATTTCCTTATTTATTCTTCATTGAAAAAGATTTCTTGAGATATCATTCCCATATCCTAAAATATACCCATTTAAAGTATACAGTTGGGTGATTTTTAGTATTTTCATATACACACACACATGCAGTATTTTCACAGACTTAGGAAACCATTGCCACAGTCTAATTTTAGAACAGTTTCCTCCATTTTAGAAGGGTTTTTCAGTAGTAGCAAAATTCTTGGTTTACCATTATTTTCTTTTAGCACTTTAAAGATAGCTCATGGTTTCTAACATCGATTGTTTTCTGTTGAGACGTCATTTGTCTGTCGTTCTTCGAAAGTAATCTTTTTCTCCATTTAAATTTTTTAAAAACTTATTTTAAAAAAGATTTATTTATTTGGCTTTACTGGGTCTTAGGCACGCGGGATCTTCGATCTTCATCGCAGCATGCAGAACTCTTAGTTGGGGCATGTGGGATCCAGTTCTGTGACCAGGGACCAAACGTGGGCACCCTGCATTGGGAGCTGGAGTCTTAGCCACTGGACCACCCGGGAAGTTCATCTGGCTGCTTTTGAAATGTTCTCTGTCTTTGGTTTTCAGCAGTATTTTCTGTGCTGTATGGATTTTTTTTTAAAAAAGATGAACATAACTTAGGGCTTTTTGAATCTTAGGGTTCATGTCTTTCATTAATTTTGGAAGTCTTGTGCCATCAGGACTGCATATATTGCTTCTCTCCCATTCCCTCTCCCCTTTCCTTCTAGCACTACAGTTATGCGCGTTAGGCTATTTCACTGTATCTTCTGTGTCTCTTAACCTTCCTTCTGTGGTTTCTGTCTCTTTTTCCTTCATTCTGGATCTCCCCTCTGTTCTCTTTCCTATCACTTGAGTTTTTAATTTCAGTTATTCTGTGGTTTTTGGTTCTTTAATTTCGATTTGGCTTTCTTTTTATAGTTTCTTTGTATAGTTTCCAGCTATCTGCCAACATTATCAGTATTGTCTTTCAGCTCCTTGAACACGGTATATTTAATGCCTGAAGTGTGTCCCATTGTGGCAGTATTTGTAAGTCATTTCCAATATCTGTTTTCCTTGTTTTTCATTCATATTGTCTCATCTCCTTATGTGTCTAATTGTTTTTGCTTTTTAATTTGTTTTAATTCTGCTGGACATTAGATTTGCAAAATTGTTTGTAGAAAGTCATTTGCCCAAGATGATGTTTTTCTCTTCCAGAGATAATTCACACTTGCTTTTGCCAGACAAATGGGGCACGTATAACTTGGAGTCTCTTCGGTGCAGTCTCAAGGATCAGGATGTTTCTACCTGTTCTGTTCGCCTTTAGTGCCAGTGTTCATCTCTTCTCTAGCCCTGTTATCCCCCAGCCCAACGCCATGCTTTTAGGATTCCCCCTAGAGCTGGCAAACACCCCCAGGGAAAAGTAGCCCCAAGTACTGATCTCATCTCCCTGAGCATCTGATGTCCCTTCTTCCTTCAAGCCTCCAGGCAGACTTTTACTCTATTTTCCCCCTGCTTTTCTAGTTCTTTCCAGCTGGAGGATTGTTCTGATTTACTCAGTTCATGTTTACTGGAAGTAATAGTCCCTGATGTGGTGGTGCTGGTAGTAAAGGACCCGCCTGCCAATGCAGGAGACCTAAGACTCAAAATCGGTCCCTGGAGCGGGAGGATCCCTGGAGGAGGAAATGGCAACCCACTTCAGTACTCTTGCCTGGAAAATCGAATGGACAGAGGAGCCTGCTGCTGCTGCTGCTGCTGCAAAGTCGCTTAAGTTGTGTCCAACTCTGTGTGACCGCATAGACGGCAGCCCACTAGGCTCCCCCGTCCCTGGGATTCAACAGGCAAGAACACTGGAGTGGGTTGCCATTTCCTTCTCCAGTGCATGAAAGTGAAGAGTGAAAGTGAAGTCGCTCAGTCGTGTCCGACTCACAGCAACCCCATGGACTGCAGCCTACCAGGCTCCTCCGTCCATGGGATTTTCCAGGCAAGAGTACTGGAGTGGGGTGCCATTGCCTTCTCTGCAGAGGAACCTAGTGGGCTGCAGTCCACGGAGTTGCAGAGTCAGACGTGACTGAAGAAACTTAGCATATATGCAAAAAGTCTCTGATATTAGGGACAGCTTGAGTCAGCATTCAGTTTTGGAGGAGACTTAAGCTATCAGGTTACAGAAGCTATGGAGAATAACACCACATATTTTCTTGTGTTATAACTATATTAGAGCATTTCAGTTTGTGAAATGCGCTTAGGATCAAGGTAGCTTTAAGAATAAATCTTTATTTCCTTTTAGCAAGTAATTAATTGGAAAAAATGGCAGATCATTAAAGCAAAGGAAGCAGTTGCTGTTTCTCCCTTTTAACATTCATTTCTTTTTTCTGTTTTGATTTCCTTCATTGTTTGTTTGATAAATCCACTTGACTAGAACATTTTATTTTTTTAATATAAATTTATTTATTTTAATTGGAGGCTAATTACAATATTGTATTGGTTTTGCCATACATCAACATGAATCTGCCACGGGTGTACACGTGTTCCCCATCCTGAACCCCCTCCCACCTCCCTCCCAGTACCATCCCTCTGGGTCATCCCAGTGCACCAGCCCCAAGCATCCTGTATCCTGCATCGAACCTGGACTGGCGATTCATTTCTTATATATTATACATGTTTCAATGCCATTCTCCCAAATCATCCCACCCTCTCCCTCTCCCACAGAGTCCAAAAGACTGTTCTATACATCTGTGTCTTGCTGTCTCGCATACAGGGTTATTGTTACCATCTTTCTAAAGTCCATATATATGCGTTAGTATACTGTATTGGTGTTTTTCTTTCTGGCTTACTTCACTCTGTAAAATAGGCTCCAGTCTCATCCACCTCATTAGAACTGATTCAAATGTATTCTTTTTAATGGCTGAGTAATACTCCATTGTGTATATGTACCACAGCTTTGATCTATAATAGAGTTCTCAGATCCCATTTTGGGGGATCAGATGACAAGTCATGGAAATAGGAATGAAAGTTTTTGAATACTTTTTCCAAAATGAGTCATCCAGTTCCCCTTTCTCTTTATGGATTTTTTCTTTTAGAATGCTGCTAACAGTTTGACATGGTTCTCTGTTGCAGACTGTTTGTAGTTAAACATCCATATGTGTGTGTTTTCATGCACCTCAAATACTGGGCTTTTGCAAATGGTCCTAAATGAGTCGAGGGGGGTCTTTGCGTTACCTTTGTTGTCACCTCGTTTAATTTAGATATTTATAAGTGGTATGGCTCATCTGTGAAAATCCTGTTGTTCAGTGCTGACATTTTTTACATGAAAATGTCATATTTTTCTTGCTAGATAATCTCATGGGAGTGCATAGATTGAAAAGGGTCAGAAATGAAACCTCTGAACTGACCCTGTCCAGGAGTGTCTTAGAAAGGCATAGGGCTGGAGATGCGTTCTAACAAATAAACTGAACACCTGAGGCACATGTCCACATACTGTGGTAAAAAGTTCTGTTCAGTCAGACGACTTGGATAATTAGGCTGTGTCTGAGTCTTTCTTGGCTTCCCAGGTGGCACTGGTGTTAGAAACCCACCTGTCAGTGCAGAAGATGTAAGAGACGAGGGTTTGATCCTTGGGTTGGGAAAATCCCTGGAGAAGGGCATGGCAACCCACTCTAGTATTCTTACTTGGAGAATTCCATGGACAGAGGAGCCTGTCAGGCTACGGTCTGTAGGGTCGCAAAGAGTCAGACACGACTGAAGTGACTTAGTACATTGAGTTTTTCTTAATTTTCTAGACTGTTGCCTGAATTCTTATTTCTTTTTTTCTAACAGACCTTATGTATTCTCATGTCTTTATTCAGAAATCATCTTTGGAGGCCCTCTCATTGGTACGGGGTTAGATGGGAAGAAGGAACCAAACCCCCTCCCCCAAACAGTCCCCATCCCTAAAAGATTTATAGACGCTTAGACCCCTTTCTGAATCCTTTTTCTACTTAAAAACAAGACACCCACATATACAGTATTCAAAATATTTCTGTTTATATACTTTAATTATTTATCTCTTGGGAAGATTCTCTTCTGTGAACATTTTCCCTACCTGCCTTTTATCTTTTAAAGATCTGATATATAGAAGTTTAAGATTTATGTTATTAAGTTTTTATTTGGAATTTTTCTTACATTTAAGATAGCATTTGTCTAGAAGTTTGGTAAGTTTTGTTTTCTGTTTTATATATAAAATTTGAAGAAATTGCATCCTTCAAATTGTCTGGAATATGAGGTAAAGATTCAAACTACATTTGTTCTTCAGAATTGCTGATCAGATATTTGATTATGTCAGTAGGTATGTGGCAGAGATACCAGGAATGTTGAGCAGCAGTACAAACATGTGGATCCCAAAATCCGCTCCAGGGTGCGTGGTAACTTCTGAAGGGGCTTTACCCTCGGTGCTCAGAAAGTTTGCCTGCGTGCGTGTGTGTGTGTTTGTGTGTGTGTGTGTGTGTGTGTAAGGCATGGGTCAGCCTCCCATCACTAGGTGTGTATGTGTGTGTAAGGCATGGTCAGCCTCCCATCACCAGGGCCAGCCGTGTATGTGTGTGTGTAAGGCACTGTCAGCCTCCCATCACCAGGGCCGGCTGTGTGTGTGTGTGTATGTGTGTGTGCACGCCTGCATGTCCACCAGTGCCAGCCGTGTGAGTGTGTGTATGTGTCTGCCAGGGCCAGCCATGTGTGTGTATGTAGGTTGCCTGCCCCCGCCAGGGCCAGCTGTGTGTGTGTGTGTGTGTGTGAACATCTGAAGGACCATTACCTTCAGTGCTCAGAAAGGTTACCTGCCCCCACCAGGGCCAGCCGTGTGTGTGTGTGTGTGAGAGAGAGAGAGAGAGAGGCATGGGTCAACCTCCCATCACCAGGGGTGTGTATGTGTGTGTGTGTGTAAGGCATGGTCAGCCTCTCATCACCAAGGCCAGCCGTGTGTGTGTGTGTGTGTGTGTGTGCACGAGCGCGCACCTGCCAGGACCAGCCGTGTGTGTGTGTGTGTGTGTGTGTGTGTGTGTTTGAGGCATGGTCAGCCTCTCATCAGCAGGGCCAGCTGTGTGTGTGTGTGTCCCTGCCAGGGCCAGCCGTGTGTGTGTGTGTGTGTGTGTGTAAGGCATGGTCAGCCTCTCATCACCAGGGCCAGGTGTGTGTGTGTGTCTCCCTGCCAGGGCCAGCCGTGTGTGTGTGTGTGTAAGGCAAGGTCAGCCTCTCATCAGCAGGGCCAGCTGTGTGTGTGTGTGTGTGTGTGTGTCTCCCTGCCAGGGCCAGCCGTGTGTGTGTGTGTGTAAGGCAAGGTCAGCCTCTCATCAGCAGGGCCAGCTGTGTGTGTGTGTGTGTGTGTGTGTGTGTCCCTGCCAGGGCCAGCTGTGTGTGTGTGTGTGTGTGTGTGTAAGGCATGGTCAGCCTCTTATCACCAGGGCCAGCGTGTGTGTGTGTGTGTGTGTGTGTGTGTGTGTGTGTGTGTTTGAGGCATGGTCAGCCTCTCATCAGCAGGGCCAGCTGTGTGTGTGTGTGTGTGTGTGTGTAAGGCACGGTCAGCCTCTCATCACCAGGGCCAGGTGTGTGTGTGTGTCTCCCTGCCAGGGCCAGCCGTGTGTGTGTGTGTGTAAGGCAAGGTCAGCCTCTCATCAGCAGGGCCAGCTGTGTGTGTGTGTGTGTGTGTGTGTGTCCCTGCCAGGGCCAGCTGTGTGTGTGTGTGTGTGTGTGTAAGGCATGGTCAGCCTCTTATCACCAGGGCCAGCCGTGTGTGTGTGTGTGTGTGTAAGGCATGGTCAGCCTCTCATCACCAGGGCCAGCCGTGTGTGTGTGTGTGTGTGTGTGTGTGTGTGTGTGTGTGTTGGTCAGGCTCCCATCTCACAGGTCTGGTAGGGAACTGTCTCCCCTGGGCCAAGGGCACTGTATCCGTTTGGAGTTCTGCAGAACGCAGTGCGATTATAGGGCATAGTGTGAGCAACCCAGGCACAAACATGGTCTTCGTGTCACAGTGAGTCCGCACTGGCTAACACACTGGAGTCCAAGCACACCTCCGAGCTTGTTGCTGCAGAACAGACAGCACACCTCCAGGTGTCTGTGGGAGTCGTCCAGGGAGACCAGCTGTGGAGCTGTGGCGCTGCTGTGTGTGTGTCTTTGGCTCTTCTCTCTCGTCCTATCTGCTTATTTTTAGACATCCTATCTGTGTCATTACCATATTTATCTGGGGGTGATTTTTTTTTTTTTAGTATTTACATTTTGGCTGTGCAGTATGTGAGATCTTACTTCCCCTATCAGGAATTGAACTCGCACCCCCTGCAGTGGAAATTCAGAGTCTTAACCACTGGACTGCCAGGGAAGTACCTGAGTGATGATTTTCAATATAAGCAATGTCATCTTTTTATTGGAAGTAATGTCATTTTGAATTTTGCTGGTTTGGCAGTTTTGTTTGTATCTAGTCACATAAATATAAGAAATTTTCAACTTAGTTTTTTAAGTTGCACCTGAATAAGCTACATGAAAATAAGCCAGCATTGTTTCACAAGATTTTTTTCCCTTTAAAGGGAATCTGTCGTCTACCAAGCTTGAACCTTGCAGTAGACTGTAAGCTTGATGACTGTTCGTTGTTGAGTGAAGATCACAAGTGCTAGGGTAGTGCAGTAACAGCTTAAAGAAGAGGGCCTCTAGCTTGCGGCTGGGCGAAGTGGGGAGGACAGTGGTACCCTCAGCGAACAGCTGTTTCCCTTCCCATCCTGAATGGAGAAGACCTTACAGAAATGACTTCTAGCAGCAGTTCTCATTTTTTCTGGTTTAAGTGGGACTTCCCTGGCGGTGTAGTGGCTGAGATACTGCGTTCACAATGCAGGGCGCCCGGATTCAATCTCTGATCAGGGAACTAGATCCCATATGCCACATGCAGCTAAGACCCGGCACAGCCAAATAAAGAAATATATTTTTTAAATGCAATTATATTGAATGTGGAGAATTTGAAAACATAGTATAAAGAAGACAAAATCAGCATTGATCCTACTGTTGAAGGAAGGATAACCCGTTAAACACGGGGTATAGTTCCTTTATCTTTTCCATATGTGAGAGTGACATTTTCACAAAATTGATAATTTACTGTGTATTTGTATTGAGCATTTTTGCATTCGACATGTATGCATTTCCCCTTTGTTATTAATGTTCTTTGAAAACATGTAAAATGGCTGAATAAAAGTGTATCAGATGATATACCATAATTTATTTACCAGTACCCCAGGTTTGGGACAGTTGGCTTCTTTTTAGAATATCATCATTGTAAACATGATAATGACTGCACGTTAAGTCTTAGAGTGCATCTCTGATTATTTCCTTAAAATAAGGTAGCAAAATAGTATTACTGGCACCAAAGTCTTTTGATATATATTATCAGAATGTAAATTTTAAGCAGGAAAAAGAGAAAGATAATGTCTTAACTTGGAGGTTCCTTTCCCAAAAGTTTGAGGATTAGAAAAGGAATGAGAAATAAATGGTGTGGTTGCACCTCTTTGCCAATGGGGGGAGCCCTGGTCCCGAGTCCCCTGAAGCAACTGTGTATGAAGACGGATTGTCTGCCTTTGTCTTGAAGGCTGTGTGAAAGATGTCTGTTCTTGGGTTTGGACTTAAAGTAGGAATGTGAATGAACTTTTTTTTCATATTGATTTAGGCCACCTTTTGTCCCTCGTATTCTAAGCAGCCTGGGTTTTAGAGTCTAATAGACCTGGATTCTGCCCCAGAACCCATCTTTACCAGCTGACTGCTGCTGCTGCTGCTGCTGCTAAGTCGCTTTAGTCGTGTCCGACTCTGTGTGACCCCATAGACGGCAGCCCACCAGGCTCCCCCGTCCCTGGGATTCTCCAGGCAAGAACACTGGAGTGGGTTGCCATTTCCTTCTCCTTGGTGCAAATTGCTTAACCTTTATGACCCTCCAGTTTTCTCAAATATAAATGAGGATAATCCTTCTTATGTTTGCAAGGCCTCTTATGTTTGCTTCCTTCTTAGGTTTGCAAGGCTCAAACAAGAATACATAAAAAGTTCTCAGTGTATGCTGTTCAATAAAAGTTAGCTGTTTACCTCCCCCAGCTCACCTTGTTATGTCTGTGAGCAAGGTAAACCCTGGACGATCTGGGACAGTTTTCTAATTTCAGGTATTCTTCCCTTTTGTCAGATTGCTGCCTAACTTATCTACCATAGGTGATAATTTTTTGCATTAGAAACCACAGTTGCTATTGATACTTCAGCTTCTAAAAATGATTCAGGGACATTCTCTATAAAAGACATAAAATATAACTACTGAAATAAAGACAAAACAGGCATGTTATTTTGGGGTAGAGAAGATAATTGTACTAAGAAACTTAGATGCAGAAATAGGCACTGCAGTTGAGCAGTTGACTGTGAAATTGACGTACGTGGTAGCAGAAAGCACAGCGGGAGCCGATGGGACACGCGTCCCGAGTGTCTTAGAGGAGATGGACACCGTCCCTTACAGGAACCGCTTTGGCGAGCCTCTTTCCTTCTGCAGTTCTTCCCCTTGTCACATGTTTGTCCTGGGCGTGCTCTGTAAAGCTTCCAGCACCTCACACACTCTCTGGGCGCTGTGCTCCGTCCTGGGCTCTGTGGAGCTGTGTCTGTCTCTGTCATCTAGTTTCCATTCTCTCTCAAAGGATCCTTACGTAAGCAGAGGTCCGATGGACCAGCTCACGAGTTAACCTGAGGTCAGCTGCTTCCTTTTCCTCTTCAGCTTGCTTAGTGCCTAGCCTTCAAATCTTAGTTGAAATGTCACTTCCTCAGGGAGGAGGGCCCTTTCTTGTTTGCTCTGTGGGATTCCATATTTCCTCTGCTGTTACTCTTTGTATTCATAATTATTGTACTTACCTTTTTCGGCCTAAGCCTCACTGAGGGTTACACCTACTTCGATCTCTGTTGGGTCCCGAGAGCCTAGCGCTGTGCCTGGTGCTTGGTGGATGCTTTACGAAAATCGACGCTGCCACTTGCACCCCAAATGGGCAATAAATCACGACATTCATTCCGTCTCACCACGGGCCCTTCCAAGCACAACATCCCAGGCCGCTCCCAATTGCGCGATGCTGGCGTGCCTGACGAGTTCCTGGGGTGACGGCGCTGTCATCCCGTGCTTCCGTACCACTGCTGGGGGACAGGATCTGTTCATTGACGTGTGGCTGGTTTCTGCTTTCCTCTTTTGTTCTTTGTAAGGACGCTGTGCGCTGTAACTCACAGGTGTCCCTGGTGTTTCTCAGACTTTAATGTGCGTAGGAATCGCCATGCTGCTGCTGCTACTGCTGCTGTCGCTTCAGTCGTGTCCGACTCTGTGCGGCCCCATAGACGGCAGCCCACCAGGCTCCCCCGTCCCTGGGATTCTCCAGGCAAGAACACTGGAGTGGGTTGCCATTTCCTTCTCCAATGCATGAAAGTGAAAAGTGAAAGTGAAGTCGCTCAGTCGTGTCCGACTCTAGCCATCCCATGGACTGCAGCCTACCAGGCTCCTCCGTCCATGGGATTTTCCAGGCAAGAGTACTCAGTGGGGTGCCATTGCTTTCTCTGAGGAATCACCATGTGTCCTTCCAAAATGCAGACCCCAGGCCCCATTGCTGGGGACGGAGGAATGCTTTTCATAAGCCTTTTTCTCTTTTTATTAATAGAATTTACGTGTTAAAGCCACTTTAGATTTATGGAAAAATTAAGCAGAGAGTACGGAGAGTTCCCATACACATATCTCCACTGGTACCGTTTCCACTGTTAGCATCTTGCATGGCCCATTGGTTGTATTTAGTGAACTGCTATTGATAACAGTATTAATAGCTGGAGTCCACAGTTGTTTGTTTGACCTAATGTCCTTTTTCTGTTCCATGTTCTGATCGCGAATACCACATTACATTTAGGTCTTAAATCTCCATAGGCTCCTCGGTTGTGATACTTTTCCAGATTGTCTCTGTTTTTTGATGATCTTGGCTGTTTTGAGATATGTTGCTACTTAGATATGTTGCAGGACGCCCTTCTGTTGGAATTTGTTTCATGTTTCGCTGGTGGTTAGCCTGGGGTTGTTAGTTTGGGGCAGGAAGGTCATGGAGAAAGCGACATTGCGTTGCACATTACGGAGGGTGCGTGCCTGCAGCGTGCTTTGTCGCTGTGGACGTTGACCTTGATCACCTGGCTGAAGCGGCGTTTGTCAGGTTTCATCCTTGTAAAGTTATTCTTTCATCCCCTTTTCATGTGTCGTCTTTTCAAAACAGTCCTTGTTCATGTTGTCGTTGTTCAGTCGCTCAGTCGTGTCTGACTCCTTTGCAACCCCATGGACCGTAGCCTGCCAGGCTCCTCTGTCCATGGGATTTCCCAGACAAGAATACTGGAGTGGGTTGCCACTTCCTATTCCGGGGGATCTTCCTGACCCAGCGATCGAACCTGCATCTCCTGAACTCTTTACCACTGAGCCACCAGGGAAGCCCAGTACTGTTGCGTAGCCCATGCTTAAAGAGTAGGGAATTAAGATCCTTCTGCTGAATGCTTTTTAAATTTTAATAATTAAATGTTTATGTTTATTAGAAAAAAATCACTGCATCAGATTAGTGGTATTTTAACTGGGTTCTCTGGAAAACTACCCAAGATGAAGGCTCATGTATGTTTGGAGGAGAGTGTAGGATCGATATTTGGGGGAAGGAAGGGTGATATATCCATTAGGTCCTGTCTTCATTTGGCAGAGGAGTGCCCCACATGGCATATATTGCCCCTGCTGGTGCTCTCAGTGGGTCCCGAGAGGGCACACGTGGCAGCTCTCTGGGGCCACAACAAACCCCCCTTCAACCCCCAGGCAGGCACTGGACACAGGTCAGAGCCTGGACAAAACTAGTTGCCTCAGGAATGGCTGGAATAAAAATAGTTAAGGCGGGAGGAGCTGAAATGATGCAGACGAGGTGCTTAATGCATGTGACTTTGTGGGTATTTCTTTTTTCAATTTTTTTTGCTTTACTGCCTCTTGATTTTCAGTCATAGCTAGAGAGTTTTGTACATCCCCAGGTTGAATTCACCTATTTTTTTTTCCTACTTCCTGTATCGTTTCTCTTTTCTTTTCAAACTTTTAAATCTTTGATCCACTTGGAATTGAATATATAGGTTTGAGAGCTAGATCCAATTTTAGCCTTTTCCATCTCGTTTTTCAGTTATCTCTGTACGACTTATTAAAAATTCCATTTTCTCCCAGTGTTTTTAGATTCTGTCCTTTGTCATATTTAATTAATTTGACCCATTTCTGGAGTTTCTGTTATGTTCCAGTTCAGTTCAGTTCAGTCGCTCAGTCGTGTCCAACTCTTTGCGATCCCATGAACCGCAGCACGCCAGGCCTCCCTGTCGATCACCAACTCTCAGAGTCCACCCAAGCCCATGTCCGTTGAGTCGGTGATGCCATCCAACCATCTCATCCTCTGTCGTCCCCTTCTTCTCCTGCCCTCAATCTTAGGTTCCATTGGTCTGTATTTATTTGTGTGCCAATATCTCATTTGATTAAAGAGGCTCTATCGTGTGTTTTAATATTTAGAAGGGCTAATCCTCTCTTACTGCTTTAGCGAGTTGATTTTAAAGAAAATGATCAATTAGTAGCACTCACGTTAAACAGATGTGACAAAAATCATGGCCAAATTGTGCTTTAACCCAAAGGAACAAATCCAGAATGGCATGATTCAGGCATCTGAATGCCCCTTGGGACAAGTTCTCGCTTATAACGTGATGTTTGGCTTTTGAATATGCATCCGAGGAGGCATCTGTGAGGCTGGAGGACACTCAACAGTCAATGTGACCCCTCAGGATAGGATTTTCAGCACAGTCAAGGCGCCCTTAACCTCAGTCACCCTCTCACCAAAGTATGAATGAAGCTGGTTTATTTTGGAGCCTTTTACCTGTAAAAAAAGTATTCATTTGTCAAACCATAGAAAATTAGATTCAGAAACTTAGAAATTCTGTAAGTCCAGTGATTTTTAACCCTCACTGGGCATCAGAAACAGTTGAAAAGGCCTTCTTCCCCACCCCCCTTCCAGTGCTAGGGCCCTGCCTTAGAGAGTCCACTAATCCGAAATAAAGTGTTTTGTTGTTGTTGCTGCTAAGTCACTTTAGTCATGTCCGACTCCGTGTGACCCCATAGACGGCAGCCCACCAGGCTCCCCCGTCCCTGGATTCTCTAGGCAAGAACACTTGAGTGGGTTGCAGTTTATTTAAAATCTCTGGTTAAGTATGCAGCCAGAGTTGAGAACTGCTGATCTAGTCCTGAGATCAAGACTGGGTCTGGTTTCTCTGAAAGGTAGTACGTGCTCAGTAAATGTTTGTTGACTGGCACATGAGCCCCCTATTCTCAGATGAGAAATAGCCCGTTTCTCAGACTCTAGAGGCCTTGCCTAGGCCACATATATTGTGGCCTAGTTGCTCAGTCGTGTCCGGCTCTTTGCAACCTCATGGACTGTAGCCCACCAGGCTCCTCTGTCCATGTGGATTCTCCAGGCAAGAGTACTGGAGTGGGTTGCCATGCTCTCCTCCAGGGGATCTTCCCAACCCAGGGCTTGAACCCAGATCTCCCGCATTGCAGGCAGATACTTTACCATCTGAGCCAGGGACATGAAGCTCAGATTTCTTATTTTTTCACTCTTCTTCACCCATGGTTTCCTCTTTAGTTACAGGCCAAAGTAGACAAGAGCATTTGCTGTCTTGATTCATGAGTTCATTTTTATGACCTCAACCCCAGTTCCTCCTGTTCAGTACACCAGAAACTTGAGAATGAACCTTAGACTTTGTAGTGAGAGAATTGGACTGTGCTGAAATTTCAGCCTGTGTTCAGTGTCCGCCCACCTCTTGGTGTGGGGATCAGGGAGGGGCGGGGAGGAGGAGCAAGGGCCGGGGAACTGGCCTTCCCGGGCGTCTGTTGTGTGTTGGGCTCCAGGTCTAGGGGTTTACAGCGCCCAGGTTCCAGCTGTGTCATCTTTTGAAGGGAGCTCCATGCCTCCCGTTCCAGCCATGAGGCCTGTTAGATTTTAGATTACAGGGCATGATGAAATTAGTTTTGATTGATGCTTTGTTTTAATTAGGGCTTTATGGTTTTCTGTTAGTCAACAGCAATGCCAGTTCTGTTTTCTCACACTCCAGATTGCTTCATCGCCTGATTCAGTTAGTTCCCTGGGAAAAACTCACATTTCAGAACTGCAGAAGTTGTAAAAGTCAACTAGAGAAGACTCGAATTAGATGATGTGTATTCTATGTTAGAAAGTTGCCGTCTGGTTCAGTTTTGAGCAAGGCTTTTGTACTGGATTGGGGATTCTACTTCTGGCAGTGTTCTATCAGATCACTTGGGCCTAAGATGAACTAAGAACAAGACAAGGTGAAAAGTTGAGAAAGAATTGTCAGTTTGAGGGCATAGGAGAACCACAAGGCAGAAGGAATTTTCAGAGCCACGGTGTAGGTAGAGATGTCAGGTAACCCTACATTTGGCACCATTTCTTTACTTGAAGCAGTTGTCAGCGCTGAAATTGTCAACTGAGAAGATAATTAGAGCTTTAGGCAGATTCATGGGTCGGGAAATTTTTTTAAAGTTGGTGCACACCCTTGCTGAGAAGGAGAAGCCCTAGTACACCCCAGTTTTCCTAAGGGCTCTTCTTAGGGACAAGAGTGAACTGGACACAGACTGGCCGTCTCAGGAGCTGGAGTGCACTGCTTTGTCTCATCTCTGTACCTAACTAGATTAAGGTCATCTGGAGTGGCTTGTGCCTCTGTCATACCTGCGTGTCAGAAACAAAAGCAAATCCTCTAGGAGCCTGGAATTATCTATGCACTTCTCATATGCAATGACTGGCATTCAATCAAGAATTATCAGATATACGAGAACACTTAACCCAAAACGAACAGAAAACAGACAATAGGAATAGACATAATGAAATAATCAGACTTGGATTTTAAAAGAAATATGATTAGTATATCTAAGGAGATAAGTTGTGTTTCACCTTTTCTTGTTCACCATGGTCATCTCAGCTTAGAGGCTAACTCCGACTCCTGGACAAGAGTGTTTTTGGTTTTCAGTGGAGGGCCAGTGTGAACAAGTGTGGCTGTGTGTGGCTGCCAGTTGTCCTTGGGCATATTTGCATGGTTGAGACATTAGTTTGCCAGCAAAGGTCCATCTAGTCAAGGCTATGGTTTTTCCTGTGGTCATGTATGGATGTGAGAGTTGGACTGTGAAGAAGGCTGAGCACCGAAGAATTGATGCTTTTGAACTGTGGTGTTGGAGAAGACTCTTGAGAGTCCCTTGGACTGCAAGGAGATCCAGCCAGTCCATTCTGAAGGAGATCAGCCCTGGGATTTCTTTGGAAGGAATGATGCTAAAGCTGAAACTCCAGTACTGTGGCCACCTCATGTGAAGAGTTGATTCATTGGAAAAGACTCTGATGCTGGGAGGGATTGGGGGCAGGAGGAGAAGGGGACGACAGAGGATGAGATGGCTGGATGGCATCACTGACTCAATGAACATGAGTCTCAGTGAACTCTGGGAGTTGGTGATGGACAGGGAGGCCTGGCGTGCTGCGATTCATGGGGTCGCAAAGAGTCGGACATGACTGAGCGACTGAACTGAACTGAATCATCTTTGCTTAATCGCCTACTATGTAGCTTTGAGGTAAGGACAGGAGAGAAATTAGAATAATGGTCATAGGCATTCAGAGCTTAGAACTAGAAGAGCCCGTGGAGGTCAGTATTTTGACTCTTGTTTTTATCTTTGAGAGACATGTACATTGTTGAGCTTGGCTTAGGCAATGTGAACACACACGGATGTTACTTTACATGGTAGAGCTGATGTTACACACTTCATAAAAACATAATTTCAGTAAATGTGAATACCCTTTTCTTGGCCACACCACACAGCTGTGGTATCTTAGGTTTCCCAACCAAGGATTGAACCTGGGCCCCCAGCAATCAGGTATGGTGCCAAGTTCTAACCATTGGACAGTCAGGCATTCCTAAATGTGACTACTTTAAAAATACTTTAGAATTTTAAATTTACTACTGTAGTAAATGTGAGTTGTTGTTTTTTAAGTATAGACTTCTCTTATAAATACAGAACTATTCTTTATCTATTTTCGTGTAGCATATCTGCTTAAAAATTTACTTGAAAGGTAAATTTTGAGTACTTGAAAGGTACTAGGGATCAGGCAGTGAGAGTTGGGTCTTGGGTGTTACTATGTAGCCAAGAAGTGGTGGGGGGATGGGGCATCTGAGGTGAAAGTGCCAGAAAACAGGTCTGGTCCACACAGTGTTTATTTATTTATTTATTCATTGCATTTGTAATGGGCTTGACTGGGGTCTTTTCATCTTCTGTGTTGGTTCTTCCCTTTTGCAGTTCTTTGCACGGATTTATTATCACTTGAAGACAGTGTTCTGCAGGACGTCTTTCGTTAATTTAGTTTAATGTCCTCAGTTCAAGTTACTCATAATTTATCTCTAATTAGTGGTCCTTTTGAGGACTTCCCTTTCACTGAGCTCTGACCCACTGACGTCATTAGTGGAAGTCCCTCAGTTGTGTCAGACTCTTTGAGACCCCATGGACCATCCATGGGATTCTCCAGGCCGGAATACTGGAGGGGGTAGCCTTTCCCCTCTCCAGGGGATCTTCCCAATCCAGAGGTCGAACCCAGGTCTCCCGAATTGCAGGCGGATTCTTTACCAGCTGAGCCACAAGGGACATTATTAGCATTTAAAAATTTAAATTCTCTAACATTAGCCTGAACACAGAAAAATGTTGGGCCTGGCACTCAATTGAAACCCTTTATACAAAACAGAAACACCACACTTGGAGCCTCTGTGCCTGTAAACAGTTGAAAATCAAATGTACCCATTCTTGTACTGAGATTTCTGACTGAGCATCTTTAGGGACTTCCTATCCTAGGAAGAAGGAAAATGCCCTCCTGGATTTGTGTCACTGTGTAAGTGTAAACAGGACACTGAGGACAGAGTCCCGGCTAGAAGAGCAGCCCTAGAAAGAGAACCACCTGGAGAGAGTGTCCGCACCTGTGGGTGAGTCAGGCTGCATCACTGGGACCGCACAGGCGGACAGGATCACTCTGAGTTTTATCGAGTCCCCTTTGCTGATTCGGAGAAGGTAGTGGCACCCCACTCCAGTACTCTTGCCTGGAAAATCCCATGGACGGAGGAGCTGCAGTCCATGGGGTCGCTGAGGGTCGGACACGACTGAGCGACTTCGCTTTCACTTTTCACTTTCATGCATTGGAGAAGGAAATGGCAACCCACTCCAGTGTTCTTGCCTGGAGAATTCCAGGGATGGGGGAACCTGGTGGGCTGCCATCTATGGGGTCGCCCAGAGTCGGACACGACTGAAGTGACTTAGCAGCAGTAGCAGCTGTGCTGATTGCTGGGCTGTGGGTAGAAGACATGATTATCCACTCATGTAGCTTATCGCCAAGAAGCTAGAGCACAGGTACCTCACAGTCAGTGAGCCTAAACTTGGACTCACCATTACTGTCTTTATGAGCAGTTGGTATTTGGCAAAGATGCCAAGAAAATTCAAGGGGGAAAACACCCTTTTCAACAGATGCTGGGACACCTGATTATCAACATACAGAAGTTGAATCCCCTACTTCCATATACAAAAGTTAACTTTTAGATCATGAACTTAAATGTTGAAGCTAACCTTTTTTTTTTTTTTTTTAATAAATATGTCTTTCTTTACTTATCTGTATTTTTGGCCGTGCTGGGTCCCCGTTGCTGCGGGAGGGCTCTTTCCACTCTAGTTGCGGTGCTGGGGCCTCTCGTCGCGGGGGCTTCCCCAGAGTCACTGCAGCCTGGGTGCTCCAAAATGTAGGCTCCTTGGTTGAGGCACGTGGACTCGGTTGCCCCTTGGCATGTGGGATCTTCCCGGACCAGCGTCCCTAGCATTGCAAGGCAGATTCTTAACCACTGGACCACCAGGGAAGCCTGCTAAAACTTTCTTACAGGAGAAAATATAAGAGTAAATCTTGAATTTGGCAATGTTTTTTCAGATGTAACACCAAAACACAAGTCATAAAAAAAAAAAATAAATTGGATTTCATCTAAACTAAAAACATGTGCTGCAAATCATACTGTTAAGAAAGTGAGAAGACAACTCACAGAATGAAAGAAAGTACCTGATGAGGGATTTACATCTAAAATACACAACGAAGTCTTCCACCTCAGTAATAAAAAGACAACCCACCTTAAAAGGGGGCAAATGATTCAAATGGACACTTCTCCAGAGAAGAGATACACATGGCCAATAGATACACGAACAGGTGCTCAGCATCATTAGATATGAGGACGGACAAACCAGACCACAGTGAGGTACCTCTGGCCTCTCACTGGACTCAGAAGGACGGCTGAGGGCTTCCCCAGTGGCCCAGGGGTAGAGAGTCTGCCTGCCAATGCAGGGACGCAGGTTCGATCCCTGGTCTGGGAAGATTCTGCATGCCTCAGAGCAACTAAACCCGTAAGCCGCAACTGCTGAGCCATTGTTCTAGAGCCCGTGCTCAGCAACAAGAGAAGCCACTGCAGTGAGGAGCTCGGGCCCCTCAGTGAAGGGTAGCCCCCGCTCTCTGCAACTAGAGAAAGCCTGCTGACAACCGCGAAGACCCAGCACAGCCAAAAATGAATTTTTTTTTTTTATAAAAGGACAGCTAATAACAAATGTTGATGAGGATGTGGGTAATTAATCTTCACACATTGGGTAAGTGACTCTGTAGATAAATCTCATATTGGAAACCTCAAACATCGCCTGGGAGAATGTACAGTTGCTTTGGGAAACAGTCTGGTCGATCTTCAGAATGTTAAACGTAGAGTTTCCTTATGTCTCAGCGTTTCCACGTTGAGGCATATACCCAAGAGAAATGAAATGTACCTCCATACAAAACTGTACATGAGTGTTCATAGGAGCTTTATTTGTAGTAGCCAAACAGTGAAAAAGACCCAAATGTCTACGTCCTTATGAATGGATCAATAAAATGTGGTACAGTGGGATATTATTCAGCAATAAAAAAGGAACGAGGTGCCCATCCTGATAAAACATGGGGGAACCTTGAGAATGTTATGCTGTGAGAAAGAAGCCGGTTAAAGAAGACCACATACTGTGTGATTCCGTTTATATGAAATGTCCAGAAGAGGCAAGTTTGTAGGGACAGGAAGTAGGTTAGTAGGTGCTGAGGTTAAGGGGTGAGAATGGGGGGTGGCTGCTGGTGGGTGTGAGGTTTTTGTTTGGGGGGTGATAAAAACAGTGTAAAATTAGATTGCAGGGATGGTCACACTGCTTTGTAAGTATACTAAACAGTCGCTGAATTGTGTACTTAAATGGGTTACTTCTATGGAATGAAAATCTCTTTCTAAATAAATCTGCTAAAAAAAAAAACAAAACTGAATGCACTGCTCTCCTTCCCAGACTTTTCTTCCCGAATCCTCATTCTCAGTGAGCTGTGGCCCGAACTGAAACCTGGAGGCTTGATGAAGTCATTCATTCCTTCTCCCCAGATCCAGGCGGATGCGTCATCATCATTTCTTCCCTAAACTATCTTTTGTCTGTTGCCCTTTCTCCGGAGCTGTGATACTGACATAAATAGGTTATCAGTAAAGTGCCGTAGTCACATTCCACTTTCCTTCTTTACCTCTTTAATTGTCTCCTCGGTATTTTGTTAAATTGTCAATACTCAACTCTGAGTTAATACTCTCTTCCTAAGTTTCTTCAGAATATTTCTCTGTCTTTCTGGATAAAGTTATAACTTCTTAGCATAGTTTATAAAGTCTTGGATGAACTAGGCTCTCTCTGCCTCTTCAGATTGGTTTCCTCTGTTCTCCATGTTTATAAGAAACCTAGCCTCACATGTTCTTTGTATATGACAGTCTTCCTAGTTGTGATGCCAGTTTCAAGTGGTCAGCCAGCACACGTGGCACTGTGTGGACAGCACAGATCATGGAATTTCCATTATTGCATCATAAGCACTCACTAAATGAATGAATCTTCGCTCAGTAAGTATTTCCTGAGTGAAATCATAGCCATTATATGTGACAGGAATTCACCCAGCGTCTGCTCTTATAATTTTGGTTGTTAGGTGTTCCCTGGGTTATTAGGTTAGTAACCCAGGCCTAGGTGTCTCTCCCTTCTTCTTATATTCAGTGTGTATTTGCTTCTCTGAAAAATGTGTGCTAATTGATCCAAGTCCTACATCATCCATCACAGCACCCAAGTTATTAGACTGTGGGGGTCATTTCCTTGACTTTGCCCCGGGTGAAACACCCTGCTCTCTGGAGCTGTGTAGAACAGGCTCCAGTCCGTCTGTGGTTCTCACGCATTGTTGACTCCAGGTGCGACGTGGCTGTGGTGAGACAGGCGCAGAATTCTGATAGGTATGTTTCCGGGTGTGCAGCCCTGATTGCTGTGAGTTTCAGAATCTGGCACAAAGTCCAGTGAGGAGGCAGTAGCAGGCTGAAAGAATTGTTCACCGAAAGTATGTTGCATAAGCTCAAGACTCTTCAAGCTTTTTATAGAGGGGAGCATTTTCTGTCACCGAGTTTGTGACAAGTAAATTCTTGTCTGAAAGTATTTCTTGCTTCACTACTATTAAGGCACCTCTGTTTTTAAATCACAAAAATAGTTGATCATAGTAGAAAATTTAAAGGCAATTGGTCAGCAAAAATAAGAGGAAAAGCAGCCTCATCACATCGCCCAGGAGGTCACTGTCGACTTTCTGCTCTGGGGCCTTTTCTTCTGACCACACGTTAAAAAAAGATGTATATCTTGTGGATTTGTTCTGTGCATACAGCTTTGTAGTCTTTTTTATGTACCAGTGCATCCTGTTTAATGGCATACTTGTGTTGTGAAATATTCTAGTGCTTAGCTTTTTTCAACATTTTATTATGAAAATTTTCAGACGTCAAAAAATCGAGCTACCTGGTAAATGCATATATCCCGCCACCATCCCACCGCATAAGCTTTGTCACTGTCTGTCCATTTACCCACCTCTCCTGTTGGTCCACGTTGTTTCTTTCAGAAGAGTTTACCTTCTAACAGTTTGCTAGTCTTTTGTTGACTGGAGGTATCTAGATTATCTAACCAGTCCTCATTGTTGGATATTTAGGTTCTTCTCCATTTATATTATGGTTGTCTCTCATTGTTGAGTTTTGAGATTTCTGGATATAAGCCAGAAATCTCCTCTGGTTAGTCATTCTGAACATAAGCCATTTATCAGCTCTGTGATTTACCCCCATCTGTAGCTTGCCCTTTCATCTTCTTGGTGGTGTCTTGAAGCACGTCTTTGATTTAGATGAAGTCCAGCCCACCAACACTTTCTTCTGTGAATCCTTCTCTGCCCAAGTCAAGATCAGGGAGATTTTCTCCTGTGTTTTCCTCTTGAGGTTTATAGTTTTAACTCTTACACTACATCTGTGACCCACTTAAGGATCATGCGGTAATTCTTAAGTGCTGTAGGAAGTAAGGTCTCTGTTCATTTTTTATACAGATTCTGCATTGTTTTGCACCGTCTGTTGGAGAGACTGCCCTCTCCCCGTTGAGTTGCCATTGCGCCTTTGTTGCAGGTCATTTGTGTACTCTTCCATGATTTGCTACAACATAAAATAAATTCCTCCTTTTTATTTCTTTTTTTTTTGGTGGCTTGAACAGCAGGCGTCTGCTTCTCACGGTTGTGGTGCCGAGGGAGACCATTTGCTTTTTTCTTTTCTGCCTCTGCTCCTTTCAGCTTCACTCGCCAAGCGTTTTGGAAACAGTGTCCTTGCCATGGCGGCTCCCATCTCAGCTACTGGTGATGGGTAGTAGAGGCGTGAGGGTGTGTAAAGAATCGGGGTGGGGGGGGTGCGGGGCCGGGTGGCCTCGCTTCTTACCCTTTCTCCCATCCACCAGGGTTGGTTATTTGCTTGGGAAAGTAAGTGATAACTGTTAAAGAGTGCCTAACCGTGAAAATTGCATAAGAACGACGACTGAATAGATGCTTTAACTGTGGAGGAAGTGTCGTCTAGCATGTCCTAGGATGTCAGCAAAGTTCAGAAACCTTTCTTAAGATTAAAAGTTTCCTCTATTACTCTCTCTTGAAGTCAACTCTCTCGGGGCAGTCATCTAATCCTATTTTTTAGATTGTGGAAATACGATTAAGTGTAAAAGTGCAGCTTAGAAAGACCTGAACTCTGCTTCACCATTTATGTACTTACTAATAATAAGGGTAGCAGGGACTTCCCCAGCGGTCCAGTGGTTAAGAATCCGCCCTCCAGTGCAGGGCTCAGGTTTGATCCCTAGTCAGGGAACTAAGATTCCGCATGCCAGTGGGCAGCTAAGTCTGTGCGCCACAGCTAGAGAGCCCCGTGCTGTGATGAAAACCCTGTGGGCCATAGCTATGACCCACTGCAGCCAAATAAGTAAAGTGTTAAAAATAGGAATAATAGTAAAGGATAGCAGTAGCTCGTATTAATGAGTACTTTTCACATGCCCTCCCTGTTCCAACACTGAACACACATCATCTCTTTATGGTTCTCACAGAAGGTAGCTGAGGTGCTCCCACATTCTCTTTTCATGCTGAGGAGCCTAGGGCACAAAGAGACCAGTGAGCTGCCCACGTGGTAGACAGCACGGGCCCCAGCAGGCCCCAGGTTTGAGCGTCCCAGCACGGTACAGCTCAGAACCGACAGTGCTGGAGCTCCAGACACTGTTTAACCTGTGACCCTCGCCTTCAGTTAGTACTCGAATAGTCCCCGTGTTTTTTAAACATTCATTTTAAGAACTGGTTGTACACATAATTGTTTACCCAAATGTGGCTCTGTCAGCATGTCTCGTATGGCTAACGTATAACAGATTGGCTTTTCTTTGAGTAATTTCAACCTTTGAGGGAGTTGAGAAGCAGAAGGAAAAGGCGGTTCAGTTTCTTGTATTGGTTGCTGTTCTTGCCTAAAGGGCAGGGTGATGGCGTCCTGCACATATTAATCAGCGCGTAGGCTCATCCCTTACATGTAATAGTCATGGTCTGGAGACTGGGGGTTTACTGCCACAGTTGGGCGTATGGTGTATTCTCAGTGTCCACTGACCTGGATTCTGGGAGAGGAAAGAAAGGCTTAGGACAGGGAGGGTATAGGGAGCAGGGATGAAGTAGGGTTGTCATGGAGACAGGCTGAGGATGGACAGAGGAGATCTGGGTTCTGCCCGTGCTCACTGGTGGTCTTGGTGAATCATTCCCCTCCTCTGAGCCTCATCGTCACCACTGATCTATCTGTGAATGGAGAGGATCGAACTAAATGATGTCCCAGGCCCAATACGGTGTGGTTTCTGTGGTTCTGTGGAGCTTTCTGACCCAGAACAGAACTATTCAGGGTGTTGGACATCCACAGTTAGGGCAGCGTAAGTCAGCGTGAGGTGATCCATAGGAAGAGTGAAGGAATCTGCAGATGCTGCTCCCGGGGTCAGCCTCTGGCCTGGCCCCTGATGAAGCAGGACTGAAGGCGTGCTTTCTTCTCCCTCCGTCTGCACCTTTCCCAAATGGAAGTACCATGTGAGGTCCCTTTCTGTTAGCAAGCAGGGCTGGCAGGATAAGGCTCGACTCTGGTCACGGCAAACCTCCTAACTCCACGGGTCTGTGGCTTCGCCCTCCGTACAGTCAGGACGATAGCCCCACCTTGCTCACCAGGGCAGGGGCTTCTTTGGCCACCCTGATGGGTTCTGTGAACGTCGACAGTCACTGAGGTGCTTCCCAGCCAGAGACTGAGTGTGTCTGTGAGGTAAGGGTTTCAGCTGGAGGCACCCAGGATAGCTTAGTCCTTCCTCTTAAACAGTGGGAAGAAGTAAGGGTTCCCATGGTTACCATCAGGAGACCAGAACTGCAAGCACCCAGCGCTGAGGGCGGCTCCTCGGTTCTGTGCTGTACAGTCTGACCTAGACTAGGGTTTCTCGAGAGGCAGTGATTCCAGTCAGATCAAGGTAGACTTTATTTTCAGATAGATAGGGATTAGGGTATTCTAGGAAAGCTCATGAAGGTCAGTAAATTAGTACTAATTAATAAAATCCACCCGGTTCTCAGGTTTTAAAGGCTACTTGAATTAAGTTTATTGGAGCCAAGAGGCTGTAAAATAAATCGACCCAAAAAACTCCCATAATAATCATAGTAATAAGTCTTTCCTTTTATAGTGCCTTACACTGTACAGAAAACTTTTACATAATAATCACAACATCCCACAGGGTAAGTAAACATTATACTCACTTTCTAGCTATAAAAACAGACTCAGAGAGACAGCCTGTCCAGTGTCACGCCGTTTGTCATCAGCAGACCTGGCACTCGGGGAGAGATGAGCTCGTTTTTATTGAACTTCTGCTAAATGCAGACTGCTTTCCCGTTCACCGTCTCACTTGTTCAGTTGCTAAGCCGTGCCCGACTGTTTGCGACTCCATGAACTGCTGCATGCCAGGCTTCCCTGTCCTTCACTGTTTAATCCACATATAGTCTTGAGTTGGTATAATCCCGTTATATAGATGAAGAAACTGAGGGTCAAAGGGGCTAAAATAAGTTGTTCAAGCTTAACAACTAAGAAGTGACAGAACTGGTATTTGAAAATCTGGATTTTTTTTTTTTTTAAGTATTTATTTAGCTGTGAAAGTGAAAGTTGCTCAGTCGTGTCCAACTCTTTGTGACCCCATGGTCTATACAGTCCATGGAATTCTCCAGGCCAGAATACTAGAGTGGGTAGCCTTTCCTTTCTCCAGAGGATCTTCCCAACCCAGAGATCAAACCCAGGTCTCCTGCATTGCAGGTGGATTCTTTACCTGCTGAGCCACAAGGGAAGCCCTTTGTTTAGCTGTGCTGAGTCTTATTTGCAGCTTTGAACTCCTAGTTGCAGCATGTGGGACTCTAGTTCCCTGACTAGGGATTGAACCCAGGCCCCCCGTATTGGGAGTGTGGAGTCTTAGCCACTGGACCACCAGGGAAGTCCCCAGAACTGGTATTTAAATTCAGCTGTTGTTTGGCTCCAAAACTCAGCACTGCTGCACTCTCTTGCCTCTCAATTCATCTGTTCCTTAGTTCATTCAACAGGTGTTTATTCTGTACCTGGGAGTGTTTCAGGCCTAGTCTCAGGCTCCACAGCTTGCTCTCATTTGAGATTGCCTGTCTCATGAAATCAGTTAGAGTCGCATTGTCTGTATGAGGCTATGGTTTTTCCAGGAGTCATGTATGGATATGAGAGTTGGATCATAAAGAAAGCTGAGCGCCAAAGAATTGATGCTTTTGAACGGTGGTGTTGGAGAAGACTCTTGAGAGTCCCTTGGACTGCAAGGATATCCAACCAGTCCATCCTAAATGAAATCAGTCCTAAATATTCATCAGATCAGATCAGATCAGTTGCTCAGTCGTGTCCGACTCTTTGCGACCCCATGAATCGCAGCACACCGGGCCTCCCTGTCCATCACCAACTCCCGGAGTTCACTCAGACTCACGTCCATCGAGTCAGTGATGCCATCCAGCCATCTCATCCTCTGTCGTCGCCTTCTCCTCCTGCCCCCAATCCCTCCCAGCATCAGGGTCTTTTCCAGTGAATCAACTCTTCTCATGAGGTGGCCAAAGTACTGGAGTTTGAGCTTTAGCATCATTCCTTCCAAAGAAATCCCAGGGCTGATCTCCTTCAGAATGGACTGGTTGGATCTCCTTGCAGTCCAAGGGACTCTCAAGAGTCTTCTCCAACACCACAGTTCAAAAGCATGAATTCTTCGGCGCTCAGCCTTCTTCACAGTCCAACTCTCACATCCATACATGACCACAGGAAAAACCATAGCCTTGACTAGACGAACCTTTGTTGGCAAAGTAACGTCTCTGCTTTTGAACATGCTATCTAGGTTGGTCATAACCTTCCTTCCAAGGAGTAAGCATCTTTTAATTTCATGGCTGCAGTCACCATCTGCAGTGATTTTGGAGCCCAGAAAAATAAAGTCTGACACTGTTTCCACTGTTTCCCCATCTATTTCCCATGAAGTGATGGGACCAGATACCATGATCTTTGTTTTCTGAATGCTGAGCTTTAAGCCAACTTTTTCACTCTCCACTTTCACTTTCATCAAGAGGCTTTTGAGTTCCTCTTCACTTTCTGCCATAAGGGTGGTGTCATCTGCATATCTGAGGTTATTGATATTTCTCCCGGCAATCTTGATTCCAGGTTGTGTTTCTTCCAGTCCAGCGTTTCTCATGATGTACTCTGCATATAAGTTAAACAAACAGGGTGACAATATACAGCCTTAACGAACTCCTTTTCCTATTTGGAACCAGTCTGTTGTTCCATGTCCAGTTCTAACTGTTGCTTCCTGACCTGCATACAAATTTCTTAATGCTGAAGCTCCAATATTTTGGCCACCTGATACAAAGAACTGACTCATTCGAAAAGACCCTGATGCTGGGAAAGATTGAAGGAAGGAGGAGAAGGGGACGACAGACGATGAGGTGGTTGGATGGCATCACCAACTCAACGGACATGAGTTTGAGTCAACTCCGGGAGTTGGTGATGGACAGGGAGGCCTGTCGTGCTGCAGTCCATGGGATCTCAAAGAGGCTGACACGATGAAGCAACTGAACTGAGGATGTATATAAAATAGTGTTGTTGTTTTTATAAAAACCATACCTATTCATTGTAAAAATTCAGCGATATAGGAAGGTACACAGAAAAATGAAGTGCAGATGACCAGGGCATGTCAGTCTCCTGGAGATAAACAGTTGTTAGCATTTTGGCCAACACACTTCCAAACGTTTCTCTAGGCCCATATATGCAGAAAGAAGTGCAACAGTAACAGAGCAGCTCTGCCTAAGAGCTGCTTCCTAGCAGCGTCACGTGTACCGTGTGGATTTTCACCTAAGCCCCGTGGAGTGACGGTGTCTCCCCACTTCTCAGAAGGGGGCTGGCGTCGACAGTAGTGCGGCAACCCGCCCGTGGTGCGGAGCTCTGCGTCTGAAGGCCAGGCTGTGAGTCCTGTGCTGGGTCGTATGTGACGGACAAGCCGACCTTGTGTTACCGCAATTTGCAGATAACTGCTTTTCTTTTTTTTAACACATGGTAGGTTTGTGGCCACCCTGGGCCAAGCAGGTCTGTTGGCGCCACTTTCCCAGCAGCCTTTGCTCCCTTCATGTCTCTGTGCCACGTTTTGGTAATTCTCGCAACATCTCACACTTTTATTTATCATTACTGTACTTGTTATGTGATCAGCGATCTTTGTTCTACAACAACTCACTGAAGTCTCAGATGATGGCTAGCGTTTTTTTAAGTCATAAAGTATTTCTAAGCTAAAGTAAGTACATTTTCTTAAAACAGTGCTACTGTACACTTCATAGGCTATAATGTAAATGTGACTCTTATGTACACTGAGAAACCAAAGAATTTGGGTGATGCACTTTATTCGGATATCCTCTTTACCACGGTGATCTGGAGCTGAACACCCAGTATCTCCGTGGTGTGCCTTACATGGTGGTGCATAAGGGAGAATACACTGCAGGCCTTTCTATAACTTGCTTTATTGTTTGACTTGAGGAGGTGTTTATCGTACAACAGTGATTAACAATTTGTAATAATCCTCTGTAGTGTTTTTACTCAACAGTAGTAATGTCTCGGCAGTTAATGTCGATCTCTCTCTTTGTGTATACTGTACTTTGTTTGACAAGTCCCTTGTTGAGGATGCTTAGTTTATTCCCAGTTTTTTGCTATTTTAAGTAATAAAGGAATCCACATCTTCATCCCTTTGGGTTCTAACTTGTTCTTTAGAGGAGGAGGACAGAATGCCCCCCGCCACCCTCCAGGTGAGAATCACTAGTGTTAGAGCACTCAGTGGTTCTGCAACCTGACCACGCATCAGACTCCCCTGGAGAGCTTGTTAAAAATGCAGCTTGCTGGGTTCCATCCTCCCAGAGACTCTGACTCATTTAGTCTGGGGAGAGGGCTGAGGGTTTTCCTCTTTGACAAGTTCCCAGGTGATGCTGACCCTGCTGGCCAAGGACCCCGCTTTTGAGAGCCACTGATGTAAAGGAAAAGCACTTAAGTGGAAATCAGGAGACTTCAGTTCTTATTCCAGCTCTGACAGTAGTCAGGTGACCCTAGACAGAAAAGGGAAAGTGTTGGTTTCTCGGTCATGTCCGACTCTTTGTGATCCCATGGACTGTAGCCTGCCAGGCTCCTCTGTCCATGGAATTCTCTAGGCAAGAATACTGGAGTGGGTAGCCATTGGATCTTCCCGACCCAGGGATCGAACCTGGGTCTCGTGCCTTGGCAGGCAGATTCTTTACCATCTGAGCCACCAGGGAAGCCCGACCCTAGATGGGGTGCTGTGTTTTTCTCTTGTGGTCAAAGTGAGAGGATCGGACTGACATTTTTCTTAGACCGTTTATCTCATCAGTGAGAACTATGAAATCCTTCAAAATCTGTGTTCTACTCATGGCATACAGTGGCTGTTGAGATTTGGTTCATTTAATGCCTGTGTTCTTTTTGCCCTCTATTTTCTTTCTTTTATTCATTATTTACTGTGGGGTCCATGGAAGGTAGTATCATAAGAGAGATGAATGGTTTGAGAGTGAGGCTTAGAAAATGATGAAGTGCTCATTTTTTTCATGTTAGCAAGAATACATCTTTTAAAAAAGAACTACAGTTCCAAAGTTAGTAAGCTACCTAACAAATCCTAGCTCAGCATTAGCAATCCACGGGAGGCCCTTCATCAGTTTGTCCGCATACCTATTAATTGAAACAGCAGGGTTTATGCTGAGTGTCGGAGCTCTTTGTAAGAAGGAACATACACACCGCTGCAAGAGCAATGCCGGTGAAGCTCTTTGGAAACTAAGAAGCAGTGCTGTTTTGGATGAGGGAAAATACCACCCTGTACATGAGAGCGGGAAATCAGAAGTAGAGAAAGCTTATCAGAAATAATACATGAGAAAGAAAGACTGGCTTTTAGAGAGAAAAAAATACATTTATCTAAAGCAGGACTTTTCAAGTGACAAGTCTCTCAGGCGTATTCATGCGATTTCATTGTCATCATCGCCGCCATCAGAATGTTTGTTAAATGAAGGTTTTCCTTTTTCATCCTTGTAGATTAGGACGGATTCTCATGGCCAGGGTTGGAGCCCAGCCCCAGGCCTTAGGTGTTCACACCATAGAGACAACTGCCGGCATGGGTCCCTTCAGACCTGTGTGGTGGTATTTTACATATATGCGTTTACCCCTTTATGTTGCTTCCCTGCTTCCAGGCAGAATATCTTCGTCCCTGCCTTGCCAGAAGGTGCCGGAAATCCCTGGTGTTCACTCATTGGGTCTCTGCTGTGATGTGAATATTTGTGTTCCCCCTCAAGATTCACCAGGGCTTCCCTGGTGGCTCAGTGGATAGAGTCTGCCTGCGGTGTGGGAGAAATGTGTTCGATCTCTGGATTGGGAAGATCCCCTGGAGAAGGAAATGGCAACCCACTCCAGTATCCTTGCCTGGAGAATCCCATGGACAGAGGAGCCTGGTGACCTACAGTCCACGGGGTCACAAAGAGTCAGACACGACTGAGTGACTAACACTTCCACTTTCTTTCCAAGATTCACATTATGTGAGGGTGTCAGGGAGGTGGGGCCTCAGGGTGGAGCTCTCAGAAGTGGGGTCCGTGCCCTTGTAAGGGACCTCACAGAGCCCCCTGGTTCTGTCCACTCTGTGAGGACCAAGCACAGTGAAATGTGCATGAACTGGAAGAGGGCCCTCGCCTGACCACACTGGCCCTCTGCTCTCGGACTTCCAGCCTCTAGAACTGGGGGATACACACTGTTTATACGCCACCCTGTCTGTCTGTAAGCCAGCCGGAAGGCACTAGGAACATCTCCATTTCTGAAGGTTCCCACTAGACCAGTCCCCAGAGATGCCCTTCCTCACTTAGGCTCTTAGAGACACTCACTTAACATGCCAAAGCCTTTGGAATCCATTCATTCTTTCAGTTCTTCAGAACAGTTAATTAATTAATCTGTTTGTTTATTCATGCTAATTCCCTAGTCTCTGTGGAAAATACAGATATGAACAAGACATTCCCTGATTCATTTGATTTTTTTTTTTTTTGACTTCATATTATTGTGCCAGTTCATGTGGGTTGGGTTATATGTGCCTCTCTGGAGTGGGGTTGGTTAGTGACTTCCAAGCACTGTTATATTGGAAAGAAAGGAGTGCTAGGGGTGGGTTTGCGAAGTTAGGAAATTAGAGTTAATTATGGTAACTGCCTCAGAATAGCCAGAGCCTGGGGGAGGGGGCTCTGAATCAGCTCCGATGAATCACATTTCCCTTTTTGTCTTTAAAGAGGACCCACAAGGCGGTAGAGGAGAGAATTCAGAGAAGCACTGAAGAAGACTGGAGCTTCTAGAAAACAAGGCCCCCAAATTTCAGAATCATTTGACCTAGGAAGACTAAGCAATAATTTAGAACTGACTTCAATTATTTGAAGGATTATTATTGTTATTATTTTTTTTTACAAACTAAGAGGATGTAAATGAGGCAGAAGCAAAAATGGACCAGATAGGAAAGAACAGCTTCTTATCCATTGCAACCAGTCCATTGGAATGGATGATAAGCTAGGTTTAGACATTGTAGAGATACTTTAGGAAAATTACCTAAAATTTGGAGAAAAGGCAAAGTGATTATCGTGTGCCTTTCCAAGGTCACTCGAGAGCGTTATCTGGTAAGCCGATCTAAAGAGTATCTGACTTTTGTCGTTAGATTTTAACTTGTAAAAAAATCGAGAAGTGAAAAGTGAATTTTATTATCCAGTAGAGCTCTTAATGATTTCTGTTCAGTAGGAAAGATAACCTCAAAGGTTATAGTTTAATTGCTCTGTAGGACATTAGCCAGGTTTGTATCAACTTGGCAAGATTATTACAGCATTCTTTCTTCTCCACCAAGTTCATTTGTGTTTCTTTTGTTACATTTGAACCAGCTTTGCCATCCTGCTTTTTCCCTCATGAAGGACTTACTTGATACATACATACTATATATTGGCATGAGAGTTCCCTTTTCAGCTTTTTGAAAATTATACTTTGACAGAAGTGAATGCATGTGGAGGAGATAAGCATCTCAGGTAGCTCACCCAGGAGTGGGGTTCCGGGTCCTTTCAGCCCTGAACACTGGTGTTCATCTAAATTCTCTTGGTCACCCAGATAGTACATTGCATTTATGGATCCTCTAACTCTCTGCCCTGGATGAATACTTAAAACTCCTGCTTTATCAAGATCTCAGATGACACAGAGCAGAGAGAATCATTTCTTTTGTTGTGAAGACCAGCACCGTTACTGATTTGTATAGCACGCACAGTTACAGAACACTGGCACACCGACTGTTGGATCTGATCTTCTCTGTTTCCTTGTAAGGGAGCGGGGCAGGAACAGCTGCCCCACTTTACAGGTGAGCACATTGAGAGTCCAGTAAAGTCACGGCCGCTTGGCTGCTGAGGAGTGGCGCTGGGACCGCAGCCCAGCCCTTCCCACTCCACGCTCATCAGCAGCTACATGACGGAACCCAGATTCAAGAGGATTCTGGTAAGAACAGTGAACTGAAGTAGGGAAAAGACCTGAACCCTGGCTCCAGACTGCTTTCATATGGATTCACAGGTGCGACTCTGAGGCTGTAGTTTTGGAGTCTGTGTGCCCTGTTCCTGACTGTTGGAGAGACCCGAAATGTGTCTGAATCTTCCCTCACTGCCCTGCCACCCCCGCCCCCCTACTCAGGGATTGAGCAGTGCTGGACACACAGCAGGTATCCAGGAGACACTTCCTGATTGAATGGGGACGTTTGTTTTACACACATGTATATCTTGATCTCCCTCTATTCCTGGTAAGACTCTCTTGGCAAATTTCTGCCTATCTGGGTGACATTGGCCCAGCTGCACTTATTCATTCAAAAGAATAATCTGCCCTTTGATTTGACGCTTGCACCGGAAAGAGGACTGCTGACTTGACCCAATTCCGTCTTTTTTTATGAAATCTTCTCTAAATCTGCCAGTTGCTGATTTATTAATTCAACAGATATTTATTGACTAACTCTCTGTGCCAGGCCCTGCGGTAAAGACTAGACCAGGCCTCCTCTCTTCCTTCGGTTCATGGTCCTGGTGGTGTCTTAGTATTTCTGTTGAAATATTTTCAGTCTTTGCTTCATTAGTAATTCACAAAATAACATGAAACAACTGAGTTGTGAAAAAGACTCTTAGGAATTCCCTGGTGGCACAGTGGGTAAGAATCCGCCTGCCAGTGCAGGGGCCGTGAGTTCGATCCCTGGTCCGGGAAGATCCCACATGCAGCGAGGCCCTTGCACCACCACTCCTGAGCCCGAGCTCTGCAACTCCTGAAGCCCACGCACCCAGAGCCTGTGCCGCGGTAAGAGAAGCCACCACGGTGAGAAGCCTGTACACTGCACGAAGCGTCGTCCCCAGTCGCCACCACTAAAGAAAGCCCGAGCAAAGCAGCAAAGACCAAGCATGGCCAAAAGTTACGTAAATAAAAAAAAAATTTTAAAGACTCTAAGTTCAGTTCAGTTCAGTCACTAAGTCATGTCCGACTCTTTGCGACCCCATGGACTGCAGCATGCCAGGCTTCCCTGTCCATCACCAACTCCTGGAGCTTACTCAAACTCTAAAAAGACTCTCAAACGTGCTCCACACCCACCCATTCTTCTCTTTGGTCCGCTGCCCGTCCCCGCCCTCTCTTGCTTGCACGGGGCCTGCAGCTTCTCCCACTTCCTCATGTTCCTTTGCTCAGTCATGTCGACTCTGTGAGTGTCAACTGAAGTCTGCCAGGCTCCTCTGTCCATGGGATTCTCCAGGCAAGAATACTGGAGTGGGTTGCCATTTCCTTCTCCAGGGGATCTTCCCGATACAGAGATCAACTCTGCATCTCCTACTTGAGCAGGCTGATTCTTTACCATTGAGCTGCCTGGGAAGCCTCTCCCACTGCCCCCTAAAAACGACAATCAGCTCCTGTTAGGCCATTGTCTAAAGCTCTCCAGCAGCTTCCCTGTCATAAAGCCCTGCTTCCCGTCTGTCTCCATCTCCCTCTACTCCCTTCCTTCCTGGTCCAGCCACACTGGGGAAAGGGGTGGAAACCAAGCCAGTCTCCTCCCGCCTTGGGCCTCTGTGCCAGCTGTGTTGTCTGCTGACGCTGATCGTCCCTGGTATTTTCACCACTGTCCCTGCTAGTCCCTTGGATCTCAGCGTAACTCTCGCTCCCTGAGAGTGGCCTTTCCTGTCACCTCTTCTAAGTTCAGCAGCCCTTCGTCACTCTGGTACTTAACCCTGTTTTATCGTCTTTCTCTTACTCATGTATTGTCTGGTTTTCTTCATTAGAGTGTGTAGCTAGGGGCTTTAGCTTTTCCCTGAGAAAGTTGTGGAGGGGATGCAAGGACAGTTTTCAGTGGCCTGGTTCAGGTGCTCAGAGAGTGCTGATTGGGCCAGAAGTTGATGAAGACGGGAGTGCAGAAGTGATTACCGGTGAGCTGCTCGTGAGCAGTGGCAGGTGAAAATGGATTGTGATTGTGTTTGCTTAATGGTAGAATGCCTTTTTTTAAAAAGAAATTTAAATAGAATTCTTGAAATGGAGGTAAAGGATGGTTTTATTTAAAGCTTTTGTTTTAAAGTTAAGTGTCACTGTAGGAATTCAGGTGACTGACGTGATTTGGGGAGGAGGAATTAGTTCAGAGTGTGGGACTCATACATTTCCTATTGGTTCAAGAAAGTGGGGGTTCTGTTTGTTTTTAATTTTTTTGAAAGGTTAATTCAACTGGAACAAAAGTGCATTCAAAACATTTCTGACCAAAGACCTGCTCTGTGGCTAGGAATGTGTTCTGCCTTGTGAAGACTTAGAAAGGACTGAAAACAGGGTCATTGCCTGTGGGCTCCCCACCAGCTCAGAATAGGAGAGTTCAGAGCTGGTGACTCCAGATTGTGACAAGTTTCTCTTGAAGTTGTGTTCGCACAGCAAGCGTGTCGTTTCACCTGCATTGTCCACATGTTCCTGATGGAGGTGGTGAGGTGCCAGACTCCTCTGGTCTCTCTTCTTGCCAGCCCCTTCCCCCTGTCCCCAGGGGCTCTCACCTGGTCAAAGACCTAAGACATGGGAAGGACAGAGGTTCTTCCTGAGCACTAGATGGTATGTGAGATTTTTAGAACATAGCTCTTGGTTGTCATAGGAATTGCAGTTTTGAGCTTCCTCCAGGCTGACTGTGGTCAGGAGGGGAATGCGCAGTCATGCCACCAGCGTCATCCCCATCCTCGGGTCGGGACTGAGGCTCAGGTGGGGAAGAGTTCTGTCTTCCCAAGGCTCCCCAGGCAGGTAGTCATAGAGCTGGGCTCGGAACCCCACTGTCCATAACCTCTGTGGGGCAGAGGTGGGGAGACCTCCTGCATCAGGGTCCCGGGTTGATGAGGTGGGTGGGGGAGGCAGATGGGGCTGGGTGCTGACTCCATCCTGCAGACAGTGAGGAAGGGTTATAGGGCTCAACTGGAAGGTGCTAGGGTGACTGCAGGAAGGGGTCAGATGGCCGGGAGATGAATGGGGAGGGGAGTCTTAGGGAGCTGGGAGGGGGAGACCGGAAAGGCCATAGAGCTTGTTACGCTCACAGCCCCCTGCTCAGAGGAGCACGTGCGGCCAGGCCTTGAGACCGGAGTTGGATTTTCAGTTTTGCCCGTAGCTGAGTTCCCTGTACGTCCCCTCCTGCTTGGTATGTGGGGAGCTCAGCAGCAGGTGAGCAGGCCCGAGGGTGTCAGAGCGTTCCTGCTGACACTGCAGGGATGCTAGCCTCTGTTTAGATGCCCTGTTTATGTTGCTGCACATTCGTCATGGCTCTGTAAACCTGAAACCTCACATCCTAAGACAAGCGGGAAAGGAAACATCCGTGTGAGGTCCCAGGCTCACGGGGCCTCCGGGCCTGAAACCCCAGCTTGTCTGTACAGGAGCTGGGATGAGGATTCAGTGCCAGGGAGTACATCGTGAGTTCCCTTCTTGGGACCTGGGCCGTTTCACATGGAGAGACAGGCTGCGGGCACTCTGAGCATGCGGATGCCACTGACACGGGTTTCAGACATCCTGCTCACGTAGCTTTCCAAGACTGTTGGAGGCCTGGGACACCTCCTCTTAACGACTGTGTTTTTAGCCTGTTATCTACGCGTCAGTTTCTCTGGGGACGCCTCAGGCGGCTGGCACGGCCAGTAAGTGCAGCAGGTCAGCGCTGTTCTGGGACAGCCGGGCCCGGTCAGGAGGCTTTGTCCTTAGGGTGAGCCTGGAAAGAGGAAGGGAGTTCAGAGTGTCGAGGGTGAGCTTGACAACGCCCCCCAAAGTCCAGCACGGATGGGACTCCCGGGTCTCTTAGGCCCAGTGTTTCCAGGCAGAGTCGGGGCTGGTCCTGGTGGAGGGAGGGCCAAGCCAGGTAACAGGGAGTCTGGGGCTCTTCTGTTCTTATCCGTTGTGTGTTCATATCAGTTCCATGTCCCAGTTACATGATACAGCAAAACAAAGGCTGCAGAGGGAGCGGAAGTCCCAGAGCAGGAGCATGCTTTGTCCGAGCCTTGAGCCGTTGGCGGGTGGCCTAGGATACCTCGTTCTTGGGCGGCATGTCCTCTCAGAAGTGCCCTCTGGAGAGCAGTGGAGCAGTTGGGAGTCCCTGTTCCTGATCCTTGGGGTCACCGATTGTCAAGTGGTCGGGGGAGGTGCCCAGCCTTTGAGGCAGACTCCTTCCTGGTCTGGTCCCAAGGCCTGTCACCTCAGGTTCTCAGCCTTCCTTCTGGGGCAGCCAAACCCCTCTGTCAGCCCTCAGCGGTCTCCCGTCTGGCTGTAGAATCTGGGGATTCGCCAGGGCCGGCCGGAAGGGTGCCACGTCCCAGCCTGGTCTCAGGACCACAGGCTGCCTGCCAGTCAGCGAAACACATCCTCTTCTGGAGGTGGCCTGAGGCGCTTGGCTCTTTGGTGTTGGAACCCCAGGCGGGCACAAGGGTTGAAAACGTTGGCATTAAACCTACCTTGGCCAAGCTCATTGCTCTGCACTTGGTAGCCATATGATCATGGGCAAGTTACTTAACCATCGTGGCCTCTGTTCTCTTATTAGTAAATTGAGGACTCACATAAAATTGTCTCGTATACACTGGGTGCTAGGTTTTGGAGATTTTTCACCGTGATGAAAGTGAAAGAAGAGAGTGAGAAAGCTGGCTTGAAACTCAACATTCAGAAAACTAAGATCATGGCATCTGGTTCCATCACTTCATGGCAAATAGATGGGCAACAGTGGAAACAGTGAGAGACTTTATTTTTGGGGGCTCCAAAATCACTGCAGATGGTGATTCTAGCCATGAAATTAAAAGGCGCTTGCTCCTTGGAAGCAAAGCCAAGACCAACCTAGATACCATACTAAAAAGGTCAATTTTCATTCCAGGCCCAAAGAAGGGCGATGCCAGAGAATGTTCAGACTATTGGACGGTTGCACTCATGTCCCATGCAACTAAAGTAATGCTCAAAATCCTTCAAGCCGGGCTTCAGCAGTATGTGAACACAGGGAACTTCCAGATATACACGCTGGATTTAGAAAAGGCAGAGGAACCAGAGATCAAGTTGCCAGCATTCACTGATCATAGAGAAAGCAAGGGGATTCCAGAAAAACATCTTCATTGACCACACTAAAGCCTTTGACTGTATGAATCACAACAAACTGAAAAATTCTTAATGAGACGGGACTACCAGACAACCTTACCTATCTCCTGAGAAACCTGTATGCAGGTCAAGAAACAATAGTTAGAACTGGACGTGGAACAACTGAGTGTTTCCAAATTGGGAAAGAGTATGACAAGGCTGTATATTGTCACTCTGCTTATTTAACTTATATGCAGAGTACATCATGTGAGATGCTGAGCTGGATGAATCACAAGGTGGAATCAAGATTGCTGGGAGAAATATCAACAACCTCAGATATGCAGGCGATACCACTCTAATGGCACAAAGTGAAGAGCAACTAAAAAGCCTCTTGATGAAGGTGAGAGAGGAGAGTGAAAAAGCTGCCCTAAAACTCAACATTCAGAAAACTTGAGATCATGGTATCTGGTCCCATCACTTTATGGGAAATACATGGGGAAATGGAAATAGTGATAGATTTAAGTCTCTTGGACTTAAATCACTGCAGATGGTGACTGCAGCCATGAAATTAAAAGACACTTGCTCCTTGGAAGGAAAGCTATGACAAACCTATACAGCATTTTAAAAAGCAGAGGCATCACTTTATCAGCAAAAGTTTGTGTAGTCAAAGCTATTGTTTTCCTAGTAGTCATGCATAGTGAGAGCTGAACCGTAAAGAAGGCTGAGCACCAGAGAACAGATGCTTTTGAACTGTGGTGCTGGAGAAGACTCTTGAGAGTCCCCTGAATTGCAAGCTGCGAGATCAAACCAGTCAATCCTAAAGAAAATCAATCCTGAATATTCGTTGAAAGGACTGAAGCTGAAGCTCCAGTACTTTGGCCTTATGTGAAGAGCCGACTCATTTGAAAAGACCCTGGTGCTGGGAAAGACTGAAGACAAAAGAAGGGGGCAGCAGAGGATGAGAAGGTTCGACAGCATCACTGACTCAGTGGACATGAATTTGAGCCAACTCCAGGAAGTAGTGGTGGACAGGGAAGCCTGGCATGCTGCAGTCCAAGGGGTCACAAAGAGTCAGACACAACTGAGTGACCGAACAAGAACAACAAAGTCAGACTAAGAAAAATGGCTCTGGCAGATTGTTAGAAAAGGGACAGACGGAGGAAGACCAGTTACTAACATGAGAGGGGGAGTGGGAAATGCTGAGGCTGAGAGCTGAAGCAGAGGGGCTGAGAGTGGGGAGGTCAGACCCTGAGCAGAAAGAGAGTTGGTGCCTGATTCTGTTTGTGGTGTGAGGGAGAGAAAAACCATTAAGAGTGGCTCACAAGTTTTCTTTTGAGATCTGTCTTCCTTGTTTTATAAAGATCTGCAAATGTTGACAAGTCTCCTTAATGGCAAGTTTCAGAACACAGCCTCAGCTCACGTGCCGGGTCTCAGCAGCTCGGGCCCTGCCCTCCGGTAAACATTCCTCTTTCTTTGGCTGACATCTCGTTTCCTTTTTCTTAACTTCTGTTCTGAAACTGTTACAGCAGCTTTTGTACTTCAAGGAATTGAAGCCTGGTCCATATTATGTATGGAAACAAATACTGAAATAAATGCTCAGCAAACAAAGACTGAGATAAATGAGGTCACGCTTTGCGGCTGCCCTACAGGTGATGCTCGTGGCAGAGCTCTGGCCGGAAACCGTGACTCCTGGGATTCCAGAGCAGCCTCTGTGTTTGTGCTAAAAGAACATTTCATAGTGGAAGGGTGGAATACAGAGTCCTGAAGAGTCTTCAGTAAAATGTAGCCCAGGATCCATCTCCACTACGTGCGCTTCCCACGGTGGTCCTCACATCTGAACCTGAGCACAGCAGTGGCCACGGGCGGGCGAGGTGAGCGGGCTGAGCTCAGGGGAGCAGGGCACACTCTCATTCCTTGCAGCTCTTGCTCCCTGGCCCCCGCCCTGGCCCCATACGGTTTGGTGGGGGCGTGCGTGTTCTGTGATTCCCGCAGGATCCCAGGCCTGCCCGGGGTTCCACTTGTTTCTCACGGTTAATCCAGCTCCCAGCCTGGAGCCTCCGCACTCACTGCATTAATCAGCCTTGCTGGAATGATCACATGGTCCTTAGCTGCCTCCCCTGTTAGCTGCCGCTCGTCAGCAGCTGGCGGAGCTGGAGGCTGCAGGCCCCTGTCTGCAGAAAGCCTTTCACTTCAGAATACTGGGGGGTGTGCAGACCCCGCCTCTTTTTCCTGCACCTTTGCACCATCTGACTGACTAAATGGTGGTCCTCCAAACCAGAAAGGCCCCCAGACAGTCTGAGGAAATTGTCTCCGACTAGGTCATGTTTGCACTTGAAGAATTCAGGTATGTCCTGGGTTTCCTCCAGCCTGCTGCTGGGTTTTTGTCCTCTCTAGGTTTTTGCTGTGTAATGACAGCTCAGGCTCCGGCTGGTCCTCATAAAAGAAGGGTTCTTTTCCACGGCAGGGTTTCTCCTGGTCGTGGGGGTGGGCGCGCCGAGGTGGTGCCGGTCTGGGGTGTCGACTGCAGGCACCCAGGCAGCGTGGTAATCGGTTTGATGGTGTGTGAAGGTGGCGAGGACCCCACCTTGCGCCTCATCCGAGCTGTGCTGGTGCTGGTGTGGAGTTCTGAATACTGACTAGGAACTGCTTATCCAGATGGAGCCTCTTGCTGCCTTTTGTTTTTCTTCCTTTGTCAAACTCCTGGAGCCTTACTGCTCTTTAAAAAAGCACTGATTGCAGCGGTGAAGGTGGAAACCCTGGAAGTGTGTCTGCTGGCTCATGATTTGGTCTCGGCTCTGATTTTGCTCATTGTGGACGGTGGTCTCGTTGCGGCTGGGCAGTTTTCCGGCAAGCGCCCTCATGGTGTTTTGTGAACAGGCTCCTTCTTTGCTTTGGTAAGCTTTTCAGCTGCTGTAATTATGAATGCTCCAAATTAGAGTCTTTTGTGAATCTTATTCCCTCATCTCTCCCCTGGGAATCTGTCCCCAGTATGAATGTGGGGAGAGGGCTCCAGAAAAGAGAGTTTCTCAGAAATGAGGCTAAAGGAGGTGGGATGAGGGGGGTTCCCGGCTCCTTTTGCTGTGGGTCTCCACCTCTTCATAGCATGTGGAGGACAGCGTGTTTGTATCTAACCTCTGACAGCTTCTCATTTCTCAGATGGAATTTCTGTGTATTTAGAACTGAACATAAATACCATATTGACGGGCAAAGGAGTGACTGTGTGGCAACCTTACAGGCAGTTTTTGTTTCCTCCAGATGTAGCTGCAGTGGGCATTAAAATAAGAATAGAATCACCACCTCTCGTTGCTTGTAAGAGGAAACTGGAGACCTTGTCATCAAAATTGAGGGAGAAGATGAGAGATTCTTCAGCTGTCTGTAAGGGAAAGCGGGGCTGCAGAGGTTGCTCCCGCCCTTCCTGTAAACTTGGGGCTTTGCCTCCAGGAAGTCACCCTTTGTTGGACAGCGCCTCTTCATCTTTCCTAATGGACAGGTTTGTGCAGGTTTCCATGTGGCAACCTGCTCTGATATCATGAATTGACACCATGACCAGAGCTCACTGCTCGTGGCAGCTCTGTCAGGTGACCAACAGGAATTTATTTAATGCCTGGCAGGTAAGAGTGGACAGGTCATTGGGAATGAGTCAGGAGTCACAGGTTCTAGTCCAGGTTTCTTGATCCTTGTGAGAATTAGCAAGAGCATCATAAATTGTGGAAAGTAGTACAAGGGTGAGGTTCATGTTTTACGGCTAGCACTTGTTCTAGACGGAGTAAGCCTTGGCTTTGGCCTTGAGCAGACGTGGAGCCTTTGCTTGCCTTTTGGAGTGAGAACAGAGGGGTAGGGAGACCCACCCCCACTGTGGTGGCCCCTGGTCCTGGAGCGGGTCTGACGAGCTGGGAGGGCTCCGGTTCAAGGGCACCGCTCTGCCGAGCTGAGGAGTGGGAGATGGAGCAGAAGAGGGAGGCTTCAAGCTTCGGCTTCAGCCAGCCCTGAAGAGTTTTGCTGAGCATGATTGCATTTTGTGACAGCTGCATGGGGCCAGACAGATGGCTTTCTTTTGTAGTCAGGGGACTTGTGTGAGGTTCAGGGCATTGTGTTGGGGCTCGGGGCTCAAGAGGAGCTCACTTAGCTTTTTAGTTTAGGTCAGCTTGGTTCTCGAGCTATAGCACACGGTAGATTCACCCAGAGGGCTCACAAAAACCCATCCCCAGCATTTTAGATCTAGTAGGTCTAGGGTGGGGCCTGAGGGCTTATGTGTGTCCAATAAGTTCTTAGGTTTTCTGGAGACCAGACTTTGAGAACCATTGGCTTAGGGAAAGCGGACAGACTGTCCTTGAGATGGGAAGTCGAAGGTACAGCTGGAATCAGAAACAGCAGATCAGGTACAGGCAGGTGGGTGGGGCAGGGTGGGGTTGGGAGCACTCATGGGGAGGTCACACTCGGGCCATGCGATCTCAGCTGCCCTCCTCCTGGGGAGGCCTGAGAACAGTGGAAAGGAACACTGGGCTGAGCACCCATGAAGCTTGGTTCGTGACGCTGGCGCTGCCGTGGACTGTTACGTGAGGGTAAAAGGAGGAGAGGACTGTGGGGGACGCCGTCAGGTTATCTGCAGACACAGCCCTCCATAGAGAGCGCCAAGGCCACGTTCATTTGAACAGGAAGTCTGGTTGACAGATGTGTTTATGTGCCCCGTTTCCCCACTGGACTGTGAGTTCTAATCCAGTCTGTTGGCAGTCCATGCTGCTTTTAACTTGATTTCTTAGGGCCTAAAACTGCTGGAGAAACAGTAAGGCCTTAGTGAGTGGTGAACACAGTCATTTTCAGGAGGACTTAAGACAGATGAAAAAGCAAGCAAGCCCTCTGGCTAGCTCGGTGCCAGCCTGGAATGCCCGCTGAGTGCCTGCTGGTACCGGTTCAGAAGAGCATGTCGAAAAGCAGACATCTGACCTCCTGAGAAAAATGAGAAGTATCCTCAGCACACCCCCACTGATGGAGCGCCAGAGAACTCCGACCTTGTTTCATAAGGAATCCCTGCGATGACCTCACTCTAGACTGTGGCGACAATGGTCAGGACTCCCCGGGGCCAGGCTGCAAGCCTGGAGGGCTACAGGGACATGGAGACGTGAGGCTGGGCCAGCATTTCCCCACTGCTTAGGGGCTTTCCCTGCCTTTCCCTGACTGCAAGACCATCTTGTCCTCACACCGGGCCAGCCGCTCTACCTGGCTATGCTAGGAGACACACTGCATTTGAGTTTTTGCTTAAAAAAAAAAAAAAAAAAACTTCGTAGGTGAGACATGTACTGAAGTAATAGTTTAAGTCAACATTTACCTGTCCCCACACCCCACAGAGACTGTCCTCTGAGCCCCTCTGGAGATGGCTTTGTAGAACACGGTCTGGTTTCCTTCCACCCCTAGATCCTAAGCAGGGACCGCCTGCCCTTACCAACCCCAGAAGAAAGAGTCTGAAATGTGACTTTCAGACTCATGGTCCCCCAGATGAGAATGGAACCCAAATCAGAAGCTCCCGCCTCTCAGAATCCCTGCTCCTTGTTGTGGTTTATTCCCAGTGCTAGCTCCAGGATGTGTGATCCACAGTTGGAATGTGTCAGTCATGGAAAAATGGGAAGTTACTATTCTGGGTCTGTTGTGTTATATTTTTAAATAAAACATTGTTATGGAAGGATGGGATTCAAACTCAGACTCGTTCTTTGATAATTCAAATTTATATCTAGTCTTAGGAAGTGTCACAACTTTTCTTGCCCTTTCACTGGAATACTGAAATGAATTACAACGAGTGGTATCAGGGACACCCTGATACCACTGAAGCTCACGAACCAAGAGACGGCCCAGTGTCCAGAGCCCAAGCCAGCTCAGTGCCTCTCGTCTTCCAGGCCCTGTGATCTCTTGAGGAAACAGGTATTTAGGTACAGCGACGTTCACACCGTTGTCGGTGTTCAGTCACTGAGTCGTGCCCAGCTCTGCAAGCCCATGGACTGCAGCACACCAGGCTTCCCAGTCCTTCACTATCTACTGGAGTTGGTTCCAACTCAGGTCCATTGAGTTGATGCTGGGCAGGCGATGGGGAAGTGGAGAAACAAGATCATTTCATACCTACTGTGCACCAGACACCACTAGCTGCTTTGCCCCTCGTAGTTTGAACCCGAGTATCATTTTATGGAGACATGGACAGTCCCAAAACACATACCTCCAACCCAGAAACAGTGTTTGCTAAGTGAGTGAAGGAAATGAGAACAGAAGCTCCGAGAGGTTACCTGAAGTCACCCAGCTGTGGGGGTCTGGTCAGTTTCACTTCAGTCCTCCTTTCTCAGATACCCTGTGCCGAGAACGCCATCCTGTGACTTCACCTTGTGTCTCCCAGCCAGCACAGCCTTTCTGAGTCTCTCCTCTGGGCCCGGAGCCCGCAGTGGCTCCAGGCACTCGGCTCACCTCCCCAGGTGTGGGGAGGGTGGGGAACAGAAGAGGAGCAGAGGGCCGCTTGTAGGGCAGGACCGACTGACCCTCCACCCGACCTCCAGCTCCGCGGCTCCTCACTCCTCCTTACCTGTCTGTGTGGTACTTACTGCAGTGTAATTGTGTGACAGTTCCTGTCCCATCCTTCTCCCCTACTGAAGTCTGCACCCTTTGAGGCCAGGAGGCATATCTTAATCCTCTGACAGCACCACCAGCTGTTAACCTAGACTCAGCTCTCGTGTGAATCAGGCTTGTGTGTGCTCAGGTGCTGTTCATGTCCGACTCTTTGCGACCCCATGGACTGTCACCCGCCAGGCTCCTCTGTCCATGGGGATTCTCCAGGTGAGAATACTGGAGCGGGTTGCCATTTCTTCCTCCAGGGGATCTTCCCGATCCAGGGGTCGAACCTGTGTCTCCTGCATTGGCAGGCGGATTCTTTACCACTGAGCCACCCGGGAAGCCCCAGTACTTGTATTAGAGTAACTTTAACTGAATTAAGTCATGGTCTCTAACTGGGGGAGGGGGGCTGTCCTACTCCCCAGGGCTTCCTAGCACTCAGGCCCTGGTAGGGGGCGGTGGGGGCACATGGGTGGAGGATGTGGGTGGACAGTGAGGGCAGAGGGAGGGGAAAGTAGAGCAGCAGAGATGAGAAGAGACAAGTCTCAGTGACTTGACAGTTTCACCTGCTGCTGGTCTGACCAGCCACAAGCAAAAGTTATTTTGGAAGACAAATAATTTAGCTGTAGGATGGCAACACAGATATATGTAAAAATGCTGGCCTATCCTCCATTGTTAAATAAATGTCACAGCTGCTGAGTTTCACTCAAAGAGAAGCGGTGTTGTGGAACCAGACTCCAGTCCAGTCCATACAGTGTGGATGTAAAAGCCAAGACCTTGCAGAAGTCACTCCATCTCATCTCTTAGTTACCTCACACAGAGGAAGAGGGCTGTTTTGAGGATAACATACTGGAAAGCAGTGTGTAAATTATAAAACGCTGTGATAAATGCTTGTATTTGAAAGTTACCTGGTTAAGGTGCTGCGTTATTAAACTGTTTCCATCCCCCATTTCTCTTTGCTTAGCATTGTGGTCTCTTATATGGAAAACAACAAAATAAAACTGAATTAGAAGAAAGATTCAGCTGCACTCATTACCCAGAGGAAGGAGCCCTAGAACAGGAGACCAGCTTGGGTCTGTGTGACTCTTGCTCTAGTTACTTAGGATGATTGCAAAAGAGTCTCCAGCTGTTTAGGTTCAGAGACCTGTGTGGTGCCTTGTTGGAGGCAGGAGGGCCTTTTTCCTGTTAGGATAACCGTTCACCCAACAAACCACTTGCTGAGCATCAGTTGTTGTTGTTGTTGAGTCACTCAGTCGTGTCCGACTTTTTGTGACCCCATGGACCACAGCACACCAGGCTTTCCTGTCCTTCACTATCTCCCATGGCTTGCTCAAACTCATGTCCATTGAGTCAGTGATGCCATCCAACCACCTCATCCTCTGTTGTCCCCTTTTTCTCCCACCTTCAATCTTTCCCAGCATCAGGGTCTAGTCTAATGAATCGGCTCTTCACATCAGGTGGTCAAATATTGGAGCTTCCACATCAGTCCTTCCAAAGAGTATTCAGGACTGATTTCCTTTAGGATGGACTGGTTTGATCTCCTTGCTGTCCAAGGGACTCCCAAGAGTCTTCTCCAACACCACAGTTCAAAAGCATCAATTCTTTGATGCTCAGCCTTCTTTATGGTCAGCTCTCACATCCATACATGATTACTGGAAAAACTATAACTTTGACTAGACGGACCTTTGTTGGTAAGGTAATGGCTCTGCTTTTTAATATACTATCTAGATTGGTCATAGCTTTTTTCCAAGGAGCAAGCGTCTTCTGATTTCACGGCTGCAGTCACCATCTGCAATGATTTTGAAGCCCAAGAAAATAAAGTCTCTCACTGTTTCCATTGTTTTCCCATCTATTTGCCATGAAGTGATGGGATCGGATGCCATGATCTTCATTTTTTGAATGTTGAGTTTTGAGGGAGTTTTTTTCACTCTCCTCTTTGACCTTCATCAAGAGGCTCTTCAGTTCCTCTTTGCTTCCTCCCATAAGGGTGGTGTCATCTGTGTATCTGAGGTTATTGAGTAGAAGATGCAAATCTGTGTCATTCTGAGTCCTGGGAAGGTGCTTAACCAACACCAAAAGCATGGGGTGAGGGTAGCCAAAGACAAAACGAACCCGGGGAAAACCAGAAGCGATTCCAGACGGTTCCAGATAGGGTACTGTGGTTCAGGAGGAGGACGAGGCGAGGTTTTGCCATGGTGAACACTAGGGAGACTTGCAGGAGGAGGCGTCTCTCGGAGCACGTCTTAGAACAGCTTCAGATTTGAGGGGAGGTGGCGGAAAGAAAGGAGGGACTGCTGGCAGCCGTGCAGGAGCTGTACCCTGGGAGCGGGGGCGGTGTGGTCTTAGCCCGATGGTGGCTGATGAAACCTGAGGAGAAGGCTTTTGCTCATTCTTTTCAGAGTAACCCAGTCTGGTTGTCTTTTTCTCGTGATGGTCACTTCTCTCTGCCCTGAGAAGTGCCCTGAGTCACTGCTTTGCCGAGGTAAACCTTTCTCACCTTTAGGGAGTTCGTGTCTTACCGGTGGGAGGCCATGCGTTTTGCATTGCCGGCTTGTTACTTTGCGCAGGTTACTTCAGTTCTTGCTTTAGTTTGCCAGTCTATAAGATGGGGGATTACCTACCTCCTAGAGTGACTGTGCTGATTAAACAAGATCATTTACATAAAGCATTTGGCAGGGTTCCTGGCACTTAGTGGGCTTCCCGGGTGGCACTAGTGGTAAAGAACCCGCCTGCCAGTGCAGGAGATGTAAGAGACTCGGGTTCAGCCTCTGGGTTGGGAAGATCTCCTGGAGGAGGGCATGGCAACCCACTCCAGTATTCTTGCCTGGAGAATCCCATGGACAGAGGAGCCTGGCAGGCTACAGTCCACGGGGTCACAAAGAGGCAGACATGGCTGAAGCGACTTAGCACACACGCACGCTGGCACTTAGTAGATATTCAGTAAATTCATTCCTTTAATTTACTTTAAGCAGCAGAGCATTTAATTCAGACCCTCATCCTGGATGAGAAATCACGTAGGAGCCAGGAAAGAGGCCTGAGCCCTCTGAGGACGAGGAGCTTCTCTCATGACCCCGTCTCCTTGGCATTCAGACTCAGAGTGCCAGCAGTCAGTCCTTGGACGATAATGCTGTTTGCTGCCGAAATGTTTATGACACAGTGAACCGACCGTGATGTGACTCATCAGCTAGGAGCCTGGGTCTGGGCTTGGTTGACGCACGGATTCACCGGGCTGAGAGACTAATTGCGTTCCCTGCAGTTGACATACTGGGCCTGCGTGCTCCCCGACCGAGGGCAGCACAGCCACATCCCACGGCCAGCGTCAGTGCTGCCCCAGTGCCGCCGACTCAGCCCCAGCCCGGGACTCTGGATCTGCGTTCCTCCGGTCACGTTGATGCATCCCCCGAGACTGACACGCGCAGTGGCTGGCTGCTGAGCTGACACGGACAGGTTCAGGGTGTGAGCTCCCTTCTGGGGGAGGGCAGAGGGAGTTAACGGGTGGGGACTCGGTGGAGGGGCAGTTGTAGATGTGGTGGGGTCCATCCCAGGGTAGTTCTATCGGGCATCAGGAGCCACTGGAGACCTCAACTTGGGGGTCCTTCGTAACAGTCCCTTCCTGGGAGGGCCCACCGAAACTGAAACACGGAGCCCAGGTCACTCCTCACACCCGGCAAGTCCAGGTGCTCAGAAGTGGGGCTCACGCACGAGCCCACCATTGCTCCTCAGCCTAGCTGAGTTCGGGGAGAACCCGAACCTCGGGAACCTGCAGATCCTACGTTTTGGTGACACTGTGTTACCTTAGATACGCCATTTAACTTCACTGGGATGTAGTTTGTCCACCTGGAAAATAGAAATGGTTCATAAAAAAACAAGATTACGGCCATGCAGGAGCTTGGGGAAATCAGGAGCTCTGGATAATTACAGGTGCTGTTAACATGTGCTTTCAAGTTCACCTGGCGCCTCTGGCCGCAGATTGAACCACATGTCTTGAGTGTGCGTGACTCATAGACACAACCCTGAGTTGGAACTCACCTCCTGCTGGTTTGTGGGCTGTGTGGGGTTTGGTGACTGGTCATGTGGCTGTCAGGAGGTCATCCCAGACCCAATTAGAGGTGAGAGGAGGTGTTTTCACTCCAGTCTGTCAGTTCAGGGCCTGCCAGATGCTAGGGTTGATCCTGCCGTGTGTCTCTTAGACTAGCCCAGCCTCCATCTTCATCAGCACAGGGGCTGGAAGAGAGCAGAGACAGCCCGTGTTTACCTGTGGAGGCCCACGAGGAAACTGGAAACTGGGAGCTCTTCCAGCTCCACGAGCACCCCTGGGCCACCTGGAGCACAGGCTCGAAGGAAAGAGAACCTGGAGCGGAAGGTGGATGTCCCTCCAGGGCCCGCTCCCGCTCTTCAGAAGCTCCACCAGTGGGGCCGGTGGCTCAGACAGTAAAGAACCTGCCTGCAACGCAGGAGACCCTGCAGGTTCGATCTCTGGGTGGGGAAGATCCTCTGGAGAAGGGAGAGACAGGTAAAACTGTGTGGTTGGATATACAGGACACCAAGCAGACTGTACGCTTTAAAGGCGTGTTTGGGCTCAGAGGTGAAATCCTTTTTCCTAGAGAGAGGATGCTTTCACAGTCAAATGAACCTTGGAGCCAGAGTGAAGACTGTGTTTTCCTTATCCACCAACTTACTGAGAAGTGAGCGCAGTAGAGTCCTGAAGTGGACAGAGGAAGATCCGCTGTGCTGCTCTTGATAAAACTGTTTTCCTGCCCTTGTTTGGGGCATTACGATAATCAGGTCCCTGTTGTGAATGAAGCTCACTCTGCCCTGGCAGAAAAATGTGAACACAGCTTTGCCTCACAGAACGGTGGGCGTTCCAAGGAACACGGTCTGGTGTTTGGGGGCCAGTCCTTTACTGAGAACTCCGTCCACAGCCAGTCCAGCTCCTTCTGCAGCTGCAGCACTCTGTGGCCTGATTGCGTGCTCTCCCTTAACCCTTGACTCCCAGGAGTCTTCCCTCTGCTCCTTAAACGGGTTTAGTCACAGATCTGCATGTTCTGCTCTGCTTCCCTGTCTCTGAACTGAAACTGCAGAGCGTGTTTCGGGACTTAGGAGAGTGTTGTAGGTTCTTCTGGCTCTGCACAGCGAGAATTCGACAAGAGGCAGAGTGACAGGTAAGGAAGGGTTTATTAGTGAGTGGAGGACACTTGTGTGAGAGAGAAGCAGGTGGGCCAGGGAGCACTGCCCAGAACTTAGTGAGCCACGGGTTTATCGTCACAGGAAAAGTGGGGAGGGGGCGAGGACCACCTTCTCCCTGCCTCTTGGGTAGACCTCACACTTCTACCGCCAGCTCCTCCTCCTTGTCGGGCGGGGAATGTTCTTGTCCCCAGATGGCCAGACTGGACTGCAGTGGCGTACGGACGTGAGCCAAGTGAGAGTCGCACACACCGGAGGGTGGCACCTGCCTCAGGTTTCGGTGTAATGTCACCCTTTCCCTATATTTTTTCTTTTTCCTGTGTGCCGAGGAGCATATCCCAGGAATCATTAACTTCCTCACCCCTCCCGGGGAAGGAGGTGTGTCTCATTCCATCAGTTATTTCCTGCTCAGGGCACATCTCAATATTCTGTTGCATGGTTTTGTTGCTGAGCAAGCCTGCTTGCTTTGACGGGTGAGCAAACTTGCTTTCTTGAGTGATCATTAATACGGGGTCTCACGTACCTCTTTCTTTAATTAGGGTTCCCTAGTGGGATTAGCTGTTTAATCACCCACTCTGTGCCTTTACTGTGCCCCTGTCAGAACCATTGTCTTCTTCCTATGAAACCCTTCCAAACCCAGCACTGCACACACTTCCTTTAGAGCCTTTTCTGACCACTGTGGCCCAAATGAACTTTCCCTTTTTCACTAAACTCCCATGCATCACTCAGGGTGTCGAGCACCCAATCTAATAGCTTGTGCTTCTCATTCTTATCTTCCTGACTTGGTAAGGATACTTGAAGGCAGAACAGTATCCTCTTCATTCCATCTGTCACACTTGAGCAGAGTGGATGCAGCCCAGCTTCTCAGCACTTTTTATTTACTCATTTTTATTACTTATTTCGAACCTCCTGCCATATGCCAGTCATTGTTATAGGCCAAGAAGGGGAAATGGCAGGAAAAAGGCCAATTTGCTGCCTTTTTGACGTCTTTTCACTTCTGAGCATGAAGCCGAGATTGGAATTTCGAGAGAGGTCCTGAATCTGGGGAGCAGGCCCTGTTGTGCCCGGGCAGAAGATCAGGAGAAAGGCCTGAAAGGGACCAGGTGGTAGATGTTCAAATCTGTAGGGAGTTAAAAGGGTTTGAGCTAGTAAAAATGCGTGTGAAATTTAAAGAGTCCTTATATATTTTAATGAAAATATTCTGATTCTTCAGGATTCAAATACAAACAAGATAACACATGTGCAATTGTACCCACTATATCCCAGGCACTTTTGTTATCATCTCTAATTTTCCCAGCAATCCTCGAAGCTCGGCATTATTTCTACTATTTTATGTAAGGGGCACCTAAGTTTCAGAGAGGTTAGATCCCTTTCTCACACATCTGCTTAATCGGTAAAGCTGAAAATCTGACCTGTGTCTTCTAACTAAAAAGTCAGTGCTTGTTTTTATCATTCTGACCCTAATTTTGTAAAACAGAGTCTGTGAGGTGTTCTGGCTCTTTGTGCTTTATGTAATGCTTCCCTGGTAAGTGACTGTATTGCATTGCTGAGCCCTGACTGTGATCAGTGAGACCTGCTGAGAGCTGCATTCGCGTGAACATGTGCAGCACTTTCCTCATCGGAGTCCGAAGAGGCAGCTGCTGGCCTTGTCGTGTCTGTCCAGCTCCACACGAGCTGGCGCTTGAACCCGCGCCGTCTGGCTCTGGGACCTGTGCCTTTACTGTCTTAGTCATAGGAGGGGCTTTGTGGCTGAAGAGAGTTCTGTGGTCAGTTGGTCAGAAAAATTGCACAACCCCACCCCCCACCCCCAACCCGCAGAGTAGCATGAAGCTCTGGTAAGTCCTGCAGGGGCAGCTATTACATGTGTGAATTTTGCCCCTGAGTTTCCCATGTATGTTTGATGAAGGGATTTTTGCTGCCTAACATTTGCATGCATGCTAAGTCGCTTCTGTCATGTCTGACTCTTTGCGACCCCACGGACTGTAGCCCACCAGGCTCCTCCGTTCATAGCATTCTCCAGGCAAGAGTACTGGAGTGGGTTGCCATTTCCTCCTCCAAGGGAATCTTCCCCCGCCCCAGGGATTGAACCCGAGTATTTCTGCATCTCCCGCACTGTCAGGCAGGTTCCCCACCAATAGCGCCTAACACTTAATTTTTAGTTTAAACTCTGGAAAAATACTGCTGTATGGGAAGGAGAATCTGAGCCTCGGAATTAGAAGAGGGAGGAAAGAGAGTTGTTGTTCAGTCACTAAGTCATATCCTACTCTTTGCAAACCCATGGACTGCAGAATGCCAGGAGAAGAGAATATTCAGGGGAAGACGCATAAACGGAAGAAGATGACGAGGCCTGAGATTTGAAGTCTCGTTTAGGTGTGAGTTCAGGCTGCTGCTCTTACCGGCTATGTATTGTAATTTGGGGCAAGTCGCTTTTGATTCTTTTTGGGTCTCACTTGCCTTATCTGTAAAATATTATTGTGAGGAAAAGTGGGATTGTATATGCAGAAATGCTTTGTTAACAGTAAAATTCATACTTTTTTTCTTTTTCCAATTGGTGTTTACCAAGTTCATTTCCACTCTAGTACCCAACATGGCATCTACCAGCTATTTGAAGAACAGTTAACAGTTGTTGGATGAATGAGTGGATTTTGTCTTTAGGTCTCAGGGTTCTGTAGCTGGTATGTTACAACTGAGAAATGTTTTACAATGAGACTTTGTTTCTTGAATTTTCTTTCTCAATTGTGTTTTGTGTGTTTTAAAAATATTTATTTATCTGGCTGCATTGGGTATCGAAGCACATGGGATCTTTAGTTGTGGCTCATGGACTCTAGTTGTGGCGTGTGGGCTCAGTCATTGTGGCGTGTCGGCTTAATTGATGCCACATGTGGGATCTGAGTTGCCAGACCAGGGGTCAAACCCATGTCCCCTGCATTACAAGGCAGATTCCTAACCACTGGACCAACAGGGACGTCCCCGTAAATTGTATTTTTGCTAGGTTTTCTGTTTTTGGAATTTAATGGAAAATCAAGACTCACTCACTTTGTTGTATTCCAATTTGGACTGCTAAGGCAGTTTATTTTGTGTTTTTCTGATATGTTCCTGGCAGCTAGAAATTTTTGGACAGTTCCAAAATGGTAAATTTCATTCAACAGTGTGCATGTGGTGGCTTTTTTTCTTCTTCTTCTTTAATAGCACTGCTGATTCTCAGATGTGCCCATCTGTGGTTTCTTTTTTAAGGAATTTCTAATACAACACCCTCTCGATGTAATTACTCTTGATGTTTCCGTGATAAAGCCTAGCTGTCAGGAGAAGAAACTCGCTGCACTTCTGCATACCAGTGCCGGTGGGGGAGCGCTGACGTGTCAGAGCATCTTACCAACTTCAGATAAGTCACTTGTGTTTTCTGTTGTTGTTATTCAATCACTACGTTGTGTCCAACTCTTTGCCACCCCATGGACTGCAGCATGCCAGGCTCTCTTGACTTTGTGCTTTTGCATTCCAATCCCCTGTGATGAGAAGGACTTTTTTTTTTTTTTTTTAATATTTACTTTTTAAAAAATTTGGCTACGCTGGATCTTAGTTGCAGCAGATCAGATCAGTTGTTCAGTCGTGTCCGACTCTTTGCGACCCCATGAATCGCAGCACGCCAGGCCTCCCTGTCCATCACCAACTCCCAGAGTTCACTGAGACTCATGTCCATTGAGTCAGTGATGCCATCCAGCCATCTCATCCTCTGTCGTCCCCTTCTCCTCTTTCCCCCAATCCCTCCCAGCATCAGAGTCTTGTCAGATGAGTCAGCTCTTCACATGAGGTGGCCAAAGTACTGGAGTTTCAGCTTTAGCATCACTCCTTCCAAAGAAATCCCAGGGCTGATCTCCTTCAGAATGGACTGGTTGGATCTCCTTGCAGTCCAAGGGACTCTCAAGAGTCTTCTCCAACACCACAGTTCAAAAGCATCAATTCTTCGGTGCTCAGCCTTCTTCACAGTCCAACTCTCACATCCATACATGACCACAGGAAAAACCATAGCCTTGACTAGACGGACCTTTGTTGGCAAAGTAATGTCTCTGCTTTTGAATATGCTATCTAGGTTGGTCATAACTTTCCTTCCAAGGAGTAAGCATCTTTTAATTTCATGGCTGCAGTCACCACCTGTAGTGATTTTGGAGCCCAGAAAAATAAAGTCTGACACTGTCTCCACTGTTTCCCCATCTATTTCCCATAAAGTGATGGGACAGATGCCATGATCTTGGTTTTCTGAATGTTGAGCTTTAAGCCAACTTTTTCACTCTCCACTTTCACCTTCATCAAGAGGCTTTATAGTTCCTTTTCACTTTCTGCCATAAGGGTGGTGTCATCTGCATATCTGAGGTTATTGATATTTCTCCCGGAAATCTTGATTCCAGCTTATGTTTCTTCCAGCCCAGCGTTTCTCATGATGTACTCTGCATATAAGTTAAATAAACAGGGTGACAATATACAGCCTTGATGTACTCCCTTTCCTATTTGGAACCAGTCTGTTGTTCCATGTCCAGTTCTAACTGTTGCTTCCTGACCTGCATACAGATTTCTCAAGAGGCAGATCAGGTGGTCTGGTATTCCCATCTCTTTCAGAATTTTCCACAGTTTACTGTGATCCACACAGTCAAAGGCTTTGGCATAGTCAATAAAGCAGAAATAGGTGTTTTTCTGGAACTCTCTTGCTTTTTCCATGATCCAGCGGATGTTGGCAATTTGATCTCTGGTTCCTCTGCCTTTTTTAAAACCAGCTTGAACATCAGGAAGTTCACGGTTCACATATTGCTGAAGCCTGGAAGTGCTGCACGTGTCCACTGGAGAAGGGAATGGCAAACCACTTCAGTATTCTTGCCTTGAGAACCCCATGAACAGTATGAAAAAGCAAAATGATAGGATACTGAAAGAGAAACTCCCCAGGTCAGTAGGTGCCCAATATGCTACTGAAGATCAGTGGAGAAATAACTCCAGAAAGAAAATGAAGGGATGGAGCCAAAGCAAAAACAATACCCAGCTGTGGATGTGACTGGTGATAGAAGCAAGGTCCGATGCTATAAAGAGCAATATTGCATAGGAACCTGGAATGTCAGGTCCATGAATCAAGGCAAATTGGAAGTGGTCAAACAAGAGATGGCAAGAGTGAATGTTGACATTCTAGGAATCAGCGAACTGAAATGGACTGGAATGGGTGAATTTAACTCAGATGACCATTATATCTACTACTGCGGGCAGGAATCCCTCAGAAGAAATGGAGTAGCCATCATGGTCAACAAAAGAGTCCAAAATGCAGTACTTGGATGCAATCTCAAAAACGACAGAATGATCTCTGTTCGTTTCCAAGGCAAACCATTCAATATCACAGTAATCCAAGTCTATGCCCCAACCAGTAACGCTGAAGAAGCTGATTGAACGGTTCTATGAAGACCTACAAGACCTTTTAGAACTAACACCCAATAAAAGATGTCCTTTTCATTATAGGGGACTGGAATGCAAAAGTAGGAAGTCAAGAAACACCTGGAGTAACAGGCAAATTTGGCCTTGGAATACGGAATGAAGCAGGGCAAAGACTAATAGAGTTTTGCCAAGAAAATGCACTGGTCATAACAAACACCCTCTTCCAACAACACAAGAGAAGACTCTACACATGGACATCACCAGATGGTTAACACCGAAATCAGATTGATTATATTCTTTGCAGCCAAAGATGGAGAAGCTCTATACAATCAACAAAAACAAGACCAGGAGCTGACTGTGGCTCAGACCATGAACTCCTTATTGCCAAATTCAGACTTAAATTGAAGAAAGTAGGGAAAACCACTAGACCTTTCAGGTATGTCCTAAATCAAATCCCTTATGATTATACAGTGAAAGTGAGAAATAGATTGAAGGGCCTAGATCTGATAGATAGAGTGCCTGATGAACTATGGAATGAGGTTCATGACATTGTACAGGAGACAGGGATCAAGACCATCCCCATGGAAAAGAAATGCAAAAAAGCAAAATGGCTGTCTGAGGAGGCCTTACAAATAGCTGTGAAAAGAAGAGAAGAGAAAAGCAAAGGAGAAAAGGAAAGATATAAACATCTGAATGCAGAGTTCCAAAGAATAGCAAGAAGAGATAAGAAAGCCTTCTTCAGTGATCAATGCAAAGAAATAGAAGAAAACAACAGAATGGGAAAGACTAGAGATCTCTTCAAGAAAATCAGAGATACCAAAGGAACATTTCATGCAAAGAGGAGCTCGATAAAGGACAGAAATGGTATGGACCTAACAGAAGCAGAAGATATTAAGAAGAGATGGCAAGAATACACAGAAGAACTGTACAAAAACTTCACGACCCAGATAATCACGATGGTGTGATCACTGACCTAGAGCCAGACATCCTGGAATGTGAAGTCAAGTGGGCCTAAGAAAGCATCCCTATGAACAAAGCTAGTGACGGTGATGGAATTCCAGTTGAGCTGTTCCAGGTCCTGAAAGAGGATGCTGTGAAAGTGCTGCACTCAGTATGCCAGCAAATTTGGAAAACTCAGCAGTGGCCACAAGACTGGAAAAGATCAGTTTTCATTCCAGTCCCAAAGAAAGGCAATGCCAAAGAAAGTTGCAGCATGTGGGATCTAATTCCCTGACCGGGGGTTGAACCTGGGCCCCCTGCATTGGGAGCACGGAGTCTTGGCCCCTGGACCACCAGGGAAGTCCAAAAAGGACATCTTTTTTTGATGTTAGTTCTACAAGGCCTTGTAGGTTTTCACAGAACCATTCAGTTTCAGCTTCTTTGACATTAGTGGTTGTGGCATAGACTTGGATTACTGTGATGTTGAATGGTTTGCCTTGGAAATGAACCGAGGTCATTCAGTCATTTTTGAGATTGCACCCAAGTACTGCATTTTGTTGACTATGAGGGCTACTCCGTTTCTTCTAAGGGATTCTTGCCCACAGTAGTAGGTATAATGTTCATCTGAATTAAATTTGCCCGTTGCTGTCCATTTAGTTCACTGATTCCTAAGATGTCAATGTTCACTCTTGCCATCTCCTGCTTGAGCACTTCCAATTTCCCTTGATTCATGGACCTCACATTCCAGGTTCCTAGGCAGTGTCGTTCTTTACAGCATTGGGCTTTACTTGTACCCCCAGACACATCCACAGCTGAGCGTCGTTTCCACTTTTGGCCCAGCCTTTTCATTCTTTCTGGAGCTATTTCTCTGCTCTTCCCCAGTAACATATGGGATACTTTCTGACCTGGGGGCCTCATCTTCTGGTGTCATATCTTTTTGCCTTTTCATACTGTTCACGGGGTTCTCGAGGCAAGAATACTGGAGTGGTTTGCCATCCCCTCCTCCAGTGGACCACATTCTGTCAGAGCTCTCCGCTAGGACCCATCCGTTTTGAGTGGCCCTGCACGACGTGGCTCGTCACTTCTTTGAGTTGCGCAAGCCCCTTTGCCGCAACAGGTCTGTGGTCCATGAAGGGGAGTTGTGTTTCAGCACCCGGCCAGAGAGACAGAGATGAGCTTAAGGGTATTTCAGTAGGTCAGATGTGGCACAAATATCGAGAGTCTGGGTATTTTTGTTTGTTTATTTTTGGCCGTTCTGGGTCTTTGATGCTGTGCACAGGCTATCTAGTTGCGGCCGGCAGGGGCTGCTCTTCTTTGCAACCCATGGCCTTCTCACTGCAGTTGCTTCCCTGTCGCGGAGCATGGGCTCTGGAGCACAGGCTCAGTAGTTGTGGCTCATGGGCTTAGTTGCTTTGCAGCTTGTAGAATTTTTCCGGACCGGGGATCAAACCCATGGCCCCTCCCTTGGCAAGTGGGTTCCCATCAACTGCACCACCAGGGAAGTCCCAGGAGATTTTTAAAGAGAGAGACAACCAAATTATGTTTTAGCACACCTGTTTGTTCCCTGGAATAGCGCTGTTACTCCTCGAGAGAGGCTGTGTTGTGCGCACAGCCGTTTCTGGAGAGGCGGGTTAGGTAGAGGGGAAGCAGCAGCCCGCCCCTGGTCACCTGGCCCGGTCATGCAGTCTGTGTGGGCCGGCCACGACCCAGCCCCTGCCGTGGTGACTGGCTCAGGTGCAGGGTGACTGAGTCCTCTGTGGAACCCCTGCTGGGCTAGAGCTGTTAGGAAAGGTGCAGTCATGTCGGGATCAAGAAAGCCTCAAGTCATTGTAGCCCTCTTTCCCACCATGTGGGTAAAGACCGTCTGAAAATGAAGCCAGAGAGGGTGGTAGGGTTCAGCAGAGGCCAAAGAAACGGAACTCGCCTGGCGTCGTCGAGCCTGGGTGTCCCGTGTGCCGTCCTGCTCAATCCAGACTTAGCCAAGAGCCTTATCTTTTTTGCACTGTATGAACTTATTCCATTTTTCCCCGTTAGTGTCTGTCACTTACAACCTAAAGAATCCCAAATAATTCAAAACCATGCAAGATAAATAAAAACAGAGTAAAACCTGTACCGTTTTTACCTCCAGAGGAGATGAGTGCCCCGGTAATCTTCACAACTGTCAGAGCACGTCCACTGGATTGTATCCATTAGGCTTCCAACAGAGGATTGTGGTCTGGGACACTTGTGGACTGAATTGTGTCCCCCTATATTTGTGGGTCGAAGCTCTCAGCCCCAGTGTGACTGTATTTGGAGATGGGGCCTTTAAGGAGGTACTGAAGGTCAAACTGGTCATAAGGCTGGAGGCTTCGTCCACTGGGACTGTTCCTTTAAGAAGAGCAGAGTCTCCAGGAGACCTGCAGAGGGGAAGGCTGTGTGAAGTGCAGGGAGGGGCGTCATCCACAGGCCAGGGGAGAGGCCTCTCAAGGAAGCTGCCTGTCCATACCTCTATCTGGACTTCGGCCTCCTCCTCCTATAAGGAAGGGAGTTGCGACTGCTGGACACCCAGTCTGTGGTATTTCATTACCGCCGCCCAAGCTGACTGATGCAGACACATTTAAAACAGAGAATAGGATGCTCAGGCGACTCAGGATCTCGTCTGAAGACAGTCTGTGAAGGGCTTGGGGGGTACTTTCAGAAGAAGAAAAGGCATCTTTAGAACTGAAAAAGCTCTTGAGCTCTCCTCTGGCTCATTGCGCTAGGAGCCACATTTTTGGACCCAGTATTTAAGTACTTTTAATTTTCACTGGGGTCCCTTGAGGCATTTCCAGCGGGAAAGGGAAGTAATATTTACTGAACACCCTCTGTGTCTTGGGCAATTTATAGTTATTATATCTTCGTTTATCATTCAGAGCTAGACCATAGGATACAGATGGGACAGCTTCTGTAAATTCCGCTACTAAGTGCCAAGAGCTCTATTTATAATACGTTATTTAATTAACACCACACTCAGCAAGTTAGGAATTACCTCCCTCTTACAGATGAGGAAACAGAGCGGGAAAGGGTCTGAACTTGGGCATGATCGCCAGGGTAGCTCTCAGCAGAGCTGGGTCTAGGACTCTAATCTGACGACTCCTGTTCTGTTGCCTTTCTCCCCCTGCCCTGTAAGGAGGGGAAGTGCAGCCCCGGGAAAGCTGAGGACCCGAGGCCCAGACAGGGCAGAGCAAAGCCAGACCAGACTCCCACACACGGTAAACGCACTTCCCTCACGAGAAGTTAACCGTTTCTATGTATCTTCCCGCTCTTTTTGCTTTGACATTTTCCTACCTACCTCGAAGTTTATACATCAGTCAGTCAGACCTTCGCTGGAGTTAGAGACCAAGAGGAAAGGCTTCCCCGGTTAACTCTGTTGTCCTCACGTGTAATTCTGATTTGGTCCACGAGTAGCTCCGTTCGTCAAAGTCACTCAACTGTCTTGTGCCTCAGGTTCTCCCTCTTTCAAATTAGCATGGCATGGTGAGCATGGAAGAGCTGACGAATGTGTGAAGTCTCACACTAAAAAGTCATGGTGTCGTTACTACATTCATAATGTAGGAATATATAATGTACAGTCATGTATGTTTTGTCTTTGAATATGAATGTGACTATTATTGGCAATAATAGTCCACCTTCTGATGTCCCCTTTAATTCTAAGACCTTCAGGAACACAGTATTAATTAAAGGAGGAAGTGGTGTGTGGCAGCACGGAGAGGATACATTTAAAAGCTACAAGAACGCCTGGGTGTGAGACTGTGTTCCAGCAAGCCGTGAGATGTGGGCAAGTCCTTCACACGGCTTTGAATGCCCTCCTTCAATGCGGTGATGGATAGCCTCCCACGTCTGCCTCACAGGACAGCTTCCCTAACCAGAGGCGTGATGTCTGTGCCTTCATTACAGTGTGGGGAGAGGAGGGGGAGTGGAGCACGCCGTGTACCGTGGCCTGGCTCCCGGGCAACTTGCCACCTGCCAGTGGCCTTGAGCTGCTCCTAGCTCCAGTTCACTCGTATCTAAAACGGAAAGAATGATAACAGATGTGAAGAGTCCAGTATGCAGTAGGTGCTCAGGAAAAGTCTTTAGAGAGAGACGATTATTAGACGTATACCCCGGATATGACATTTTCTATAGTATATCACCAAGTGGCTTGCACCGTGGATTTGGACCCGATGGATCAATTTGTCTTAGTGAGTGTATTTTTTCAGATACTCGTTGGCGAACAGTTTTTTATTTTTGTGAAAATGCGAATGCCTGTCTTAGAAAACTCTCTCTGAAAGTTTTGCTTTTGATTTGCAGAGAGTAGAACATTTCTAAGGCGGGAATCAATTACTTAAGCACTGACAGAGTGAATTGAATCAGAGGTTAGTGAATAGTGGTGCCGTGTCCTCTAGAGCAGCCCTGACCGACAGAAACAGAACCCAAGCTGCAAGTGGGAGCCATGTGCAGTGTTTTAAATACTTAATCGCCCTATTAAGTAAAAGGAACAGATAAAATTAATTTCAGCAATCTTATCTAAAGTACTGTATCTAAAATACTATAATTTCAACACGTAATCAACATACAAATTACTGATGAGCTATTATTAGATGACTTTTGGTCCTAAGTCTTTGAAGTCTGGTGTGTCTTTTACACTAGTATCACTCCTCAGACCTGCCCCATTTCTGCTGCTCCTGGTCACATGTGCCTCAAGGCATGGCTTTGGACCCTGCAGCTCCTGAGTCCCCCTGAACTGAGGAGGAACTCAGACCTCTGTTACATTATTGCATTTAGCAAATGGACTCGAAATTGCTGAGCCAAATAGAATCTCCAGATTTGTGCAGTTTCCTTGCTTTGTATTGGGTTTCACTGCTTTTGGAGGTTTCCAAACGCTCTGTGAATTACTCCTGGTTTCTCTGTTCCTGACGAGAGCACCGTGGAGACTCTGCCCCCTTTAACCCCCATGTGTGTGGGCAGTGGTCCCTGAGCAGGAACACCCCATGACAGGGCTTCAGCAGCAGCCCCTAGCTCGAGGCAGCCCCTGTGCTTTCTGTTGGGGCAGTGGGAATGCTCCTTCTGGTGACTTGGAGCCCTTTTGAAAAACTAATGGAAATTATTAACAGGGTCGCTGAGAAAGTCCAACGTGCTTAAACCACAACGTGGTGTGCAGTTTCAGGGGAATATGGATCCAGGAGCCAGGCTGCACACCTCCAGCGTCGAGCGAGGCATGTGGCGCGCCCCCATTTGTGAGGGAGGGGAGGGTTGGGGAGCTCACAGCACACTGGACCGTGCACAGGGCAGGCAGAGAAGAGACGCAGAGCTGGCACCTGCAGCCCCCAGACAGAGCTTGCTAATTTAAAGTCTTTTAATTCTTCATGACTCGCGAGTTTTCTTAAACACAGAGGTTTTGCTTAAACACACACACGCAGCAGCAACCCCTCTATCCGGAATCCCATGTTAGAACTGTCCAAAGACTTCCCTAGGGCTCCAGTGGTAAGACTCCGTGCTGTCAATGCAGGGGGTCTGGGTTCAATCCCTAGTCTGGGAACTAGGTCACAGATGCCCAGGAGGAAGATTGAAGATCCTGTGTGCCTCAAATAAATATTTAAAAAAAAAAGAGGATGCACTTTCTATTTAAAAAGAAAGAAAGAAAAAGCTGTTGAGAAAGCTTCATACAAAGCCATAGGAAAATAAACACGGGCTGAGCACTCCCAGGCTGCCGGGAAGATAAAGTCAAACCTGGTGACTCCCCTCGCGGAGCCCACAGTGGCAGACCCAGAAACAGACCTTGTCGTGGGATCCGAGCTGCAGACCTGGGGTGGGGGGCCTGACGTGCACGTGCTGCTGGGCGTATGCTGAAAAGGCTCCGGCAGAGACAGGGCCTGACAGTGGTCCTCCCACGTGCTGGGGGCGTGGGGTGGGGACAGGGATGGACCAACAGGGGACGAGACCGGCCGGGGCACGTGCCAGGAATAAGCTCCCCAGTGCTGAGGCTTGGGAGGGCTTTATACCGCTTCCCGCAGGAGAGCCCTCCTCTTCAGAGGGCTTTATGTGAGGACCTGATGTCATCAGATTTGCGTTTTACCCGGTTATCCTTGGAACTATGAGAGGTGGGTTTGAAGGCGCTATATCTGGAGACAGGGAAGCCTCTTAGGAAGCCAAGTTAGTCCAGGTGAGAACTCCCGGGGTTTGATCTGGGCTATCAGTTCTTGGCAAATAATTCGATGAGGAATTGGAAAGGATTTCTAGGTTGCCTGCCAAATAAGTTATAGGAGCCTTTATTAAAGTAGAAACACTTACTTACCTGGCAGGGGAGATTCCATGATCACGAAGGTGGTTTTCCCAGGGCGAGGCTTTCCATTGCACTCTGGATGTGCTGACCCCTGCGATTTCCCCAAATGTGGGAGACATGACAGCATAATTTGTGGTCGTGGGGACTGCATTCGTGCTTTCCCCTAAGGGGGAATAAAAAGCAGAAACTGTTCAAAGAAAATCTGGGCACAGAGACGATGACAGAGGAGCTCGTTCCAGCCGGTGTGTTGATACCACCCCATCCGAGGGTGGTGAGCCTCCTGCATGGGGTTGATGAAGTTAGAGCCGCCTGTGAAAGGGCTGTGGGAAAGTGGGGGACCACTGAGGGGCAGGAGCCAGACGAGGAAGCTTTGAGGGGATCTCTTCTTGTCAGGACACTGAGGCAGAGAGGGGACTCGCTTGTCCGAGGCCAATGGGGGACGGATGGGAGACTCAGGACCAGCTGCCCAAGTCACGTGCCTCCTGGGCTCTTTCTTCTGTGCCCCAAGGGCAGTGTCTCTTGAGTTTAGGATTTTATGGAGGCTGCTAGCACGTGAGATTAGCATGGCATCCTTCTTGTTTACAGGGCAGGGAGCATCTAGGAAAAGTTCTGGGTGACAGTTCTTATCCCAAAGGCCAGGCTAGGAAAGGTTTCTTTATATACATGTATGAAACAGCCCATTGCTTTTGTCCTTGCTTTGCAGGATACCTGTGGCTTCTAGGTCTGCTGTCGCCTCATCAGTCCCAGGCAGCATCAGAATCAGTCACCTTATTAGATCATCTTACAGGTGATGAAATAGGCCAGGGGTAGAGAGGTGAAGGCAATGGCAACCCACTCCAGTACTCTTGCCTGGAAAATCCCATGGACGGAGGAGCCTGGTAGGCTGCGGTCCATAGGGTCACGAAGAGTCGGACACGACTGAGCAACTTCACTTTCACTTTTCATTTTTATGCATTGGAGAAGGAAGTGGAAACCCACTCCAGTGTTCTTGCCTGGAGAATCCCAGGAACGGCGGAGCCTGGTGGGCTGCCGTCTACGGGGTCGCAAAGAGTCGGACACGACTGAAGCGACTTAGCAGCAGCAGCAGCAGAGAGGTGAAGAGATTTGCCTGGGGTCCCTCTGCTGCTCAAGGACAGAGCTCACGCTGGTCTGCGTCTTGTGGTCCCAGGGTCAGGCCATTTCACGGTCACAGACTGTACTTCTTCATCCAGTAGTCTTCCATTTAAACAACTGCCCGTGTCTGGTCCTGCACTGGGGCCTGGGGCTGCAGAGATGACCAAAGCAGCGTCCCACCCAGTGACTCAGTTAGGGGGTGGTTTCCCAGAGGACACAGCGCTGCAGTAGACACAGCTGGATGGAGCGAGGTGGTGTCTGCCCTGTCTTTTCCCTTGCGGGTTCACAGGTAGGTCTGTTTGTTGTCAATCAGTTTGGGCAGGACCTTGAGTAATCATTTCCTGGCTATGAACTCAAAGTTGAAAAAGAGGCTGGTATTGGTGGGAAATCGAGATTATTAAAATTTTAGAGCTCAAAGGCTTTGTGAAGAGTTGATGATCTCCTGGGGATGTGGAGTTGATGATCCCCTGAAGGCCTGCCGGCTAGAGCAGCTAGATCTAGTCACTGTCGCATATATGACTTCAAGGCAGCGACTTCGAAGACACTCCACTGAAGTGTCAGGTGGTAGCAGCGTGTGCAAACACAGATACATTAGTTCACAGATGGCAGGCCAAGATGATAGTGAAAGGTTGTTGTTGAATCACACGAATACACCGGGATTCTTGGCCCCCGGAGGAGAAGAATTCAATCCGGGGCCAGAGACGAGGCTTGATCACTCAGAGCTTTTGTGTAATAAAGTTTTATTAAAGTATAAAGGAGATAGAGAAGGCTTCTGACATAGGCATCAGAAGGGGGCAGAAAGAGTACCCGCCTGCTAGTCTTCAGCTGGATGTTACATAGTCACTAGCAGTCTGTTAATGAAAGAAAGGAATGTCTTAAAATTCAGAATGGCACCAGGCCCCTCACCCATAAGATGCATTTTGGGATAGTCTTGGCGCCAAATGGTTTATCCTGGGCCATAAAATGATTAACTTGAATCTTGAAGAAGAACAGATCACCATACAAATAGTTTCATTTACATGGATTAGGGGAACAATATCCATACTGGTTTGTCAAGTAGGTTCTGGGCCAAAAGGCGGAACCGACTTGGAGACAGAGTTTGGGGTAAAGGCATAGTACATTAGCATAGCTTAAGACGAACATTTCCATAAGAAAAAGGCATTGGTTATCTCTAGGCTCAAGAATAGCTAACTTCAGGCGAAACCAGGTGTCATTATGGCAACACAGTATTTTAAGAGAAACCTCCCTTTAAATTTGTATAGAGAAGGAAAAAATATTGCTAGTTTGTTTCCTCCTGCCGCTTAAGAGAGAGAAAAATGTCTGACACTTGCAGGCTATTTCCTCCATTTGGAGACCCCTGGCCTTCCTGCCTGTTACCCTGTCAATAGGGGTTTTTTTGGTTTTGTTTTTTAAATTTTTAAATCATGAACTCTGTTATTAGCTGGATCTAGACTGATGAAGTGCAATTCAGTGGAAGTTGAAGAGTCCCCCAAACTAGGAAGTGCCCACCCAGCGTTGTATGGAATGTGATTCCACCACTCTGCCAGAAAGATCACACTGTAATGTAAAGTAGCAAACATGATGTTGTGGTGTGACTTTGATTTGGCTTGGTGATGGGGAAAAGGTAATTCTTGCAAATGTTGCTACTTCATCGTAATTACTTGCGGTGGAACTTTGTCTCGAATTTTTCCCATTGCACTGAATGAGCTGCATTCCTTAGTTGAGAGCTACTGCTGGAGACCCCTGTGAACAAATAAACTGGCACCCGGATAAATGGCCTTCCCTGTATTTCTAGAGCTCCACACCCCTCTGACAAGCTTCTCTGACAGTGACATGTCCTGTTTTTCAGGAGTTTTTCCCCATTCATTGTTTTATTTAATCTTCACAAGCAGAGTGGAAACAAGCTGACTCAGACCAGACTCAACATGGTGTGAGCCTCAGTGCCGAGTGTGCTCAGGGGACCTGCTCATCCCACCCCTCATTTTAAAGCTTAGATGACAGTCCTGGAAGGTGACGCGTTTCCCTGAGACCTGGAGCCCGGCAGCTGTAGCCTGTGTGTCCCCCGTCCACCACACCTGCCCCGTGCGTCCCTGAAGCCCGGTGAGGGCATCAGTCACAGGAGAAACGTTAGTGGGAGCTAAGCCGTCAGCAGCAGAACTGCCTGAAACAGCAGCCAGGCTTTTTGAACAAAGATATTTTTTAAGAAGACAGTTTTTTTTTTTTTTTTTGAAAAAGTAGCTCATTAACAAAGTAATTCTATCTCCTGTCAGCAGAGGCTAAGGAGCTCAGCTATAGCAGCTGCCTCCCTAGTAACAGTTTTCATTGGCTGCCCTCAGAAGCAGCATCATTGGCTTCTGTGGAATAGAGAATTTAAAAATAGACTGGACTTGGTTTGCAGAGCAGGGAGGGCTCCTCAAGGTGAGCTGGCGGTTCTCTCACTGTGAGGACAGGCAGCGATGCGCAGAGAGGCGGGGGCGCCCTGCAGTTAGGCAACCGGCCTCCAATCAGGGCCTCCGCCTCCACCACCGGGGGCCTGCGTGCTTGCCCTCACAGCGCAGCCCTTTCAGAGGGACCTCCCCCCTCTCCGCGCCCCCTTTGTGGGCTGCATCAGGCTGGGGTGAGGTGCCTGTCAGCTGCCCGAGAGGGTGCTGACCGAGGCCTGCCCTGCTCTGCAAGCTCGGGAACGCTGGGTAAAGCGTTTCATCCTTCTGAGCTTCAGAAAATATGTTTTTATCTTGGCCTCTTCCACCACCGACCTACCGCACTGATGAGACTGTTGTGATGACTGAGAGTGTGAAACCAGCCTCTTTAAATGCAGATCGCTGTAGAAATGTTAAAGGCTGTTCTAGCTAGGAGTCAGAAATAGACCTCCACTGCCTGCCTCCTCCTCTGCTTTTCTCTTTCCCCTAGTCTCTCTCCTCCCCCTCTCCCTGTTGGTGCTGCTCTGACTCCAGGTCTCCAGCATCAGCCAAGCTCCTGCCCCGGCCCCTGTCCTTCAGGCTCGTTTCCTCTGCTGCCCAGGTGTAGAGCGGTGCAGGCTGTATGACCTGGGACACCTGTCTGAGGTGCCAGGAGACCTGCGTTCAGGTTCCAGCCTTTCCACTAACTCGCTGTGGCTTTTTAAATAAGCTGCTGCTTCTCTGTGGGCCTGTCTCCTTTTCAGCAGGCCTGCTCCACATTGGCACAGTTGACATTTGGGCCCAGGTGATCCTTTGTTGTGGGGGCTGCCCTGTGTATTGCAGGCTGTTTACAGCGTGGTCGGTCTCACCTGCTGCATACCAGTAACCTCCCTGGTCGGGAGCCTCTGCTTTATAGTGTTGTTGTTCAGTTGCTAAGTCCTGTCCAACTCTCTGACAACCAGGCTCCTCTGTCCATAGCATTTTCCAGGCAAGAATACTGGAGTGCGTTACCATTTACTTCTCTAGGGGATCTTCCTGACCCAGGGATTGAACCCATGTCTCCTCCATTGGCAGGCGGATTCTTTACCGCTGAGCCACCAGGGAAGCCTCACTGATTTTTAAGAGTAAGGGTAATCATAAAACCAGGACCCACTTTGCAGATTCTCTTGAGCATCATATGAAATAGAGTGAGATATTTTCTAAACTCTAGCACGGTCTTCTGCTGCCTTAATCCCCTGTTCAGGCTGAACGTGCACAGTCGCTGCTCCTAACTGCCCTGCCTGGGAGCAGCGCTCTCCTGCGCACTCAGGTCACCCCGTGCTCTCCCAGCAGTGTCCTTGCAGCCAGCAGCATGTTGTGTTTGACCGTCCTGAGTGCAGGCGTGTGTTTCATTTCACATCACCTGCCTGGTGTTCCGCACAGTGCATGCCCTGTCACAGGCGCCCACGTGTGCTTGTTACGTGAATACATCTCTCCCCTGGGGACAGTGCTTTTTCACTCTTCCCCACCCATCATCTGCTTTGATCCTCGCCAGAACTCTCTCAGCCAGAACGGGCTGGGGTTGCTTCTCTCTCCTCCTGTGGCTGAGCACACGTGAGGAAGGAGGAGATGGGACAGCCAGCCTGGGTCCTCGGTGACTTCCTCCTGCACCGCGCCCCTGCCTGGGGAGCTTGGGGAGGGGACTGGCACTAAGTTCCAGTGTTACTATGTGTCTGCTTTGTTCTGTCCCCAGTATGTTAATTAAGACTAAATCACTCCGTGATTTTTGTTCTCCCTGTGAGTCTGTGTTTATGGTTAACCAGCAGAATGCATCATGGAGTGAATCGATGAATTCCTGGAATGCTGTGAGGCCACTGTGAGCCCTGATGATGATAAGCAGTCTTGACAACTTTTTCCTCCAGCCATTATCCTGAATCCCATGAAAGCCAAGTTGACTTCCAGCCTAATTAGAGCAGTAGGTCACCCAGAAGCAGCTCAGAGCAGAACTAAAATCTTGAGAAGAGACCTGTCTAATGTGATGCAATATTTTCCCTCCATCTTGTCATTGAAAACAAAAATGTTGAAATTTCAGGTGTAGGATTCCATTCTCTTTAAAGGCTTCTGAGACAGTGAGCCTGCAAGACTGAAAATGCAAAGGGTCAGAAGAACCCAGGAGACACTGTACAGAAAGGAGGCACTGGGTGATTTGTTGTTGCTCTTCAATCACAGTCGTGCCTGGCTCTTTGCTGCCCTGTGGACCGCAGCAAGCCTGTCCTTCATCGTTTCCCGGGATTTGCTCAGACTCATGCCCTTTGAGTCCGTGATGCCATCCAGACAGCTCATCCTCTTCTCCTCCTGCCCTCTAATCTTTCCCAGCGAGTCTTCAGCGAACACAGTGTTGACTAAAAATTTTGACAAACAGTAAAAAGAAGTCCTGGACTAAGCATCAGGAGGCTTGGTTTCCAAATTCAGTTTTGCAACCACTGTTTTGAGACCGTGGGCAGATCTCTTTCACGTGACCTGAGCCTCTTCATGAGGCCATTAAACCCAAAGACAGAAACAAGTCATCTGTTCAAAACAGTCCGTTGGGCCAGCTTTGGCAGTCACACAGAATCAAACTCAAACAAATCATTCCATCCAGCCTCCTATAAAACAGATGGCCCTTATACTTAAAACTGACCGGATGGCCTGTGTCAAACCCAAACAGTTTTCCCACTCTAAAGCAGGAAGCATAGCTTGTCCATCTCCGACTCCAGCATCGAGCACATTCCCTGCTTGCAGCCACTGGCCCTGATTACCTCCCTCGGGATCCCATCAAAGCAGCGTTCTGCCTCTCCAGTGAGCTCCATTTCATAGGCCCAGAGCGCGTGCTCTCGCTTCCCTTCGTCTCTCAGCCAGGCCTTATGTGTTCTAATGGCGGCTTGCCTCACTGGCTTAGTCACCCTCCCAGAATGTTTCCAGGGGCCAGTACCTCTCATATTGTGATACCAAAACCTGATCACATCATTCCTTCTGTGCTCCAGCCTGACAGGGCCTGGTTACATACCTCACGGCCTGTATCACTAAATAACTGAGTCAAATACCCATTCAGTGCTCCTGATTCAAATTCTGTGTTCCAATAATGAGATGTGTGTACGATACCAGTAAGGTACCTCGTGATTTTTCAAGACGACTTAGGGAGATGTTAGACAACTGATGTTTGGCAAAGGTGCAAAGGCAGTTCAATGAACAAACCAATGTCTTTTCAGCAGATGTTCAAGTTGGAACAATTAGATGTGAATATGCCCCCAAAAATGAACTTTGACCTAACTCCTACACATTGGACAAAAGTTACCTCCAAATGGATGCTAAATCCAAGTGTAAAATACGAAACTATAAAAATTCTGGGAGAAAACCGGAGACAACCTTCATGACCTAGGGTCAGGCAAAGGGTTTGACCCAAAGCAACCATCCATAAAAGAAAAAAGATGAATTGGACTTGGTCAAATTAAAATAATTTTGGTTTCCTCAAAATTAAAAACTGTTAACTCTGTGAAAAGACACTGTGGGGAGCAATGAAAAGGCACAAGACAGCCTTGGGAAAATGATCGCACACCCCAAGGCCTCGTCTGCAGAACGTGTGGAGAAACTCTCAAAGCTTAGCAGTGATGGAACAGCCTGGGTTTAAAAAGCAGGCAAAATACTGAATAGACATTTCACCAGAGAGGATGTACAGAAGGCAGACAAGCACATGGAGAGACACAGCATCCTCAGTCATCAGAGAAACGCAAGTTACAATTCCAGCGAAGTATGGCAACACGTTTACTGAAACGGCTGAAATAAAGAAAACCCTGACGGTGCCAAGTGCGGGCTCGGGTACGGCTCTCTGGCGTTGCTGGTGGGAATAGAAATGGAACAGCTACTCTGGAAGACAGTGCCATTGGCGGCAGCTTATGAAGTTAAGCATATAGAGACTGCATTAGTATAACATTCTATGAAAGGAAACGGTGGCGATGGAGAACAGGTCAGTGGGAGAAAGTGGCAGGGGGAGGTGTGAGCCCAAAGGGGTAGTGGAGGGAGTTTTGGGGGTACAGGAGCTCAGTCTGGTTGTGGTGATGGTTACTCATATCCAGACAGGCATTAAACTCATTCCAAATGAAGTAAAAATCAAAACCAAAGCAAAACAGAAGTTCTGAGGAACAAACAAAAAGCACCAGTAGTTGGAATGATGAAAAATGGTTCCTCAGTGTCCTGCCCCTTTGGAGTTATAGTTATGATTAATAGTTAACTAGCTAATGTGTCCTGTTATCTTCAAATGCTTATTAAAGCCGTTGCACGTCACTGAAAGGAGGCAGAAGGCTTGGAAACATTCAGATACTCAACTTACAGCTTGAGAAGTTAATTGTTCTTGGGCCAAGTTCCTAGACTTCCCTTAAAGCCTGAGCACAGTTCAAGTTCATGGGCATTGCCTTGAAGTCACAGAGCACGTACACTGCAACAGCTAGATTCCGGGAAGGCCTTTTTAGTCAGAAATCCCGTTTCCTTCTATTTTCACTTCGTTCTCTAGAAGGCTGACATCACTTGAGAGTTGTCACCCTCCTTGAGGTCCTTTCTACTGGGATTATTTCTGATGTGAGCCAGAATGGTGAGGTGATTTTCCTCAACAGCCTCCAAGTCCCACCAATTCATAACCAACCCATTTGGAAGCATTGCAGTTGCTATATTGGGGGTGTTTTTTAAATCATAACTTTATTCAGACATAATTTACATACCATTAAATTCATCCAGTTAAAGTGTAGTGTTCAGTACACTTTAATATATTCTGTTTTGCCTCTGTTACCACAGTGAATTTTGGACCATTTTTGTCACCGAAGGGGGAATTCTGTACCGCTTAGCCGTCCTTTCCCATTTCCCCCCAGTCCCTTCCCCCAGCAACCACCAAGCTACTTCTGTCTCTGTGGATCTGCCTACACTGGGCATTTCAGTAAATGGAATCTTGTAGCGTGTGGTTCTTTTGACGGGCTTCTCTCTCCTGGCCTGACATTTTCAGGGTGCCCGCAGGTTGTCCCTGCGTCACTCTTGCAGATGATGAATTACACAAGTCCATCCAAGAAGCAGCGCTTCCTCTAGTGCCTCCCCCCAAGGGGACAGAGGTGTAGTGGAGGCATCACTGTGATAAGTGAGATTTGTGAGGTGATGGAATTCCAGTTGAGCTATTTCCAGTCCTAAAAGATGATGCTGTGAAAGTGCTGCACTCAATATGTCAGCAAATTTGGAAAACTCAGCAGCGGTCACAGGACTGGAAAAGGTCAATTTTCATTCCAATCCCAAAGAAAGGCAATGCCAAAGAATGCTCAAACTACCGCACAATTGCACTCATCTCACACGCTAGTAAAATCATGCTCAAAATTCTCCAAACAAGGCTTCAATAGTACGTGAACCGTGAACTTCCAGATGTTCAAGCTGGTTTTAGAAAAGGCAGAGGAACCAGAGATCAAATTGCCAACATCTTCTGGATCATGGAAAAAGCAAGAGAGTTCCAGAAAAACATTTATTTCTGCTTTATTGACTATGCCAAAGCCTTTGACTGTGTGGATCACAATACACTGTGGAAAATTCTGAAAGAAACGGGAATACCAGACCACCTGACCTGCCTCTTGAGAAACCTGTATGCAGGTCAGGAAGCAACAGTTAGAACTGGACATGGAACAACAGACTGGTTCCAAACAGGAAAAGGAGTACATCAAGGCTGTATATTGTCACCCTGCTTATTTAGCTTATACGCAGAGTACATCATGAGAAATGCTGGGCTGGAAGAAGCACAAGCTGGAATCAAGATTTCCGGGAGAAATATCAATAACCTCAGATACGCAGATGACACCACCCTTATGGCAGAAAGTGAAGAAGAATGAAAAAGCCTCTTGATGAAAGTGAAAAAGTTGGCTTAAAGCTCAACATTCAGAAAACTAAGATCATGGCATCTGGTCCCATCACTTCATAACAAATAGATGGGGAAACAGTGGAAACAGTGACTGACTTTATTTTTTTGGGCTCCAAAATATTAAAAAACAGAGACATTACTTTGCCAACAAAGGTCCGTCTAGTCAAGGCTATGGTTTTTCCAGTAGTCATGTATAGATGTGAGAGTTGGACTATAAAGAAAGCTGAGTGCAGAAGAATTGATGCTTTTGAACTGTGGTGTTGGAGAAGATTCTTGAGAGTCCCTTGGATTGCAAGGGGATCCAACCAGTCCATCCTAAAGGAAATCAGTCCTGAATATTCATTGGAAGGACTGATGAAGCTGAAACACCAATCCTTTGGCCACCTGATGTGAAGAACTGACTCATTGGAAAAGACCCTGATGCTGGACAAGATTGAGGGCAGGAGGAGAAGGGGACAACAGAGGATGAGATGGTTGGATGGTATCACTGACTCAGTGGACATGAGTTTGAGTAGGCTCTGGAAGTTGGTGATGGACAGGGAGGCCTGGCATGCTGTGGTCCGTGGGATCGCAAAGAGTTGGACACGACTGAGCAACTGAACTGAACTGACTCCATACAGACATTCTGGGGAGAGTGGACCAGAGGAGAGGAGAGGGGCAGGGCCTTAATTTATCTTCGGTGTCTTTCTATGGTTTTGAGTTTTCTAACTTGAAATAAATAGAACTTTAAAGCAAGGAATATCTGAGTGGAGAACTAATGCCTCCTACTTTTTTTTACTTTGTTTTAAGAGAGATCTAGTAAATCACATATTTCTAAAATTTCCCTGGGATGGTTTATTTAATTATTTCTCCCCATTATTTTTTCATTACATGGTTGAAACTACATACGTTTGTGCTCATGATTATTTTTTCATGTTTAATATTTTTCTGGATCCCTCATCGTGTTTTTTCTCCTTAAGTTGTTGTTTGATATTAAAAATGCTGTCAAGTGTTCTTTTTATTTTTATTTGCCTTATAGCTTTCCATTTATTTTCAGTCTTGAAGTATCCTTTTGTTTTAACTGGCTTATGTTGACTGGATAACTCTGGTTCCTTTTTTTTTTTTTGTCCATTCCAATGTGTTGTATTCCGTGTCTGTTGACCAGTGATTCCAACCCCTTTACAGTAGGTCATGACTGTTAGGGCAGCCGCTTTCAGAGTGGGGCACGGTCATTCCTGGGGTGGGGGGTGTCGGGCCTCCCCAGGGCTGCACCGGCAGAGGCAGCCTGAAGGGGATCAGTTTCCGGAGCTCCCAGTTCCGTGTGTCTGGGGTGTGCTGACTTCCCTTCCTCACGTGACCCCTCTCGGTTCCACTTTTCTCACTGCATGGAGAGAGGCAGGCATCTCGCTTGCCCTTCCCAAATCTTATGAAGATCGGTTGCTGCAGGATACAGTAACCTTCGGTGGACCAAACAGAGGAGTAGTTTGAGAATGCGTTGTTCCTGAAGGAGCCTCCTTCGAGCCAAGTAAAGACAGCATCTGTAGGAAATAGCGAAGGGGACAGCTCTTGTTTCATCCAGGCTGCCAGTTTTGTGCAGAGTGCTGGGCCTCTACCTGTCTAGTTGTCTATTCTAAAAATAAGAATTCTCTCGCTGTGGTGTGGATAAGCATGTTAGAGTTGGAAAATTAGTCAAGTTTTTTCTGAGTAGAAAGTGAAACTGATGTGGCTGGACAGTTTGATAGAGCAGACAGGCTCTGCCAGTGAAATTTTAGGGCAGACCTTTTTCATAAACTGAAAGAACTTAAATTGCATTTATAAATACTAAGCATATTTAATGCACGCATACCATGTATGATGTTTCTAAGTATTAAATCCTTTGCAATCATCTGAACTTCCTGTCGTGGTCCCAGTGCGGGTTGGAAGAGAATTTCCAGATGTGAGACAGAATGAGAGGGAAATAAAGTTTATTAGAGTGGGAGACGCTGTTAGAACAGCGGGCCAGCTCAAGGGAGAACCGACGTTGAACAGGGGTCCTTAGTCCACTTTTATAGCCAGGGTACAAGGAGTGGGATAGGGGTCTTGCTGGTTGTTTGCTGGTTGAATGAGGCATGTATACTGGGTAGGGGAAGAGTAGGGCAGATGCCTTCTCCCTCTGGGGCGGGAGGGGAAACGGGTTATACTGTTCCATTAACAGTTACAGCATGGGGGCGGGAGGGGTGATAAGGGTCTGGTCTCTCTGTCCCTATGTTCCCGCACCCTCCTTGGTTTTATCTGCTCTTTCGTCCCTGGCTCACCATGTTTCCCATAAAAAATTATAGATGTCGCCTTAAAAATATGCAACAGGGTATATAATTTTTCTAAATATTTCTAGAGGGTACATAAGCAGAAAAACTGGGGGACTAGAATAATACACATATTTCTTCTTAGTCTGTATTTTCTATTTGTAACACTGTCTTTTCCTTGTTTTTTTTTTTTCCTCCCACCTCCACCCCCATTCTAATATACATACTGAATTTTCTTAAATTGAGTTGAAAACTATAGATTTTCTTTCTATTCTCCTGGTTGCTACTCCTGGCTTACTGTGACCCGTGCTTACTCTTCTTTTTCATTATGATTCTTTGAAGTCTGGTCAGGGTCTGTGGCTTCCCTGGGTCTTCAGTGTTCTCTGACCTTTCTCTTCCTTGTAGAGTAACCCGCTCCCACACACACAAGGAATTTTTGTTCAGAATTATAAATATACTCCCTTAAAAAATGGTTTCTGATTATCATTGCTTACTCAAACATCATTAAACCTCCGGCTGAAAGAAACTGTATCAGATTTTTGCCCCCCCACCCATTTTTCTAACCACTTTTAAACAACCATTTTAATCATTTTGCAGTTTGCAGTTCAGTGATATTTTTTACAACACTGTGCAGCCATCATTACTCTGTAGTTTCGAAACCTTTGTATATCACTTCAAAAGGAAGCGCCATACTCATTAAGTCATCTCTTCCCATACCTCCCTCCATCCCCCATATTCATTATATTTTTAATGGTTTTTTTTTTTAATGTTTTGCCATCTTGGGGGCTCTTGCTGGTTGAGGAGAGACTGCCCTTCCCAGGGCTGACTAATTCCTGTAGACAGTAAATTTGTTAGTGCGTTCACTTTTCGTATACACACCAGCCAGTCTGCAGTCCATACTCTCAACCTCCTCTGTCTGACTCACATACCAAGCCAGTGTTTCTTCCTGCCCTAAATCTTCTCCGGGCCCCACAGTCTGCTGGAATCATTCAAACCAGCCAATCCTAGTCTGTTTACCCTGCTCTGCTTTCCCCACGGAAATTCCGAGAAAGGCTGCAGCCCCTGGCCTTCCGCTCGCTCCTTCCTGCCTGCAGACCAGCTCTGGAGCCTCTGCAGTACCAGACCTTTTGTTTCAGGGGGAACTGTGAGTAACTTAAGCTTTTCTTTCGATGGCAGTGTTGTCACTCAGTCACCTTTATAGATTAAGATCCAGACACAAATTACCACCACTGTGACGGTGGAAATCTGTGTCCTGTCTCTCTGTGAATTCTCCATTTCGTGTATAAATGGAATCACACAGAGTGTGGCCTTCATATCTGGCTTCCTTCACTTAGCACAGTGATCTCAAGGCTCACCCAGGCTGCAGCATGTGTCGGTACCTACCTCCTTTTTATGGCTGAACAGTGTTAAATTATATGCTCCCTCTTTTTGTAACTAGTTATTTCTTCCTTCATAAATGTTCTTTTGTGCTTGAATACAGTAAAAGTTCTTCAGAGTAAGATCTGTACCTAGTAAACTAAGATCTTATATACCTGAAAATGCCTTTCCCCCTCATATTTAAATAGTTTAGTTTGGTATGAAATGCAGGTATTGAAGGTTTTCCCTCTAGAATTCTGAAGATAACATTCTATTGTCTTATTGCAGCTAGGATGTAGAAATCTGGCCTGACTTTCATTTTTCTATTGGTGATCTGATTTTACACTTGGAAAACTTTTTAGAATTTTCTCTTTGTCTGATGTTTGTAAATATTATAATCTGGGTACATGGACATGCACACTTACGTGTTTTATTTATCAATTCTGTTTGTCACCCTGTGAGCCTTTTCAGTCTAAGCTATTAGGTCTTTCTTTCTTGGATTCTGAAAAATCCTGTCATTGTTTCTCCAGATGTTTCATCTCTTTTTCTTTCCTTCTCACAGGAATTGGCATTTTTCTCCTTTCCTTGTTTTTCCTTCCTGATGTGTCTTGTGTTGGGTGTGAGTCGCTCAGTTGTGTCTGCCTCTTGCGACCCCCTGCACTGTAGCCCGCCAGGCTGTTCTGTCCATGGGATTCTCCAGGCGAGAATCCTGGAGCGGGCCGCCATTTGCTTCTCTAGAGGTCTTCCCAGCCCGGGGCTCCCACCCTGCAGGCGGATTCTTTACCATCTAAGTCGCCAGGGGAGCCTGGGTCAGTTGTGTGACCTGATTTTGTGTTTTTCATCTCTTGTCAGTTCTTCCGCTGAGGCTGCCTATTGAGTTCTTTATTTCAGCAGTTATATTTTTACACTAAAAAATTGCTTGGTTCTTCTTTCTCATAGCTTATTCCCACCTTATAATTGTATCTTCCCTTATATCTCCAATGATTTTTACTATGCTTGTTAAATTTTCAAAGTGTTTCCCATGGTGTAGTTTGTCCCTAAGAAAAGCTTCTACGTGCTTCATTTACTGTCACACTACTCTACTACAACACTGCTTCACTTCTTAAATTTTTATTTATTAAGTATAGATGATTTACAATGCCATGTTAGTTTCTGGTATAAAGCAAAGTGATTCAGTTCTATATATATACATATATAAATATGTGTGTGTGTGTGTGGTTTTTTTTTTTTTTTCAGATTCTTTTCCATTATAATTTATTACAAGGTACAGAGTATATAGTTCCCTGTGCTATATAGGCCCTTACTGTTTATCTGTTTTATGCACTCTAGTATGTATCTGTTAATCCCAGACTCCTAATGTACCCCCCCTTTCCCTGTTGGTAGCCGTAAGTTTATTTTCGATGTCTGTCAGTCTGTTTCCTAAATAAGTTCCTTTGTGTCATGTTTTAGGTTCCACATGTAAGTGATTTCACACAATATTTGTCTTTCTCTGTCTGACTTACTTCACATAGTATGATAATCTCTAGGTCCGTCCATGTTGCTGCAAATGACATTAATTCATTCTTTTTTATGACCAAGTAGTATTCCGTTGTATAAATGGGCCACATCTTCTTTATCTGTTCATCTGTTGATGAACACTTAGGTTGCTTCCGTGTCTTGCCTACTGTAAATGGTGGTGCTATGAACATTGAGGTGCATGTGTTTTTTCAAATTAGAGTTTTGTCCAGGTACATGCCCAGGAGTGGGATTGCTGGATCACATGTCATATGGTAACTCTAATTTTCTAAGGAAGCTCCATGCTGTCCTCCATGGTGGCTGCACCAGTTTGAATTTCCATCAGGTGTAGGAGGTTCCCTTTATTCCACACCCTGTCCAACATTTGTTATTTGTAGACCACCATGGCTTCACTTCTGACACCAGATGTGTGAGGTTTTCACACGTGAAGCATTTCCGCGACACTAATTGGGTGTCCTACAATTATCCGGAGATAGCGTCAGATCCCGTAGGTTAAGGGCTGTCACCCACCCAACCCACCCCCACCTCCGCTTCAGATATCAATCACAAATCCAGGTTATTACCTGGGCTTCCCACCAACTGGCTATTAACGGGAGGCTCCCATACCTGCTTTGTGGGGTTCAATTTATTTGCTGGAAGAGCTTGTAGAACTCAGGAAACCAGTTTATTACAAAGGAGATGAAAGGATACAGGTGAAGTCAGATGTAAAGATCTAAAAGGCAGAGTCCAGAGTGGTCCTGAACACAGGGGCTTCTGTCCTCGTGTTGAGGTTGTCCTGCCCTACCAGCTCTGGATGCGTTCTCTTCACCAACCTGGAAGCTCTCCAGACCCTGCCCTTTGGGGATTTTATGGAGGCTCCGTTAAATAGGCATGATTGAGTACATCCGTAGCCAGTGATTACTGAACTCAACCTTCTTGGAAGCAGAGGCTGTGGATTGTAAGTTTCAACCTAAGAGGGTTCCCTTAGGGGCTTTCCAGAAGTCACTTCATTAACATAAACCAGGGGTGGTTGAAAGGTACTTGTTATCCATAACAAAAGACACGGTTCACTTTTATCACACAAAGCTCTTTCAGGAAGAGAAGACTAAGAGACCAAGTATTATAACAAGGAATGCTTCCGTTGCTGTTAAACTTTGGAAACTCCATGAGTTTGGAGACCTCAGAGCCAGAGACGGGGACAAAGAGGAAATATGTATTTTTTAATGTATGTCACAGTTTTCGTCGTTTAAATGAAGCCTTTCTTTTACATCTTTGTTTTGTAGTGCTTACACTTCTTAGAGATACTACAGTTCTCCCTGTGAGTTCATTGTTTTCTCAGAACGTTCAGTTGCCCCGCTAGTCCTGTGTGGATTTGTGCTGCAGATGAGTTTGGCCAGGAGCTTAGTAGAGATAAGCTCCCCTGGTGGCTCAGAAAGTAAAGAATCTGCTGCAATGCAGAGACCCAAGTTTGATCCCTAGGTCAGGAAGACCCTCTGTAGAAAGGAATGGCAACCCACTCCAATATTCTTGCCTGGAGACTTCCATGGACAGAGGTACAGTCTGTGGGGTCGCAAAGAGTCAAAACACAACTGAGCGACTACTGCTTTCACTTCGACGAGATGGAAGTTCCTTGGGCAGACCACCATAGTAATATAGACAAAGCCCATCTCTTCCCTTTCCAAATGCTTAGGTTTGAAAAGCAAGACCGTATCTGTATCCTCTCTGTACCACCAATAATTCGTATCTTTTTAATCCCAGTCTCTGCAGCAGGACAGTTCTGAATACCCACTGTGTACCAAGAATTACGCTGGGCACAGGTGGTTATAAAGGATGAATAAAACATGGTAGCTCCTACCTAAAGGAAATCATCTATGACAACTAAACTGATAATGTTGTTAAGTGCTGAAGAAACACAGCAGCAGGAATGGCTTTCTCTGGGGGCGTGGGGGGCACTAAGTGCCTCCTTGAAGAGGCAGTATGTAAATTGGGTCTTAGAGGACAGAAGTCTGGCTGCAGTTGGTCATGAACCTTGCTAATTGCTCTCGACACTTGAACAGTAATTCAGTGAGACAGTTATAAAATTCTGTTTAAGGAAGCACCCTATAATGTATTACTGCGAATTGAGTTCAGCATCTAGTAACGCTGTTCAGGGGTATAGTCGGTGCAGGGTAGGTGTTGAGTTCATGAATAAATATATGAATAAAGAAATGAAGGAGAAGGGCGCCAGTGATGGTCACTAATTCTGTGTAGTCATTTCTCTGTCCTCTTTTTCTCTACTCCTAGGACACAAGGACCTTCTACTCAGAACACTCTGCTTTCTTTTTAGCACAAATTCTCATGAAAAGCCAGTATTATATAAGCATAATTTTTTTTCCTGTATTTCTTAAACAAAGACATTTTTAGGCTCAAATATCCCACGAAGACTAAGTAAAAGAGAGATTAGTCTGTTTAGAGAAAAGGAAACTTAAAATCAACAGATGACTTAAGCCAAACAGCGACTAGATCTTAACTACATTTCATAAGTAAGCTGCTGCTGCTAAGTCACATCAGTCGTGTCCGACTCTGTGTGACCCCATAGATGGCAGCCCACCAGGCTTCCCTGTCCCTGGGATTCTCCAGGCAAGAACACTGGAGTGGGTTGCCATGTCCTTCTCCAATGCATGAAAGTGAAAAGTGAAAGTGAAGTCGCTCAGTCGTGTCCAACTCTTTGCAACCCCATGGACTGTAGCCTACCAGGCTCCTCCATCCATGGGATTCTCCAGGCAAAAGCACTGGAGTTGGGTGCCATTGCCTTCTCCGCCTAAGTAAGCTATCTTTTAGTATAGCTCCCTAATTTATTTTCAACCATTCTGCTTCCTTTTGGGATCTACACACATGGAAAATACCTCTTTTGATTCAGGTCAGTATAGTTGTCATTTATTGAGCATGATCAAGAGCCAAATGCCTTAGCATTTAATATCCTATGTGAGATTTGGTGCCCCTCAGCTTCATTTCTTTATTCATATATTTATTCATGCAGTCAGCATCTACCCTGTACCTAGTATATTCAGAACAGCGTTACTAGGTGCTGAACTCAATTTGTAGTAACACATTATAAGGTGCTACCTTAAACAGGACATTTTTTAACTGTCTCACTAAATTGCTCTTCAAGTGTCAACAGGCACTATCCTATTTTTCCAACATTTTCTATTTCCCTGACACAGTTGACTTAGAAACTGGTGCTGCACCTGCAACCCATAGCTATTAATATAACCAGTCATTTCACTGAACATGAGGCAGCTAGGTCAGACGTGGAGGAAGTGAATGCCCAAAGACATATAGCATGCCAGTAATGAAGCATGGGCTAGACTCCATATCTCAAAATGCTCTGGCCATAGATCTTTCCACATTTCTTGCTCCATCTCAGAATTCTTCCACTCAAGTGCTGTATTAAAGTCAGATAGTAGAGGGTTTTTTTTTTTAATGCCCCCCAAAATTTACTCTTACTCCTTGGAGGGAAAGTTATGACCAACCTAGATAGCATATTGAAAAGCAGAGACATTACTTTGCCAATAAAGGTCTGTCTAGTCAAGGCTATGGTTTTTCCAGTGGTCATGTATGGATGTGAGAGTTGGACTGTGAAGAAGGCTGAGTGCTGAAGAATTGATGCTTTTGAACTGTGGTGTTGGAGAAGACTCTTGAGAGTCCCTTGGACTGCAAGGACATCCAACCGGTCCATTCTGAAGGAGATCAGCCCTGGGATTTCTTTGGAAGGAATGATGCTAAAACTGAAACTCCAGTACTTTGGCCACCTCATGCAAAGAGCTGACTCATTGGAAAAGACTCTGATGCTGGGAGGGATTGGGGGCAGGAGGAGAAGGGAACGAACGACAGAGGATGAGATGGCTGGATGGCATCACTGACTCGATGGACGTGAGTCTCAGTGAACTCCGGGAGTTGGTGATGGACAGGGAGGCCTGGCGTGCTGCAATTCATGGGGTCGCAAAGAATCGGACACGACTGAGCGACTGAACTGAACGGAACTGAAAATTCACTCTTAGCTGTTACCTATTTATTGAAGCCAAAAGAAGAATAGAAACGTGTTTGGAGAACAGACAAAATGAAGGATGAAAGTAAAAGGCACATTCCTACAATAATGATATTTAAACTCAGACTTTAGGAAATGCTCAGGAAATGAAAAATAATGCCCTTTGATACTTTAATAATCACAATGAACTTCTGCTTCTGGCTGTGACAGAGTAATTGTTACAGACTTGTCATCTTAACAGACACAACTATGAAACTGAACAAAACATTCAAGATTCCTGAATATAGAAGGATATTGAAACTCATACGAAATATTAAATTCTTAACAGTTTTCAGGCACTGAACAGGCAGCACAGTTCTGTGAGTGGAGAAGCCCCGGTGATAAGCCCCACCATTGGTCTAGCTTTCTACCTGGAGTTTCCTTCTGGTCCTGGCACAGAATGGTGGAACCCAAGCTAAAAGTTGGTCTTAGTGAGCTCAGCAGTCAGATATTGGAATGCCAAGCTTCTGAAACAACTGGACATTGCAAGGGCAAGGAAATACAGAAGCAGAAGCCAGGTTGAGTTTTGTGTAGGGATTCACTTCGGGTTGTTGGCTGAGGGCTGCTATGAATGAGTAGAGTGAGACTCTCTATGACACCCAGGGCAGATAGCCTTCTGCAGGGTTGAGAGCTGACTGATGCCCAAGGTCAGGCAGTGCTGGGAGATGCTGGAGATGCCTGTCAACCCAAATGAAGAGACCTCACTGAGCACCTAGGCATTCAGGTGAGACCTCAGAACAGCTGCGCTTTAGGAATAAGGACTATGTATGCCCTTGAGAAAGGGACATACCCTAGGACTAAATTCAAAATGGAACTGGAACTTGAGAAAGAATTAATCCAAGCTTGATAGCACTAAAAAGATGTGCCAATAATTTACCTAACAGCCGGGACAAACTCAATACCTTTAAAGGAAGACACCATAATCCAGACTCTGAGTGTATCATAACAATGTCAGATGTATAAATTCATGGATATACAGTCAGAAGATACGACCTATACTTAAGGGGAAAAATCAGTCGACAGGTGGCTCTGAAGTTGGAACTAGCAGACAAGTACTTCAAAGTTGCTGGTATAAAAATGTTCAAAGACTTAAAGGGAACAATGGATAAAAAGAGCAAACGGAGACAGAGAAGTGGAAATTATTAAAAATTTGCCAAATGGAAATTATAGTCCTAGAAATAAAGTTTTAAAATACACTGGATGAGGGAATTCCCTGGTGGTCCATTTGTTAGGACTTCATGCTCCCACAGCAGGGGGCATGGATTCAGTCCCTAGTTAAGGGACCGAGACTCTGCAAGCTGCATGGCCCAGCCAGAAAATTCACTGGATTAGATTACAGGTGGATCAGAGACGGCACCAGGAAGTGTTGGTGGACTTGGAAACTAACCAATGCTGCTGTGTCGCTTCAGTTGTGTCCAACTCTGTGCGACCCCATAGACGGCAGCCCACCAGGCCTCCCGTCCCTGGGATTCTCCAGGCAAGAACACTGGAGTGGGTTGCCATTTCCTTCTCCAATGCATGAAAGTGAAAAGTGAAAGTGAAGTCGCTCAGTCGTGTCCAACTCTAGCCATCCCATGGACTGCAGCCTACCAGGCTCCTCCGTCCATGGGATTTTCTAGGCAAAAGTACTGGAGTGGGGTGCCAGCGCCTTCTCCGAAACTAACCAATAGGAATCATCTAATCTGAAAAATAGGAAAATAGTACTGAAAAAAATTAACAGCCTTGGTGACTTGTGAGATAATAACAAGAGGTCTACATACGTATAATCAGAATTCTGGAGGGAAAAGGGAATGGTAAGACAGGAAAAAATTGTTTAAAGAAATAATTATAAAAAATGTCCCATGTTTGGTGAAAAGCCTGAACTTAAACATCCAAGAATTCCAGTAAACCCCTAGCAGGATAAATATAAAGAGAACCACACCTAAGGCCATCATCGTCACAACTGCGGGAAACCAAAGAAAAAGAGAAAATATTAAAAGTGGCCAGAAGAAAGATTACATAGAGAGGATGATGATGTGAATGATGGCTGACTTCTGTCAGACGCTGTGGATGCCAGCAGATAGTAGAACAACAGTTTTAAGGTGCTGATAGAAAAAAAAAATCTCAACATTCTCTATTCAGGAAAAAAAAGCCTTTGAGTATGTTAAGCAAAACAAAGATATTCCAATAAAAGAAGAGTAAGAGATTTTATTGCCAGCATCCCTGATGTACAAGAAATGCTAATGGCAGTTCCTCAGTCTGAAGGAAAATGATACCAGGCAACTCTGGTGTTTAGGAAGGGATGAAAAATGCTATAAAGGATAAATATATGTGGGTAACTATAAAAGGCTTTTTCGTAATTAAAAAGTAGACATGCACATATGACATTATACTGAGATGGTTGGATGGCATCACCGACTCAATGGACATGGGTTTGGGTGGACTCCAGGAGTTGGTGATGGACAGGGAGGCCTGGCGTGCTGCAGTTCATGGGGTCACAAAGAGCCAGACACAACTGAGTGACTGAACTATACCATTAAAGATGGGAGTGGATTTATGCACTCGTAAAGTTCTTATATTTTACATTAGTGTAATATTAATTCTAAGTATACTGTGTAAAGTTAAGAATGTGTATTTAAATCCCTAGAAAGACCTCTAAAAAATAATGTAAAGAAGAATAGCTAAAAAATCAACAGTATAGAAAAGTTAAAATGGAGTTTTAAAGAGTATTTAGTTTACCCAAAAGAGTGCAGGAAAGGAGTAACAGGGAAACCAAAGACAAATGAGATAAACAGAAAAAATAGCAAAATGATAGGCTTCCACCCAAACATATCAATAAATGTAAATGGACTAAATACTCCAATTAAAAGGTAGAGATGGATATGCTCATTAGCTTGATTGTGGTGATTATTTCATAATGTATGTGTCTAGCATTAGCCAAGGAATGCAGGTAGCCTCTGGAAGCTGTAAAAAGGCCAGGAAATTATTCTCCTTTTGAGCCTCCAGAAGAACCTGTTGAACTTTCTAACACCTTGGTCAAGCCCAGTGAGGCCATGAGATCAGTGTCAGATTGCTGGCCTACTATTATCTTATAAAACTAAGGTAATAAATGTGTGCTGTTACAAGGCATAAGTTTGTGGTAACTTGTTTTAGCAGCAGGAGAAAATCAATAAGGACAGAAAAAGATATACCAGGCAAACAGCATAAGGAAGTTTGAATGGTTGCTTTAATATCAGATACAGTAACCTTAAAGACAGTGTTAGCAGCAATAAAGAGGGGCATTTTATACTGATCAAAAGGGCCATTCATCCAGAAGATAGAATAGCCTTAAAAATATATGTGCCTAACAAGAGCTTCAAAATACATGGAGGAAAACAATTTGACAGAAATCGACAAACCCCCAATCATGGTTGAAGATTTTAACACTCTTGTGTCAGCAGTTGATAACAAAAGTTAGATAGAAATAAGTCAGCGGTGACAACAGGCCAGTAAGGACATAAGATCTGAACCAAACTATTAAGCACCTTGACTTACCGGACGCTTTTAGACCCCTGCGCCCAATGTCAGAACACACCTTCTTTTCTTGTGCATGTAGTACAGTCACCAAGACCAACTGCCTCCTGGGCTGTTGAACAAGTCTCCGTAAATTTAAAGGGATTAAAGTCATACAGGAAAAATGAAGAAAGAGTCCTGTGTATGTTCTTTGACCACAGTAGCATTAAATTAGAAATAAATAATAATAACAGAAGTAGGATAACGCCAAACATTTGGAAATTAAAGTATTTCTCAATAATCTGTAAATAAAAGAGTCACAGGGTAAAACAGAAAATATTTTGAACTAAGAGAAAAAAACCCACAGTATGTCAAAGTTTGTGGTTTGCAACCTAAAGCTGTTTTTAAAGGGAGATGCGTATCTTTGAAACCCTTTGAAACTGCATTTTCAACACTCGGCTCTCACTGAGTGTGCTTTCAGCTCTCCAGTTAGAAGCACCCTTTCTTTTGCGCTGTACTCGGAACAGCTGTTCTCTGCTCTGTCGGTAATAACATCTCAACGTGTCGATTTGCTGACCTGCCAGTCGCTGCCTTTCTAAACAGTAAAAGCCCTTCAAGGACAAGAGCTGCCGTTCTCGGCGGTGTTTTGTCTCCAGTTTCTGACACAGTGCATGACACTTGGGTTCTCAGTCAGTTCTGAATGAAAGCTCGGGAGTGGATCTTACCTTCCTGAGAACCCAGTGGAGATAGGCGGACTGAGGATGATTAACCCCATTTTACAGCAGAGGAAACAAGCCCAGGTTCCTTTAATGAGCCGGTGACAAGGCCACGCTTCCATCACCCCTCAGATATTTTCTTTTCAGGCCACCGATGACAGAAATGTCACCATTCATGAGAAGTGTCTCCCTAACAGAAGCACGGAGTTTATTCGATCGTAAGCCGTGAGGCCTTCCCCAGCTGTAATGCCATCATGGCGTGTGTGCACACTGGAGGATGGGCCAGGTGCCTTTCTGAAGGCATCTAGGGAGCCCTTGGCGCTGGGCCCCGAGTCACGACAGGTGGGGAGCCTGGGCCTTGGCCTTCTCCATGCCACGCCGTGCAGAAAGTGCCGGAGCGCGAGGCTGCAGCCTGGCGCGCGGTCCGCCCACACTGGGGGGCTCTGTGCTGCAAGCTCTGTCTCTGTTTTCTACCTAGGTTTCAGTTCTCAACTGGGGCTTGTTTCCCCTTTGTCTCTGGTTCAGCTTCCTTTTCCTGTTTGGTTTCAAGTAGAGTCTAAAACTCGAGTCACTGCCTTCCCAGAGTCTGTGCGCTCAGGTCAGCTGGCCTGGCGGGAACTTGGGACTCACCTCCTCGGGCTCCCTGTCCTGCAGACTTGCAGCCATGGCCTCTGTGTGAGTACGGGGACCGCAGGGGACAGAGGGACCTCGGAAGCAGACCTGCAGCCGCAGTGGTGAACAGCCTGAGGGACCGTGGAAGCCTCCCCAGGTCCCCGGCTGCACTGATAGGGAGACCGAGGCCAGAGGGCAGGAGGGCTCACAGCCACCAGACGGTTACGGTTTGATGGAGCCGCCCGCTGGTCTGTCCGCCGCACCAGCCTGTGTCTCTGGATGCCTGTTGTCGTTAGTGGCGCTGTGTATGTGAGAGTGTGTGTGTGTGTGTGTGTGGCAGAAGCACTTCCTCAGAAGTCAGATGCCTGGCGCTGTTGGTGGGGGCTCTGAGCTATCTTGGAGTCTGGGGTTTGGCTCAGAGGTGCTCTTCTCTCTAGAATGGCCTGAGAACGCTCCGGGGTCTTCTCTGAATCCTGGGCACAGAGGGAGGGACTGGGGTGCCTTTTGTACAGATAGAGACCGCATGGGCTGACACAGCGGAGCCCCGACCTTCTGCCTGAGACTCGGGGCTGAGTGTAGGCAGCGGATGGCTTGGGCTGCGGTGGTTTGGCACGTGTGTGGGCGCCAGCCAGTCCGTGTCCTGCCCTGGTAGTTGTGAGCTACTCTTTCCGAAGTTGAGATTGGGACTCAGATGTGATTCTCCCCTGCCCTGCGACCCCATGAAGGACTGGATCGTGAGACAGAGCTTTATCCTCTGGGATTTGGGGCACTGAACTTCATCGACTCATGGCAGCCTGACGTCTCAGCATAAATTATACTCCTTCCCCTTTAAACATTCCTTCTCAGTTCCCAGGCTGCTGTTTCACCAGTGTTCTTGTTTGATTCTTTCAACCATGTCGGGTGGTCAGCTCGGGAAGGGTCATCACTGCTGTTCAGGGGGCAAGGAGGCCTGGCCTCTGACCAGCCTTGGAGCTTTGCTCAGGGCCGCGCAGCTGGTTGAGGAGGCCCAGGAGGGAGAGCCTACCCAGCACAGCACAGCCGTGTCGGGAGGTTCTCCCGGGACACCGAGCGGGCTCTCTGAAGGCGGCCTGCGGGGAGTTATGACGGGGACAGTACAGTAAAGGGGCCCCTCCAGTGATCCTGGTCAGCAGGAGGGCTTTGGCCATCACAGCATACCCCACCCTACCCTGGCAGGGCCTCAGCCAGGCTGCCAGAGCCCCTTCCTCCAGGCCCAGTGGCTCACAAAGCCCAGGGGCGCAGTTGGCCTCTCCTGCTCCTTTGCAGCCGGTTTTCCTTTCCTCTAACATTTCCTTAGTTGGCTGCACTGGGTCTTAGCTGCAGCATTCAGGATCTACAGTCTTCGTTGCAGCATGTGGAATCTTTAGTTGAGCCATGTAGAATCTAGTTCCCTGACCAGGGATTGAACCCAGGCCCCCTGCGTTGAGAGTGCAGTCTTACACTGGACCATCAGGGAAGTCCCTGCAGCCAGTTTTGTATCGTTTTAGTCATTCCCCTGAGCTTTGCAGGATTTGTGGGTAGAGCTGTGGCAAACAAGACTTGTTTCTTTAAAGGCACGTCAGTGTCCACAGAGGGCAGGGACCAAAGTCATCATCAGCCGAAAGCTACACTGTGGGAAGCTCAGTGTATTCCATCCTATCTGCTGCTGATGGCAGAAAACAGTATCAGAAGGAAACGAGGAGGAAGCAGAGCCATTCTTAAAACCTTTAAAACCGTAGCAGTCTTGTAAGTCTCCATCTTCAAAGCAACTCGAGACCCTCCACCTGCGGTAGGTCACCCAGGGTACCGGAGCTTCAGGCACTTCAGCCTCTTCTTCAACCAGATTCACCCTCTTTTATCTTTTTTTAAGTATTCCTCCATGTTTCTTTAAGGGGGAAAAAAAGTTGTTGCTGGTGATAATACCTTGAAATCTGAAAACTACTGATTTAGTCCAGCTCTGAGGTGCACGGATGGGGAAACTGAGGCCCAGAGTCAGGGCAGAACTCCATGAGTGAGTGAGTGGTCCAGCCAAACCGCAGGCCAGGTTTTCTGGCGCCCCCTCCCCGCCCTGCCCCAAGAGGCCGCCGGCCCTCAGGGTGTCAGCGGGGCTGCTCGTGCAGCAGGGCTGTGGAGCCCGGTCACTGAAGAGCGTCTTGAAACTTTGCTGTCGTGTTCTGATCAGAGCATCTCATGGGAGTGTGTTGTGTTCCCTGGGTGTCCTGAGGCAGGAAGTGCCTGAGAGCTGGTCTAGACTTTGACAGCTGAACCCTTAAAAGAGAAAGTAACAGCAGTGCACGGGCTCCAGTTCTCTACCAGGCGCTGTGCTCACTGTGTGATCTGATGTATGTTGCATTTAACCTCCTCTGTGGTTTCCGCTGCTGTTCCATCTCGCTGGTAAGGACAGGGGTCAGCAGAGTCAGCTTACCAGCTCCAGGGCACACTATTGGGAGAGTTGGGGTCCAAAGTCAGCTCTCTTGTGTTTTCAAAAGCTAAGCTCATCTGTAACTTCTCAAAGGAACTTGCCCAGAATTACAGTTTGAATCAAGGCTACTAGTCTCTGTTACTCTGTGTAGTCTCCATTTTCCCACTGTTAATACCACGGAGGCAGGAGGCCTCCTCAGCCCTCCTATAGTGCCCACGTTTCTGTCTGTCAGTCATCCTTCCTTCGCCCCCTCCCCTCCCAGCCTAGAGCTGTTCAGGCACAGGGTCTCCGCCTGCCCATGTGCCCCGGGGATGACGCACACTCACTCAGGTGTGAACCTGAGCCGGTGATCAGGGGGTCAGCTGGGCTCAGCCTGGTCTCGTTGCCAGGCTTTAAGCTTACCCTCGGAGATGCATGTACTGCCTGGTCCTTGGCCCGGCCAGATCCCCTCAGAGGCCCCCGAGCCGTGTTGACCCCTGCTCCCCTTCCGCACAGACTCGGGGACACAGGTGTACATTGGAATTGGAAAGTGTGTGAGGTTGGAGCCGCCCTTGTGTCTACCTGGCCTGTCAGCTGGGTGGCCTCGAGAGGAAGAGTGGGAAGGCTTGAGACGGCCTCAGGCTGAGGGTGTCAGACTCTCAACAGTTGGTCTGAGTGTTTGTTCCGGATTCCACCAGGCTTCCCAGAGAAGCGGGGCCAGCTGTCCAGGCATCTGGGACACTGGCGTCGGAGTGAGGAGAAGCTGGCAGTCTTGACCGCACGTGACCTGGCAGTCTGGCCCTCCCGACCAGCTTGGATGGAAGAAAGGACGTTTGGGCTTGACACTGAGTTTATTCTTCATTTACCAAAGCCTTTCTTTAATCGGCACACTCACAAAACGGGGCCGTAGTCGCCATTTGAGATTCTGCGTCTTGCTCAGTGATGCCTGATTAGTGTTTTCATTCCTGTGGTGCAGCAGTTCCTGAAATGTGCTCAGAAGACCTACCCTCTTAGGGCTCTGAGTCAAAACTTATTGGTAATAATACTGAGACATTATTCTCCTTTTCAGTCTCGTCTCATGAGTGCACAGTGGAATTTTCCAGAGGCTCTATGACATGTGTTGACATTGTCACTGGGACAGCCAAGGAAATGTGTGCTTGCGTTTTTTAAAATTCTTCGTTTTAATTTCAGATACGATAAATATAGATAGACTTAATCTCCGTAAACGGAAGCTTTCTGGCTCCCTCAGTAATTTTTTAAAACTTACTTTATTGAAGTGCAGTTGATTCACAACGTTGTGTTAATTTCTGCTACACAGAAAAGTGATTACACGTGTATATACCTTCTTTTTCATCTTCTTTTCCATTGTGGTTCATCACGGGATACTGAGTACGGCTCCCTGTGCTACGCAGCAGGGCCTTGTCTGTCCATTCTACAGGAGTTTTCCTCTGCTCATCCCAGACCACAGTCCTCCCCGCCCCGGCCCCCACTGGCAAGCCCAAGTCTGTTCTGTGTCTGTGAGTCTGTTTCCACGTCCTGGATAAGTGCGCTTGTGTCATAGTTTAGATTCCGCATATAAGTGGTATCGTACGGTATTTGTCTCTCATGATCATCTCTCGGTGCATCTGCTGTTGCTGCTAAGTCGCTTCAGTCGTGTCTGACTCTGTGCGACCCCATAGACGGCAGCCCACCAGGCTCCCCCATCCATGGGATTCTCCAGGCAAGAACACTGGAGTGGGTTGCCATTTCCTTCTCCAGTGCATGAAAGTGAAAAGTGAAAGTGAAGTCGCTCAGTCGTGTCCGACTCTTAGCGACCACATGGACTGCAGCCTACCAGGCTCCTCCGCCCATGGGATTTTCCAGGCAAGAGCACTGGAGTGGGTCGCCAGTGCCTTCTCCGCTAGGTTCATCTATGTTGCTGTAGATGACATGATTTCTTCTTTTGTATGGCTCAGTAATACTCCGCCATATGTATGTACCGCATCTTCTTTATCCACTCCTCTGTTGGTGGATATGCAGGGTGTTTCCATGTCTTGGCTATTGTGAGTAGTGCTGCTCTGAACAGAGGGGTGCATGTATCTTTTTTAATTATAGTTTTTTCCGGATGTCTGCCCAGGAGTGGGATTGCTGGGTCATATAGCAACTTTGTTTTTAGTTTTTTGAGAAATTCCCATACTGTTCTCCATAGTGGCTGCACCAATTTATGTTCCCATCAGCAGTGTAGGAGGGTTCTGTTTTCTCCACACCCTCTCCAGCATTTGTTTATAGACTTTTTAATGATGGCCATTCTGATACCTCACTGTAGTTTTGATTTGCATTTCTGTAATAATTAGCTAGCATCTTCAAATATTTATATGGGTGTAAAGGGGCCGTGAGACCGAAATACATTTGAGGACCACTTCTGTAAAATGGTTATATGACTGAACTACAAAAAGCAAGCAAGAATCTAGCCTGGCGGCTCCCACTGGCCGAGGGGAGGACACTGGGGTGCAGGGGCTCTTGAGCTCAGCAGCTTTCCGAGGTGACACCGCAGTTCCTGGGCCGAGACGGGTGGCGGCACCACGGGAGCCCACGTCTGCTTCTCAGAGTCATCGACTGTTTCAGAATGAACATTTTAAGTTTAGAACAAAACATCAAATCTGTTTCAGGTCCATTCCCATTAAGAGAAAAAAGGTCGCCCTAGAGGGGATTTACTTGTTACCAAGGGATATGTCCCTTCCCACTGGGAAGATCTGGCATCTGCTCCGGTCATCAAGTTTGTGTCTCAGACATAAGGCAGCTGAGTGTGCTTCCTGCTGTGGTGCGATAGAACGGCTACCTACTCCCACCTGTTACGTTGTGTTCTTCCTGTTCACCCCGCTCACCTCTGCACTCCTGGAGCGCGGTGGGCCATGCGCCTCCCCTTCAGGACGCAGACCACGGCTCTGTTCAGACATCCAGTTTCTAATTACCAGGTGTGGGCATATATTTGATGCATAGTCAGTACTCAGAAAAAGGGGTGTTCTCTTGGTTTATTTGTGAGATTGATGCAGGAAGAGAAAGCAGTAGTGACCCAGTCCCTACCCCTCACCTCCACCAAAGAATCCCTAGAGGGGCTGAGAAATATGATAACTGGCAAAACTAGGTACACCCAAAAGCAAGCATTTATGCAAAGATTATAATTGAGCAGTCACTAGGTCCCAGTCACTGGGGCTCCAGAGATGAACGATATTTTTAAAACACAAAAAACCTGCCTTGTGGAAAACAGAAAATCGACAGACCTTCAGGACAGTGGCAGTGAGTGGGATAGGGATTTCTGGAGGCAGTAGCACGGACCTGAGCTGAAACGGTGGGATGCAAACCGTGTGTAGGGGAGAGAGATGGTCCCGGATGAGGGAGGTGCTGGCTTAAGCAGACAGCACATCGGCATGAGGCGAGACCTGGGGTAGCCTGGAGAGTCACCCTGAGCATCCTGGCAGCATGTGGGCCGTCGGGTCCTGCCTGTGACCCAAGCCCCCGGGTGGAGGCTCACCTGCCAGAGGCTCGGGCCGTGCTGCAGGGGCGTCCCCCACGCTGGGCCTCTGAGCCCTGCTGTGCCCACGTGCCCTCCCGTGTCACCTCCTGAGAGGGCAATGCCGCAGCCCCACTGAATAGCCTCTGGGTGACCTTTCTTCACACCACCTGCTGTACCTGCCACTGTTGTGCAGGTCTGTCTTCCCAGGTATCGTATTTCTCAGCTTGATGGAAGAGAAAACGAGAGCTGGAGGTAGCAGCTGGGAGTCGGGAGTGGGTGCCAGCTCCTATCGGCTTACAGCAGCCAGGCTCAGGCTCAGCGTGTTTTCAGGGGAGAGGGAGAGGGCCCTCCTGGTTGTCTAACCACTTCCCCCGCTGTGCCTGGGACTGTCCTGGTCTTAGCGCTGAGCGACCTGCCCCACCTCCCAGGAAGCCCCTCAGTCCCCAGCAAAGCCGGGTTGTCGGTCCTACTGGGACAACATGGTCAGCCTCGGGACAGTGTGAGGACATGTTCCATCTGGAAGGAGCGGACCCGCTGGGTCGGGCTAAGCAGGGCCGGCAGGGAGGGTGAGGCGTGACCGGACCCGAGTGCGCTCCTAGGGGACCCGGGGGGCAGCGCGCGCCTTCCCAGAGCAGCGGATCTCTCCCCCGCCGGCCTCCAGGGAGCCTCACTCTGCAGCAGGCCCTCCTCAGCCTTGCGGTTTCCTGACTCGAGATCCCAGGCCGCAGTGAGACCCACAGCACTGATGGTAATCTGCGACAGATGCTTCTGTTTGGCAGTTACTCACTGCCTCTCTGAGAATACACAGAGTAGGGTTGTAGGCGGAGTGTTCCCACGGGCACACGACCATGAGTGTACTCGTGCACAGTTAGAACAGTGTGCAGCACACAAGGGACCCCTTTAAAAGGGGAAAGCCCCCCGCCAAGGGGCTCGTCATCTAGTGGGGCAGACGGGCGCTTAACGCAGGCGCTGAGAAGCAGGACGGACGGGTGAGAGCCCTGCTGAGAGGCAGAGATGAGCCCAGTGCCGAGGGGCCGGTTCTTCCAGGTCCAAGTGCTGGACTCTGTCAGGCTCAACCCTGGGCTTGGCTTTCCGGCAAGCCTCTTGGGGTTGGCCTTACTGCTGTCTGTTCCCTTCTTGGTTAGCATCATTTTACTCGAATTTTAGGGCTTCCTTGGTGGTGCAGTGGTAAAGAATCCACCTGCCAGTGCAGGAGACCCAGGAGACACAGGTTCGATCCTTGGATCAGAAAGACCCTCTGGAAGAGGAAGTGGCAACCCACTCCAGTATTCTTGCCGGGAAAATCCAGTGGACAGAGGAGTCTGGCGGGATACAGTCCATGGGATCACAGAGTCGGACGCAACACACACCCTAACTTTAAGACATCATCCTCTGTCCTTCAAATTGTTGTAGTAAATGCCTGGAAAGGCCCTGAAAGGTGTCTGTAGAGTGGAAAGGATTCCATGTTGACTGCACAGGAAAGAGTGTGGCTGGGATGGGGTGTCGCTGCCAGCCCACGCGGGGTCCAGAGGGCTCATTCCCGGTCAAGCAGGGAGTGGTGGGGCAGGGGTCCACCGACTGGTGCACGTGGAAGCTATGCTTTACCACAGCGCCACCAGGGAGGCCCCATCTACCAAATTAACTTTCCTCAAAAAAACTGATTTGGGCAAGTGAAGTGTCTGGTGCCTGGGAAATGTGTGTGTAGCACAGAGGTTCATATTCACAAGTGGAGCTGTTAAAAGACAGTGAATGTATGGTGCTCGGAGACAGTGTGTAGGCTGAGTAGTAATCAAGAATTATTAAGAAAAAAATGTATAACTAGATATGGTGATGGATAATAGCAGGACTTACTGTGGTGGTCATTTTGCAATATAAACAAATAGTGAAACATTTCGTACACCTAAAGCTAGTATGATGTTATATGGCAGTTGTATCTCAATAAAAATAATAAATAAAATGCTGACTCCTATAAAACAAAACAAAAATCCCAATGGGATAATAAGGTGTATCTTAAGTAAAGAAGTACTTCCTTGCATTTAGGTTTTGTTAATGGTAATAAAATAAGCAGAGACAGATAAACACTGGTCAAATGGGGGGAAATTAGGGATATTTGGCCATGCCGTGCAGCATGTGGGATCTTAGTTCCCTGACCAGAGATTGAACCTGCGCCCCTGCATTGGAAATGCAGAGTCTTAACCACTAGACGGCCAGGGAAGTCCAAAAAGAGGGATTTTTTTTTTTTTTTTTTTTTTAAAGCTACAAGTTAATTTTGAACCTGAAGTTCTAAAAAAAAGGGGGGGGGAGGAGCCTGTGACTATAATTACAACTCAAAAAATAGTGCTTGATGTTTCAGCATCTCCGAGGAGCAAGCACACCGGTGGATCCGTGCCTTATCATCTCCACTGAGCAGCCCCAGAGGTGTGTGTGGGGCTGCAGGGTTGGCTCCGCACGCAGCACACCGTCCTTGCCCCGCCATCACCCCCGCCTCTGCTGGCCTTCCCCGCCTAGAATCCCACATCCCCTTCCTGAACCTGCCTGGGGCTGACAGCTCTGCATCTTTAAACCCACACTGCAGTTTCTTCAGAAAGTCTCCCCGGCTCCCCCAAGCCCTCCAGGCCGAGAAGGTGTGTGATCATTCGTCGTCCTTCCTGAGTAGCTCTGAGGTCGCTGAGGGCAGCTCTGCATCGCTGAATGTGTCTTGACTCCTCACTGGCATCTGTGCTTGTCAGATGAAGACAAGAGGGTCATGCAATAGTGGGACCCAGACCCCGAGAGAGCATGTGACCAGGAGGACTCCCTAGGGTAGAGTGGGGTGGCTTTGTCATGTGAACAATGGATACCAGAGCCAAGACGTCCATTCAACTTGTCCACTGGTTCAGACAGAACTGTTGGAACACCTTTGCACCTCTGGAGGGTGTGGAGTGGACTGTCCCTCAGGACAAGGACAGCTCAAGCTGCTCTGCAGCAAAACGGGCTGGTTTATAGAGCAGGGAGTCCCTGTAGCTGGCAACTCCATCAGAGGCTCAGTGGGCGCTAGGGCTGCTTTAGAAGATGGGTCGTGTTATGCGGGAGAGAGTGGGGTCCTCTCCACAGCTCTCTTCACAGGGGCTGGTCATCAGGCCCTGCTCCGTGCCAGGGTCCTGAGACTGCAGAGAACGAGACCTACGTGTTCCTGCCCACGGGGAGCCTGCACCATGCAGGCTGTGTCTCTTTGGGTCTTCTAAGAGGCAGGCCCCAAGACCCTGAGGAAGGTTAGTTACCAGAGGTCAGTGAAGGATGGAGGGAGCAGAGAGGCCCACAGAGCCTCAGGCCACGAGACAGGTCTGCAGGGGGAGAGGGGCCAGGAAGAACTGAGGAGGAAGCATCTTGGATTCGGGCCTGGCTGAGGAGGAGGTTTCCCCTGGGGACGACCCCCGCCCCCACCACGGACCAGGTCGCCTTGTCACCATTTAGTCGTTGGCAGAGAACATGGCCTCTGTGCAGACGTAGTGGGTGTCCGGGGCAGCAGCTGGGACCCCTGGTGGAGCCAGGCTCTTTGCAGGTGAACTGAAGGGCGCTCCTCCACGGCCATCGCACAGGGTCTCCCCACATGCGTCCTTCCTGGTTGCTCCCCCAGGGGCGTCTCGGGGCTTTTGCGTCCCATGCCAGTGAGTGCCGCAGCTGGGGCTTCGGCTCAGATCCCCTGACTTGATCGCACCTGTGCCTTGCTAACCCCGTGCTGCGTCTCAGGGTCCCTCCCAGCTCCTGAGCCGGCATCCGCACGCACCTGCTCGCTCCCTTCCCCATGAGCCTGAGCGCAGCTGCAGCAGTGAGTGGCACACTTAGCCCCAACCCTGGCTAGTAGTTAGTTTACATCAGGGGGACTCTGACTTGACCTGGACCAAGGTCTGCTGATTCTGTGTACAGTTCACTCTGATTCCTAGCAGACTTCTTGAGGACAGGGCCCCAACAGCTCAGCCAGGGGAGCAGCAACTTGCTGCTGCTAAGTCGCTTCAGTTGTGTCCGACTCTGTGTGACCCCATAGATGGCAGCCCACTAGACTCCTCTGTCCCTGGGATTCTCCAGGCAAGAATAACTTGCTAATATTCTCCTAAAAGAGACACAGTTTCAGGCTCCAGAACTCAGAGAAGGCAGAGCATAGTGCTGTGTTTGGCTTTCTTTTAAAAAAAAAAAAAAAATTATTTTTAGGTGTGTATTTGGCTGTGCTGGGTCTTAGTTGTAGCATGTGGGATCTAGTTCCCTGACCAGGGATCAGACCTGGGCCCCCTGCATTGGAAGCGCAGACAGAGTATTCGCCACTGGGCACCCAGAGAAGTCCCTGGTTATCCCTTTGTTTTGCTTTCTTCTCCCTGCCAATATGAGATGGCCGTCTTCTGGGAAAACCCCTGCCTGTTTGGTTCATCACTGACTTCCCCTTATTTGTTTGTTGAATGAATAATGAATCATGAAAAAAAAAGTATAGCAGGATCGCAGAGTAAAACCCATGTCATACACTCCCAACACACATGAGCACAGATAGCCCTCGACACAGGCTGGGGCAGCTGGCGTCAGGTGGACCCATCTCCCGCTCCCCAGGGCAGAGCTGAGGGTGCAGCAGCGCGATCGAGATGGCGAGGAGGAGGTATTTGGGGCTGGGGGTCTGGACGCGAAGTCCTTGGCTAGACTTCTGTGGAGCACACGGAGAGACCATGAAACGTGCGGTGAGGCAGCATGTACGCATGGGTGTCTGTGCACCTGCCCGGATTACCGTTAACATAATCGTAGTCTGCACGTGGTCCTCCGCCTTCTAGGAGTCTTAGGGGAGCGGGTCCCGGGGAGGCTCAGGCACCAACTGCTGAGACCAAGCTGAGGCTGTTCCAGGTCGCTGAGGGCCAGTCGCATAAAACCACAAGTTTGCCTCCTGGTGACCACTGGGAGGGGGGTGAAGGAACCTCCTCGAGTGCTCGGTTTCCCTGCCCCTTAAATATGGTGATGGGACTGACTGTGTCCTGCCTGCTCAGTCTCCTCATGACCATGGCCGCCGCACACACTTTCACTTCCTCAGACACCAGCCCTGACCTGCTGGGCTTCACTTTCCACTCCGGATTCATGAGTTGCATTCCACCAGCCTCCCTTCCCACTAGCAGCCGCTCCCCACCGCTGCTGGTGTGCCTTCCTGTACAGCCAGGTCTCACCTTCTGATCTAGGCCTTCTAACAGACTAGAGACTGAGAGCGTGGATGTTCAAGGTGAGGAAGGTGAAGAGGTGGCAGACCCGGGGAGGCTGGCCCCGAACTGGTGGCAGGCGTGGTAGGGCGCTGACTTCCCTGATGGCTGTCTTCTCTCTCCAGGCGCTTCTTTCGCTTTTTCCCTGGTTTTCTGTCATATTCTGAGCAGGGGAAGTTGCTTGGAAATGTCTCCAGTGAACAGGGTGCAGCCATCTGCTTGTTTTGATTTCCATCACTCTGTTCTTTAGACACTCACCTAGTCATGTTACTGTCTGCATAGCTCGTGTGAAGCTACACTCTCGTAACATCACCAGTTGAGCATTTTGCCGGCTGTGGTGAAGAATGTTATCGATGTTGTGTACTCTAGAGGCAGACAGAACTGGTTGGAGACCCCAGATAAAATCACCCAATACCTGTGTGAATTTGTATAAATCTTCCCAAGTCTGCAAGCCATGCTTTTTCTCATCTACAGAATGGGGAGAAGTGGCTGCTTCCTAAGTTGTGAAGCTTAGGTGCTTTAGTGTGTTTTCTTATCTAACACTGTGCCTGAATGTTGTAGACAGCGCGTCATGGCTGAAATGCCTTTCTCCATTCAATCACTTTTCCCCTGAAGGCAGAGCTGTGAGTCTCTTCCACATACCTCAGTGGAAACGTTGACCCAGGAGCTCCTCTCCACTCCCCTGGTCTGTGAAGACTCAGAACCCATCACCTCACCCAGCAGCCCTTCCGTGGGAGTTGGACGCTCTGGCGACCAGGGAGTTCCTCTGTGTCAAGTGGCAGCTGGCCTCCGTTTCAGAAAAGGACGAAGCCAGCATCCATCCCTTGTGGCTGAGGCCAATGCTTAACGTTCTTTCTTGCTCTGCAGTGAACAGAGTATCTGCCAAGCCCGGGCTTCCGTGATGGTCTACGATGACACCAGTAAGAAATGGGTGCCAATCAAGCCTGGCCAGCAGGGCTTCAGCCGGATCAACATCTACCACAACACTGCCAGCAACACCTTCAGAGTCGTCGGAGTCAAGCTTCAGGATCAGCAGGTAAGTGCTGGAGGGACAGGCCATGCCCGCGAGCCTGCGCCACACACGCACACGTACGCACACACGTGACATGGTGGAGAGCGGTCAGAACAGCACGTCACGATTGAGAGGTCCAGGTTCAAAGTCCTGACTGCGTATTTTCGTACTCCAGGGTGTAAGACCCTGAGCACACTGTCTTGTGAGCTTCACTTTTTACATCTGTCTTGTAGAGACAGTAGTCCACACTGTGCCTCCCTCATCGTGTTGTATCACATCAGAATAGAAACAAAACGATAGATGGGAAACAGTTTTAAAAATGGACAAATGTGTTAGTATTATTCTCTGCCTTGTTATTGTTCAGTTGCTAAGTCATGTCCGACTCTTTGCGACCCCGTGGACTGCAGCCTGCCAGGGTCCTCTGTCCTCCACTATCTCCCAGAGTTTGTGCAAATTCATGTCCATTGAGTTGGTGATGCCATCCAACCATCTTATCCTCTGCCACCCTCTTCTCCTTTTGCCTTCAATCTTTCCCAGCATCAGGGTCTTTTCCAATGAGTCAGCTCTTCGCATCATGGGGCCACAGTATTGGATCTTCAGCTTCAACATCAGTCCTTCCAGTGCATAGTCAGGTTTGTAGCCAATAAAACAACAACATTTTCTGCCTGCGTACCTATAAATATTGGCTTGGCCAGAAAATTTGTTTGGATTTTTCTGTAACATCTTACAGAAAGATGTTAGGGAAAAACCCAAATGAACTTTTTGGCCAAACCAATACTACGACTGTGAAGAGTTTTGGTCCACCAACCCCCTGAGTCTTACTTTGAAAGGCAAGAAGGTACTTAAATCTTCAAGATGATTTGAAGATTCTGGGATCATTTATCTCCTTAGTAGTGCATGCTGGGCAGATCAGATGAGAGAGTTTGTGAATGTATCTGGTAAGTACCTGTGCAAATAAATACAAGGTAAGTCCACCTGTGCTGGGGTAGTTGTGTATTACAACTCGACAGAATGGTCTGACATGACATGGACTGAAGTACAGACAGACAAAGGGCTCGTGTGGCTTCACCACAGTGACTTTGGTCAGGGCTTCTGCTCTCTTCTTAGAGATTGACGAGGACATTTGCAGCAGCAAAATGAACAGATCTGTAGTTTAGCATTTATGAAAACCTCTGCCTTAAATAGCATCTTCTGGCAGCCCGTGTCGGTCAGTCCTTGGCTGAGCTGAGCAGCAGGTTAGCTGCTATCTCTGCAAGAATCATCATGTTCGCAAATAGAAAAGAGAACAGAAACCAAGACTCTATTTTTAAAGTGTGTTGCCTGTTGAATGGGTTTCTGCTTTGGCCAGAACAGTCCGATTGAATTTCAGATTCTTGTGGCCGAAGAGCGGAGCCTCACTTCAGAACCCCTGGTCCGAGGGAGTCTGTCTGACCTGGAGCCCTGGCCACCTCCAGATCAATCTCTTTCCCTTGGGGTTGAGCCTTACTGGCAGGAAGGTTATTCTAGGAAGCTCCTAGAAGCTGTTTCCCTGTTCTTCAAGTTGATTGATTCTTGCCCTGCCTTTTAGAGGCACACCGCACCGTACGGTGCAGGGACATAGGACACTTTCAGCCCCAACTGCAGTGACAACCAAAGCATGTCACGTGTTTCCATAACACCTATGGGTGGGGGCCCACAAGGCAGTTCCACTCTGGTGCTCACTTTCGATATACAGCCGATAACCTCGTGCAGTTCCTGAATCACAGTGGGTGTTCCCTAAGTGGTTGTTGCTTTTATTAGGACAAGTTTTCCATTCCCTTCATGCCTCTTGGTTGCCCTGCAGGGCACACTAGGAAGGTACCATGGTGTGTGGGAAGGGCTTGGGACTGGAGAACCAGATTCCCTGAAACCAGCATAAACCTTGTTCTCAGGAGCCTCAGCCTCCTTCAGAGGAAAGCACATATTGGGGTTCATTTGGGAGGAGGCCTTTCCTGCATCTGGGGGTGGGGGCAGGCAGGCAGCGATCTCCCAGGGAAATTCAGAGAGACTCAGTTGCCTTAGCAATCTTCTCGGCCTGACAGAGGAGTTACCAACACAGCCTTCCACTTGGAATTACACATTCAACAAATAGGCTCCTGGAACATGGTTGCAACTCTGCCTGGGTGGCTGGAGCATGTTAGTCAGAAACACAAAAGAGGGTCTCAATAAACCAAGGCATTAGAGAGAGTGGCAGGGGACCTGGTCTGTAATAACCTTTATGGACACAGGAGAAAAAGTTTATTTTCCTCAGGTCTGTTTTCCAGCCAATATGGATTACAAGGTCAAGCATCTTAAGAGAAACAGAGATTCCTGGTCTTATACCCAGATAGGGATATCTTATATGTTTAATGCGCTTTATGGCTCATGGAGCACTCTTCATGTCTATTATTTCATTCCCCCAATAACACCAAAAAGGATAAAGCTGTAAGAGTTCTCGTCCCTGTTTTTCTAAAATAGGTGGATGTAAAACCAGGTGACTGTGTGTGGGGAAAAGGACTGGTGAGACAGTATCCTTAGCCACGGTCTAACCTGAATCTCAAATTGAGGGGAAGAAATCAAAAGATACTTGGTTGAGGATGATATTTCATTATGTCCACTGGAAGTGTTAACTACCAAATGTAGTTCTCAGGCTACGTTAATAGAAGTAGAGGTGCGGACGGAGGGAGCTTATAGTCCTGCTCTGCTCCACCATGAACTGGTGTTACTTCACCATGAACGTCAGGACCAGATCTGAGTGCCACATGGCGTCTGTAATGAGGACAGCACCCAAAGCGGTGAGAAGTCTGAAAGCAGCTCTAATATGTGGAGCAGTTAAAGAAGCAGCAAGAGATACATACGTGGAGAGAAAAAGTGAAGGGGCGTGAGCACAGTTTTCAGATCTCTGAAGGGCTCCTTCTCCGTGTGGAAGGGAAATCTTACTTTTTCTGTGAAGCCCGGAGAACAGAACTAGGAATACTGCATGGATACTACAATCAAGAAGATTTAAACTCCATAAAAGAAAGAACTGTTTTACGAGGATCCTATGGACGACTGTGTTGCTTTGTGAGCCCACGAGCCAGCTGGCCATTTGGTAAGCGTCCTGGGAAGGACATCCTGTCTCTGAGTAGAGGTTTGGATGTGTGAGACCTCACGTGAGGCCTTGGCCAGCCTGTAGACCCTGCAGGTTTCAGACCCAGATGAGCTCGTGGGTTAGGAAGACTGTTGCCCACCATCAGCTTCTTTCTCTGTAAAGGACTCTTGACTGTTCTTGCTCAGAGGCCTCAGAAACACGTTAGACAGTATTTGGAGTTGCAAGGCCTTCTTTGAAGAGGACAGGAAATCACTCCCACTTGTTGCTGCACTCCTCAAAATAAAACATGTGCAAATGTAATTGTGGACTCTGACACACACACACAAAGTGACCTTTTAAAATAAGTTTAACCTTCAGTACTTGTCTAGATTAGTCCTGCCAAAGCTTGGAGAATTCGTTTTAAAATAAAGCATGTAAGGACACAGGTTGAAACGTAACAGAGAGAAGCAACACAAACCTTACAGACACTGACCAAGGAAAACGGTGTGACTGTATTAATATCACACGCATAGGCTTCAAGGCAGGAAGTGTTGCTGAAGATAAAGGGCCTATTTAATGATAAAAAGCATCAATTGAAAAAAATATAACAATCTTTAATCTGTAGGCTCTAATATGTCTTCAAAATATATAAAGCAAAAATGGGCAGTTCTAAAGGAAGAAATAGAAGAATCCAAAAGCCATGTTGGCGATTCTGATGACACCTGCAAGAAACTGAATAAGAGACATAGAAAATTTGAAGAGCGTGATTGACCAACTTGACCTAATTTACATTTATGGAAACTGTAAGCAGTCCCAGTAGAATATACAGTCTCTTCAAGTGCACATTGAGCATTAACCAAAATAGACTACATTCTAGGCCACAACGCCAATCTCAACACGTGTAATAGGATTAAAATCATACAGAGGTTTTCTTTGATCACAGAGGAACTAAACAGTATACTATTAAATAATCCATGATACCAAAAGAAAAAAGAATTCACAATATAAATTACCAAGTATTTTGGACAGAACAATAGTGAAACTGCAATGTAGCAAAATTTGTGGGATGAAAAGCATATAGGGAAATGTATAGTTAGAAATCAGAGAAGGCAATGGCACCCCGCTCCAGTACTCTTGCCTGGAAAATCCCATGGATGGAGGAGCCTGGTAGGCTGCAGTCCATGGGGTCGCTAAGAGTCAGACACGACTGAGCGGCTTCACTTTCACTTTTCACTTTCATGCACTGGAGAAGGAAATGGCAACCCACTCCAGTGTTCTTGCCTTGAGAATCCCAGGGACGGGGGAGCGTTATGGGCTGCCGTCTCTGGGGTTGCACAGAGTCGGACATGACTGAAGCGACTTAGCAGCAGCAGCATAGTTAGAAATTCGAATTTTGGAAAAAGAATGAAAAGTCAGTGACCCAAGCTTCTATCTCAAGAAGCTAGGGGAAAAAAAACAAACCAGCAAAAATAGAAGGAAAAATTAAAACCTAAAATTTAATGAAATAGAAAGCAGATACACAATAGAGAAAAAGCAAAATATTTTTGTTGTTTTTTAAAGAGTCTAGGTAGACCTCCATGTATATGGTCACATGATTTATGACAAAGGTACCATTGTACTTCGTGGGCTAAAGATGGTCTTTTCAATGGATGACACCAGAACAATCAGATATCAATAAAAAAAAAAAAAAGAAAACTTTACCCCATCTCATGCTACACCCCCAAATTAATTCGAGGTCAACCTAAATATGAAAAGTGAATCAGTAAAGTATCTACAAGAAGATTCATGAAAATATCTTCATCATATTGAGGGGAAAATACAGGAAAGCATCTTTATAACCTGGAACAGGACACAAAAAACATTAACTGTAAAAAAAAAAAAAAATGAATTTGGACTTCTTTAAAGTTAAGGAGTTTTCTTTATTAAAAGGCACCATTAAAAGAGGGCAGACTAGGAGAAGGGGTATGTGTGTGTGTGTATGAATGTGACAAAGGACTAATGAAGAATATATACAGAACTCCTACAACCGAAAATGAAAAAGGCAGACAGCCTCTTAAAAATGAGCAAAAAGACTTGAACAAGAGTTTCACAAAAGGAAAAAAACAACAGTGGAAACAAGACACGGCAGACGAGCCCATGGGAGTTGCTCTGCGTCACTGTTCATCAGGGAGACGCGAGTGAAAACCGCCGAGTACTTACACACACCACGCAGACTGAAGTGTAAAGGCTGAAGCTGAACGGGTGCCACCTGTGCTGAGGATGCAGGGCAGCTGGAGTTCCCATTCGTGCTGGCAGAGGTGTCAGTCAGTACAGCCTCTTTGAAGAACGGTTTGCCAAATCCTAGCAAAACTCAGTATACACCTACCCTATAACCTACTCTTGGGTAACATACCCAAGAGAAATGAGCACCTGTGTGCACTAAAAGACCTATGTGAAAATACTCACAGCAGTTTTACTCCTAATAGCCAACAGCTGGAAATGATGGGCAAGTCCATCAACAGGAGAATGGATAAGTTATTTATGGTATATCAAAAAAGAGAATGTTATTAGCAGTCAAAAAAACCTGAATTCTTACTGATGCGGTGACACAGGTGAATTTCATAGATACCACATGGAATGAAAGACCATCGAGAAAAAGTGTGTGCTGTATGAATCCACTTCTGTGTCGTTCCAGAACAGGAGAAAGTAGCTGATGGTGGCACTCAGAAGTGTGGGCATCTCTGGGGAGGAGTGTGTGAAATGAAGCTGATCCACACCCCTAAGTGGCCTTGCAGTAACGTGCGTGCTGTAAGCTGGTAAACAAAGGGATGGAACCACTCTAGGCACAGAGCGTTCTAAGCGTCAGCCCCGAGACCTGTCCGTCAGTTAGTGAACACTGACCAGCTCGCGGCAGACGGTCAAGTGCCGTGTCGGCTGTGTGTCATCACACGTATGTCCAAAACACATTGCGTGGACTCTCCTTTCTTAGAAGGCAGTTGGGATGTTTCAGAATAGATGTTTTCAAATAGAAAATACCAGATGTTTCAATGACCATGTCCATTGATCCAGAAGTTCTGCTTATAGGAATGTTCACACTGATATATCCACAAGGATATTCAGTCCAGCATAATTTATAATATTTTCATTTTATATATGAAGAAGGTAATGTCAGTAACTTTTCCAAGGTTATTCAACTGCAAAGTAATAAAGCCAGCATCCTGAGCCATTTGACTCAAAACCCGCTGCCTAGTAATTGTACCTACTATGGTAGTTGTATTCAAAACAACCCCCTGTGGGCTGTGTTTGGCTAGCAGATATGTAACTAGGTGAGCAGCCTTTAGACTCTATGCTCTAGGTGTAAGGGCCTCCCTTGTGTCTTAGACGGTGAAGGATCTGCCTGCAATACAGGAGACCCGGATTCGATCCCTGACTTGAGAACATCCCTGGAGAAGAGAATGGCTACCTTCTCTAGTATTCTTGCCTGGAGACTTCCATAGACAGAGGAGGCTGGCAGGCTATGGTCCTGGGTTGCAAAGAGCCGGTCACGATTGAGTGACTATCACTTCACTTTACTTCCAGGAATAGATGGGACAGAGTTGGCCACCCAAGAGCTGCAGAGGAGAGGCCAGCCATATGCCTCAGAGAACCCTTAGAACTTCTAGAATGGCTTTATCACTCTCTCCCAGTCTAATATTGAAAGTCTCTAAAAATAGAGCATTGGTTCCTAAGGCTTTAGGAGGTTAGAGCTAAGACCAAAGAAGGAATTATAGGAAGAAAGATTTCAACTCATGATGCTGGCAATCAGAAGCAGCACAGTCCTAGGTTACAAGCTTGGCTTCTAAATTCAGTTCTCCTGTTATGTACCATGTAATTCGGACAAGTCACTTATTCTCCCTGGGCCTCAGTTTTCCTGCCTGTAAAAAGGGAGGATTGAATTAAATACAAGCTGGAATCAAGATTGCCAGGAGAAATACCAATAATCTCAGACATGCAGATGACACCACCCTTATGGCAGAAAGTGAAGAAGAACTAAAGAGCCTATTGATGAAAGTGAAAGAAGAGTGAAAAAGTTGGCTTAAAGCTCAACATTCAAAAAAACTAAGATCGTGGCATCCAGTCCCATCACTTCATGGCAAATAGATGAGGAAACAGTGGCTGACTTTAATTTTCTGGGCTCCAAAATCACTGCAGATGGTGATTGCAGCCATGAAATTAAAAGACACTTGCTCCTTGCAAGTTATGACCAACCTAGACAGCATATTAAGAAGCAGAGACATTACTTTGTCAACAAAGGTCCATCTAGTCAAGGCTATGGTTTTCCAGTAGTCATGTATGGGTGTGAGGGTTGGACTGTAAAGAAAGGTGAGGACCGAAGAACTGATGCTTTTGAACTTTGGTGTTGGAGAAGCCTCTTGAGAGCCCCTTGGACTGCAAGGAGATCCAACCAATCCTTCCAAAAGGAGATCAGTCCTGGGTGTTCATTGGAAGAACTGATGCTGAAGCTGAAACTCCAATACTTTGGCCACCTGATGCGGAGAGCTGACTCATTTGAAAAGACCCTGATGCTGGGAAAGATTGAAGGCAAGAGGAGAAGGGGACGACAGGATGAGATGGTTGGATGGCATCACCAACTCAAGGGACATGGGTTTGGGTGGACTCCGGGAGTTGGTGATGGACAGGGAGGCCTGGCGTACTGCGATTCGTGGGGTTGCAAAGAGTCAGACACGATTGAGCGACTGAACTGAAGTGAATTAGATATTCTGTCTGGTCTCTGAGTTCCTTAAGCCAGTACTTTTGGCCACACTGTTCCTGTATTCCAGATAGGCATCCACCACCCCCAGTTCCCAATGCCACTAAGTTCCCCTCCAAGAACACAGCCAACCAGAGATTTCAAACCATAGGTTCTAAATCTCACTTCCCTACGTCCTCTCCTTGGGTGCCTGAAGAGTCTCATTTTTTATCTGCTTCAGTATCCCACAGCCATTCTTGATACGATGTGGTTTCCAGACCTCCTTCCATTTAGAACGTGGCCCTCTGTGTCCACTAACGGTGCAGCACCAAAGCCACTTGAACATAGGCTTTCTGGGTGGAAAGGAGAGGGTCTTATCTCCCTCATGCTGGCCACTGCCCTGCGACTATTGTGCCCTCTGAAGAGCCATGTTAACCACAAGTCACTGTGCTTCTTATCACGCGTGTAACCACAAAACCTCCAGCCCTTTTTCTGATGATCTAAAGCTGAACCCAGAGAGAGAACCACCCCAGGAACCTGGTATAGATGTTGGCCCACACTGCGCTGTCAGTGTGTAACAAGTAAGTTATGAAACAGTTGTGTTTCCGTAGCTAATTTAGTACATGTGCTTCTCTCGCACCCTCTCTTTCTTGCTCACTCTCTCTCTTCGCTGTAGGACAACCCAGCCTGCCTTCCACATGGCTTAGGCTTGGAGGAAAACGGTGTTGCCCAGTGTGCTCTGGCCTTGCTTTACCCAGCAGCGCAGCAGGGTGGGGCAGTAAACCTGAGCTCTCGTCTTAGCAGCCCAGCAGCGTGCAGGGTGTCCCTTCAGATCTCAGAATCTAACTGAGCCCACCTTCCTGACCAGAGGCAGGCTTCCCTTGTGGCTTAGCAGGTAAAGAATCCACCTGCAATTCGGGAGACCTGGGTTCGATCCCTGGGTTGGGAAGATCCCCTGGAGAAGGGAAAGGCTACCCACTCCGGTGTTCTGGCCTGGAGAACTCTGCAAAGAGCTGGGCACGACTGAGCGACAGTAGACTGAGCTGCCTCCAATTTCAGATCACAAAACCCTGGAGCCAGAAAGCCAGAGGAGAGCTGAGCACCCATGTCGTACCCTCCTAAGGCGGGATCTCCGACAGCAGGCTGTCCAGCCTCATCCAGATGCCACTTGCATGTTTCCGTCTCTAAGGACTGAATATTTCTCAGTTAACACTTGCTGGCAAATTGCTGTGTGGTAGCAGCTGTGTTAAGCGGCTTCATGTGCATAATTTCCCCCCCATTTCCTACCGCCCTCCTCTGGCAACCATCCATCTGTTCTCTGTATCCATGAGAACATACGAGATAGAGCATATGGTATTTGTCTTTCTCTGTCTGACTTCTTTTCCTTAGCGTAATGCCCTTGAGATCCATCCATGTTGTCATAAATGGCGTGGTTTCATTCTTTTCATGGCTAAATAATATTTCATCGTGTACACAGTATACCACAGTTTCCGTATCTATCCATACGTCAGTGGACGCTTGGATTATTCCGTATCTTGGCCATTTTTAAATGCTGCTCCTGTGAACGCGGGGCGTGTGTGTGTTGGACTTGGTGGTGGCGGTTTGGTCACTAAGTCGTGTCTGACTCCTGTGACTCCATGGATTGTAGCCGCCGGGCTCCTCTGTCCATGGCATTTCCCAGGTGAAAATAGTATTTTCGTTTTCTTGGGGTAAATACCCAAAAGCGAAATTGCAGGATCATGTGATAGTTCTGTTTTTAGCTTTTTGAGGAACCTCTGTACTGTTTTCTAATAGTGGCTATACCAATTTGCATTCCTACCAACAGTGCACAAGGGTTCCTTTTTCTCCACATCTTCGCCAACACTTCATTTCTTCTCTTTTAGGTAATAGCCACTCTGACGTGTGTGGGATGATGACCCCTTGTGGTTTGGTTTGTGTCTCCCTGGTCACTGCCAGTGTTTACCGTCTTTTTATGTATCTGTTAGCCGTATTGGTCCCTTATCAGATACATGATTTGCAATCACTTGGTCCCACTCAGCAGATTGCCTTCTCATTCTGTTGGTGGCGTCCTTTGCGTGTAGCTTTTTAGTTTGATATAGTCCCGCTTGTTTTGCTTTGCTTTTGTTGCTCTTGTTTTTGGTATCAGTTTCAAAAAAATCACCACCAAGACCTGTGTCAAGGAGCTTGGCACTTAGATTCTCTTCTAGGAGCTTTATGGTTTCAGATCACAAGAATATGGAGATTAAACAACATGCTGCTGAAGTGGATTGAAGGACAGATCAAGAGAGAGACTTTTAAATGCCTGGACACAAGCAGAAATGGGAGTATAACCTAACAGAACTTGTGAGATGCAGCAGAAGCAGTTCTCAATGGTACTGCTAAGCTCATAGCAGAAAGGCCTGCCTCAAGAAGCAAGGAAAGTCTCAAACAGCCTAACTACACGCAGGGCGCTGGGAAAAGATGACCAAAACAAGCCCAAAGTTTGTAGAATGAAGGAAGCGACGATGATTAGAGCAGAAATAGAGACTAAAAAGACAACAGAGAAGAGCAGTGAGACTAAGAACTGGTTCTTTGAAAAGATAAACAAAACTGACAAGCCTTTAGCCAGACTCACCAAAGAAAAGAGAGGACTCTGTGTTCAGGTTAGAACGTCCATACTTACTCAGAGCAATCAAGAGACTCAGTGCAATCCTTATCAGAATTCCAATGGCATTTTCCATAGGACCCACTCCAGTACTCTTGCCTGGAAAATCCCATGGACGGAGGGCCTGGTGGGCTGTAGTCCATGGGGTCGCTAAGAGTCGGACACGACTGAGTGACTTCACCTTCACTTTTCACTTTCATGCATCGGAGAAGGAAATGGCAACCCACTCCGGTGTTCTTGCCTGGAGAATCCCAGGGATGGGGGAGCCTCGTGGGCTGCCGTTTATGGGGTCGCACAGAGTCAAACATGACTGAAGTGACTTAGCAGCAGCAGCAGCAGGATAATACTACAGTTTGTACAGAACCACAAAAGACCCCCATGGCGAAAGCGATCTTGAGAAAGAACAACAAAGCTGGAGGCATCACACGCCCTCATTTCAAACTATATTACAAAACTGTAGTAATTTAAACAGCATGAGATTGTCATAAAAGCAGAAATCAGTGGAGCAGAATAGAGAACCCGGTCATAAACCCACACAGATATGGTTTATTAGTTTATGACAAAAGGAGTCAAGAACGTACAGCGGGGAAAGGGCATCCTGTTCAATAAACGGTGCTGAGGAAGCTGAACAGCCACATGGGAAAGAGTGAGGAGTCGTCCTTTAACAACCCTTTGGTTAACGCATTCTAGACTATGCAGAGAGCTACAGGAGCATAAATACGAATTAGGAAAGACTCGCCCTTAAGAATCTTTATATCTAGAAGTCTTGATGAGATATGTGTTACAGCGTGACCTCTGCAGTAACCCCATTAGGTAGGTCGAGCCAGGATGACTATCCCTGTTTCACAGTTGGAGAAACTGAGCCCCGGGGTGCTGCCTGGGGTGACAGGGCCAGGACCCCGGAAGCCAACTCCCAGCTCAGGCTGTGACCACACAGCTTTATCAGTTAAATGAAATAACTGGTTTTCAGACCCTCGCTGTTCTGCTGCTCGTGTTGAAGAGCTGCCTGGCCAAGCTACCCCTTCTTCTGATGCATCCACGTCCCCCTGTCCCCTGGTAGCCCCAGGGACACGGTGTCCTTGCCCTACAGCAGCTCTCTCCAGCTCACTTACCTTTTATTTATTTACATGTATTTCTCTCTCTTTTCCTTTTCAGGTTGTGATCAATTATTCAATCGTGAAAGGGCTGAAGTACAATCAGGCAACGCCAACCTTCCACCAGTGGCGAGATGCCCGCCAGGTCTACGGTTTAAACTTTGCAAGTAAGGAAGAGGCGACCACGTTCTCCAATGCCATGCTGTTTGCCCTGAACATCATGAATTCCCAGGAAGGCGGTAAGTGGGGCTTTGTCTGGCCTGGCGCCCAGACCCTCCCTCCCCTCCCTCCGCGCTCCCACGGCTCTGGCTTCCGGGGTGTCCTCGACTGCAGCTGTGCTGAGCTGACGTCTGGTGGATTTGCAGAGAAAACTGCTGCCTAACTCTAGATACGAAGCGCTGTTAACAGTTTGAACGAGAAGAGAGGCCTCGGCATCGCCCCTGCCCTTGGAGCGGGCGCTGGCTGTACTGTGTGCCCGAAACCTGGCGTCCAGGTGTGGCACCTTGGAGCGGGCGCTGGCTGTACTGTGTGCCCGAAACCGGGCCTCCAGGTGTGGCACCTTGGAGCGGGCGCTGGCTGTACTGTGTGCCCGAAACCGGGCCTCCAGGTGTGGCACCTTGGAGCGGGCGCTGGCTGTACTGTGTGCCCGAAACCGGGCGTCCAGGTGGGCACCTTGGAGCGGGCGCTGGCTGTACTGTGTGCCCGAAACCGGGCCTCCAGGTGTGGCACCTTGGAGCGGGCGCTGGCTGTACTGTGTGCCCGAAACCGGGCGTCCAGGTGGGCACCTTGGAGCGGGCGCTGGCTGTACTGTGTGCCCGAAACTGGGCGTCCAGGTGGGCACCTTTGTCGCCTGCTTTCCACATCCTCAGTGCGCATTTGGCAGAGTTTGGAGGGAACAAGCAAAACTGTATTCTTGAATTCAGTCATTCCTAAGCTTAACATAGTGTTACTGAACACTTGCTGTGTGTTGGAAACTGTCTGGGGCAAAACAGGTCAGAAGTGAATCGATGGAGCCTGTTGACTCACGGCATTTGGTATCCAAGAGAAGAAGGATGGACCTGTGAACCGCTAGAGATAACATGTTGCGATAGGGGCGTTAATAAGGTGTGAGCAGGGCAGGGGCTTCAGGAGCATGGAAAGGAAAAGAAGGGACTATCCAGCTGGACTTCGAGCGGTGGTGACATTTGAGCTGGAGTTTTGACAGGCAGGGAGCTAACGAGATGAGGGAGTGGGCATCCTAGGCAGAGGGAACGGCAGATACAAAGGCTCCTGGGCCTGAAAGCCCAGCCTGTGTGTGGAGGAGAGCGTGCAGTGTCTCTGGGGCCCGAGGTGCCAAAGGAAGGAGGCTGGATGTGAAGTTGGAAGGTGGCAGGGGTTGCACAAGGAGAGGCTTCAGCCAACCTGGGAGACTCGGGGTGTAGACAGCGGGGTGGGGGCGGAGAGAGGGGCCAACAGGAGCGTCTGCAGGGTGGGCAAAGCAGAGACGCAGAAACACATGTGGCTCTTCTGGGCGGTCTGCAGCGTCAGCTTCCGCGGGAGGACAGGGCCCTCCAGGGAGTCGGCGTCTTAGAGGCCAGCAACATCCTGCGCTTGGCTGGAGGACTCAGTGTCGGTGGGCATGGCAGTGTGGGGCTGGGCCCGGGGCACCCTGCTAGCCTTGAGTCCAGCACACGTCGCTTTGTTTTTCTGTGTCTGGGTTTCTTTTCTGTAAGACGGGTGATGAGGAGCTGTTTTTATGTGTGTGTGTGCTCAGTCGCTTCAGTCGTGTCCGACTCTTTGCGACCCCAGGGACTGTAGCCCGCCAGGCTCCTCTGTCCATGGCATTCTCCAGGCAAGAAAACTGGAGTGGGTTGCCATTTCCTCCTCCAGGGGATCTTCCCAACTCAGGGATTGAACCCTCATCTCTGGCATCTGCTGCATTGCAGGCAGATTCTTTACCCACTGAGCCACCTGGGAAGCCTGATTCTATGTTTAAATGAACTCAAATATAAGATGTTAGTGGGCCGCCTGACGTGTTAATCTCCCAGTATTACTATTCGTGAGTATTATTACTGTCATTGCTGCTGCCAGAGTTAAGGCAGGAAATGGGGAGCCATGGTACTTAGAAGCTGCAGGGAGATGCCTTTTAAATAACTGTTGTGCCTTATAGATCCAAGCTTTGGGCCCTAACTTAAACCCTCGGAGAATTTGTAAATAATGAGTGTGTTTAGAGTATGCTTCCTGCAGGTCATACGCAGAACCAGCACTGGTAGAGTTCTTTCTCACTATGCAAAGACTGCAAGGTTTGTGGATCCTCTGCTGAGAATGGGGGCTGCATGGTGAGGGACCACAGCGGTACTGAGTGACGAGTGCGGTGCCTGAAACATTGGAGGTCCCAAATAAACATTGATTAAACCATCTTTTTTCCACCCGAGAGCCTTGAGCCTCAAGGTAGAGTGAGCTGAGTTTAAGGTTTCCAATCTGAGCGGCCTCACTTGCCCCAGGATGAGAGAGTTTAGCTTTATTTTATCTCTCTATATATAGATACATTAAGGTGGGGAAAAGGTTTTCATTTAATCAGATGGCTGGCTCAAAGCAACTACTATTGACTTTATTGACTTCACAGCAGAATCACAAAGAAATCAGCTAATCCGAGCCTCATTTTCAGATAGAGATCTGTGATCAGTATAAAAAATAACTCTTGCCAGGTAGTAAGTCACCTTGGAAGCCCGATCCCCTCTGGGTGGAATGCGGTCCTGTCGGGTGGGTGGGTATGTGCTCACGTTGACGGGGGCCTGACCTGAGACTCTGCTCGTGAGTAGTCGTCCCTCCTGGCTCACTGGCCTTTGGAGGTCAAGAGCTGGGCCCCTGCGGACAGAGAGTTTCCTTCCCGTGTGTGTGGCCTGCTGTACCTTACAGACGCCTGAAGCGTGAGCTCCGTGAGCTTGTACAAAGGCGTCTGTGGGACCCCGACAGAGGCCACACCCCTCCAGCCCAGCCAGGGCTTCAGCTTCTGTGACAGCCGAGCACCTTTACCTGTGTTTGAGCTTCACGTAAGTGGGTCGTACAACGCGGACGTCGGCGTCTGATTCTTGTCCTTGACCTCACGTCTGAGGCACCCGCCCCCTGGCCCATGTGTGTCCGCGGCCAGCCCTGTCCCTGTGGAGCACGCTCCGGGGTGTGGCTGTGTCTCCTTGCCCAGTCGTGCAGCCCCTGGAGCCTGGGCAGGACCCGGGCAGCCTCCCCACCACCTGCCACTGGCCTCCCGCTGCGGATAATTGCGACGTTTCTATCACATGCCCTGCATTGGAAAGTGCTGTCCCGCCGTCCTTGGTGGGAGCCGTTCGCAGTGCAGCGGACCCTTGAACAGCACAGCTCTGAACTGGGTGTCCACTGACACGCGGCTGCTGTTCCATGAGTACATCTCTGGGTCTGCGTGATCCGCGGCTGGTCCTGTGTGCGGGTGTGGAGCCGACTGTGTGGTTACCCGCAGGTTGTCACCTCTGCAGACCAGAGCCCGACCCCCACGGGGCTCAGGGCTCAGCCGTGGTGAGAAGAGTGTGTGCCTGGAGGCACCAGAGTCTTGTATCGAGTCTCCGCTCTGCCGCCTGTGGCCCTGGGATAACAAGCCCTACTTCCTAGGGCTGACATGGAGATTCAGTGCGAGTGTTTATAGAGCACTTAGCGTGCAGTGCCTCGTGTGTGAGAAGAGTGTGAGTAATACTGGTTCTTCTTTCCACCTGCGGTCTCGCATAATTTGCTTGTCTTTAGGTTTCAGCATCCTTGTTTGTAAAATGGGGTCAGAAGTCCCACTTAAATGGGTGGAGGAGAGGATTCAGTTGCCCAGCGCAGGGCCGGGCGTCTGGTAATCAACCACCTCTGCCCCTTCCAGTCCTCACTGGCATGTCCTATTCTGAGCCGGGCATCCAGGGCCCGGGCTCATAGACCGTGGACTCTCTGAGCTGCAGGGTCCAGCCGCATCTCCCACCCCCACCCTTGTGCGTGAGGGCACTGCTACGCATGAGCATGAGTGGCGCCCGCGTGCCCTTGTGCGTGAGGCGCAGCCCTGTGCGTGAGCGGGCTCAGTGTTTCTGGGTTTCTGGGTACCAAGTGGCGGGTGTGCTGAGGGGGGTTCAGATCAGGGCTCCTTGTGATTGGGCGGATGGCAGAGATAATGATTATGGTAGTAAGAACATCTGCACCTTCTCACAGCCCAGGACGTGTGTGTGTGTGTGTGTGTGTGTGTGTGTGTGTTAACCAGAATCTTCTCCCACGTGCCCCTTCCAGCTGCTTCTTGGGCAAAGACTCCCGCTAACTGGGCAGCCTGGGGGTGGGCCTTCGCTGGCCAAGGAGGTGCTCCCGAATGCCCTGCTTTTTTTTCCTGCAGGTGTCAGGCCAGCTTCTGTGACACACGTTTACCCAGATGGCGAGTGGGGGCTAAAGGGAAACATGTCTGCCGCAGCCCTCTGGTGGAACTGAGACTCGTATTTAGGGCCCCTGGTTTGAAATCCAGGGTTTTTTCTACAGCTCTGCACTGCCTCAGGAGGTCAGAGAGGAGGGTCAGCCAGCTGTGGGCCCAGCCTGACCCCACAGCTCTGGGCAGTCGTCTCCCTTTGGGGACCACAAGGGCTTGAGCAGGGTGGTCGGCATGGCTCCTGGCGCGTTACCGCCACAGCAGACAGAGGACCACGGTCGTGGGTCTCGGTGGTCGGCATGGCTCCTGGCGCGTTACCGCCACAGCAGACAGAGGACCACGGTCGTGGGTCTCGGTGGTCGGCATGGCTCGTGGCACGTTACCGCCACAGCAGACAGAGGACCACGGTCGTGGGTCTCGGTGTCGGGGGTCTTCATCGTCCCGACTCCGCACTGCCAGTACCCTTACCTGGCTTCCTTCGCTGCCACCCTCCGTGGGCGCCCACCAGCGTCTGGTTAAAGCTGCCTGTTATCAGCCAGGGGAGCTGTGTTTATGGGCTGTACTTTGCCTCCAGACCCGCCTGGGCTTCCCTCCCTTCCTCAGTTTGTTCTCTGTGCAGACATCAGTTTAGGGTTAGGGTTACAGCCCTGATAAAGACAACTGCTTCTGCGTGCGTCCATGTGAACCTGCTTCTGACTGTAAACAGGCCACTTTTTGGGGCCCCCGGTCTCCCCATCTCTGAAACTAGGGATACAGACTTGGTCAAGATCTCTGCAAGTCCTTCTCGCGCTCCTGGTTTAGGTTTTAGGTGCACTGTCTGGACAGAGTGCATGCCAGTTCACTCCTTACAGACGTGTCCCCGTGGCCAATGCTCAGAGCAGGGAAAGCCCAGAGAAGAAACTGGAATGGTGGAATGTCCCTCTCTACCTCCCGGAGGACCTGGCACCTCCGGGAGATAGGCTCCTTCCTCACCCGTAGTCCTTGTTTATTACTGAAAAATAGAAAATACCAACGAGCACACACAAAATTCCACACTTGGAGCTGTGTTCCCAGGGGAGAGGTCAGGATCAGCTCCCCCCACAGATAGGCCATCAAACCTCAGTTAGGACTCCCCCAGCCTTAGCTTCTCCGCCTGTAAAATGGGTGGCCAGGCTGATCTTAGACGGGATCCTGAGAAGTGAAGTTGCTCAGTCGTCTGCGACTCTTTGCGACCCCATGGACTGTAGCCTACCAGGCTTTTCCATCCATGGGATTTTCCAAGCAAGAGTAATGGAGTGGGTTGCCATTTTCTTCTCCAGGGGATCTTCCCGACCCGGGGATCAAACCCAGGTCTCCCGCATTGCAGGCAGACCTCTGAGCCACCAGAGAAGCCCACACATGGGTGCGCAGCAAAGCGTGTACGCGTGGCAGGAGTTGTGAAGACTGGCCTGTCTCGAGCAGGAGGTGGCACCTTGGCACCCCCCGGCTCAGGGTGAGAGAGGAGCATCCTGAGGGCCTTGGCACAGGCTGAGACGCAGGGGTGCCTCGTGGGGTTGGTGGCTGCTGCTGTTGGGGGGCAAGAGCTTGCCTGTTAGAGGCAGCTCTGTTTCCAGTTCAGGGTTGAGCACAGGGACTCTCAAACGGGGTATGTTGTGGAGTTCTGGGGCTCACCAGGCACATCCGGCCCTCACCTGACACAGCCAGAACAGTTCCACTGTATCTCTTGGGGCTCTGCAGAAAAAGAGGAGAAACCCTGGGGGCGTGGTGCACTCCACGCTGGCACGTCTCTCAGAATCTAGCGCTGCAGCCTTTTCTTACCTGGTTTATTCCACGGTGACATCACTGGTACCTTTCAAGCTGGTGATGGACATTCTCCTAGTCTTTCCAATGTCCGTGTCCTTAACCGATGCCCAGCGTGGCGTCACTCCCAGTGGGCAGGCGCCCAGGCCGGGGCCTCTCCCGAAGAGTGAGGCCCAGAGCCCTTTCCTCCTGTGTCCCACCTCTTAGCTTCCTGGAGTGGGGCTGGATCCTGCTTTTTGTAAACCTCTTTTCTTCTGAAAATTATCTAAAGTAAAAGAAATACTGAGCTGTCTTCTTCCTGCGGAAGCCGTGGGCACTTTCTATCCCCACCCCACCCCAAGGATCGCTGGGGACACCCACTCCCTCCTGGCAGCTCTGCTCCTGGCGGCTCCCCATGCCCACTCCTGTCTGCCCCCTGGCGGCCACTTCCCGCGCACCAGCCCCCGGGGCGCCCTACCACCCGCACCCCCAGTGACTCATCAGGGCGCCTTCCCCAGATCCCCGCCTGGTGTCCCTTCCTGTCCCCACACGTCCAGCCCCACCCGCCCTCAGGGAACCTTGCTCTGCCAACAGAGCTGTTTCCAGCCTGGACATGGCAGGGCTCCCTGTCCTCCCCCGCGCTCCGTCGTGATAGGTCGTGCTCCCTGCCGTGTCCTGTTTGTCTCTGACCCTCAAACCCAGCCCACCGTCTTAGCTGAAAGGCTCTGGCTGTACCCACCAGGTTAGGTGAGCACACGCAGGGTCTTGCTGGTCCAGAGACCCCCAGGCTCACGTGTGTTCTCTCACTTTCCCTCCCCTCCCTCCCTGCCCGGGGCCGTCTCCCACTTGTTGACCTGCATTCCGTGCACTTGGTTTGAGCCCGAGATTGGTTCATCTAGACTGTGAGCCCATCAAGGGCAGGTGCCCTGAAGCAGGGCTGACGGGTCCCAGGTGTCCGGGGGAGGGTGAGCTTGTGGCACCTGTCTGTCTGCCTGCCTGTCTGTGCCCCACGGGCCCCTCCTGCCGCCACGCCATCCTCTGCCGACCAAGACACCATCGCTGGACCAGCAGCCTGTGGAAGCGGGTGCGAGGCGAGGGGTGCTATCTGTGGTTGAGGACACGGCAAATGAAACTGTCTCACACAGAAATCGCACCCATCTCCTCGGCCCGCCTTGCACCACGCAGACGGGCAGCAGAGGCATCTTCCCAGCCGGCAGCCATGTCCTCACCGAACTCCAGCTGCCGTGGCCTGTGTGTGCACATCGGACGTGGCACAGAGTCAGATGGGGCTGGGTTCCGGCACTGCTTGTGCTGCAGGTAACCCTCGGGCAAGTCATTGGGCCTTCCTGAGACTCAGTTTGTCCATCTGTACAATGGGTTTCCCACACCCACCTCACAGGGCTGTTATGACAAAGGCATGAGGTGTTGTTTGTGCAAGTTTTGTCACTTGAAAATGACTGTAACAATTTAAAGTCACTCTTCATTCTTTTTTTAATATTTGAAAAGTTACCTAACCAATGTATCAACGTCTTTAGTGATCCCTTGGGACATACTGGGCGGGCAGGGCAGCTTGGACTGGGGTGGTGAGTCCACTCAAGGGTCCGAGGAGAGGCTCTGTCTGACCCCGGGGTCTCCCTCTGCTCCAGGTAGGACTTCATAGCCCTCGTGGGCCCCTCACGTCTGAGCCCCCACTGGCGGCCTGCTACCACCATCACCTTCCTGTTAGGAATTCCTGTCTGTGCGCAGCTCCCACCCTGGAGGAGGAGGACCCCTTCCACCAGCCCCGGGGTTGTCTCCCTAACACTATTGGAGGGGTTTCTTTGGGGCTTTTCGTTTTCCGTAGATCTGGCCTGGGCACCACAAGCCCAGTTAGGGCTCGAAAAGGGTCTTTTACAGAGGCTGCCTCACAGGTGCCCGCCCACCTAGTACTTGTTGAGTTGAGGTGTGGTAAGTAGCCTGTGGTCCACACAGGTGACTGACGTGTGACACAGACTCCGGAGGCAGGGGACGGAGTGCCAGTCCCATGCCCCAAGCCCTGTCACACAAAGAGCCTGTGAAAACTTGAGCAAGCCGTCTCATCACCCCGAGACTCGGTTTCCTCATTTTCAAAGTAGATGTAAAACCGCCTGCAGAGTTTCTGTAAGACTTGAATTGTGGCATAGACGGAATGTGGTTTGTGAGCTGTGAAGCAGCCTAAGAATACAAATTGTCATGCTTGTTCCTGGAGCAACCCTGTCCCAAGACTTCCTCCTGGGTCTCAGCCCTCGCTAGGACAGGAAGAGGCCGGGCACCCCAGGGCCGGCCCACCCCGTCTCACTGGGTCCCCACGGCAGCCTCTAGAGGCTGTCAGGGACATCTTAGGAATCCTTGTCCCTGCCTGAAGGTTGAAGGTTCACAGCAGTGATTCACCTGAGGCCACCCTCGTGAGTGACAGAGACCCCAGTGAGCTGGCAGCCTCCGTGTTTCTGAGCCCTAGCCCAGCTTGACTGTAGACTGGTTTTTAGCGCGTCCTTGGCCGCACTGGGCCGTGGTTGCAGCGTGTGGCGTCTTCTTGGCAGCGCGCGGCCTCTCTGGTCGCAGCGCACAGGCTTAGTTGCCCTGTAGCGTGTGGGACCTTAGTTCCTGGACCAGGGATCAGATCCATGTCTCCTGCATTGGAAGGCGGATTCTTGACCCTCTGGACCACGAGGACGTCCCCGTGGGTTATTATGGACATTTAACCTGGCCCATTTTTATAGCCAGATACTTACATCTCCTGGTGTAAGTCAAAAACTAGATAGCATCCATTTTCTTTTTTCTCACCTGGCATACTTAATTCCCTAAAGAATGATGATTTCACAGGTCAGCGTTCTGCCAACTTTAGCTCACATTAGATAAGAGCCAGCTCAGATATTTTCGTAAGTGACCATCCCAGGGACTCAAGAACCCAAGTGCGGAACTTGGGTGCAACCTGTGGCTCCTAGAGTGGACAGGGTGTGAGCACTTGAGGCCCCGCCCCCGCCCGCTTGTCAGCTGCCTGCCTTCATTCATGATTTATTCATTCAGCAGACACCTGGGTTCTCACAGCAGACACCTACTTGATTTACCTGTTTCTGCGCTTAGCCGAGATACATCTGTTCTCCACCCACAAGCAGATTGATCTTTGCACATCTCGGTCAGGCTGGGTCAGCCTTGCTCAGGACTCTCCAGGGACTTACAGTCTTACCCAGCATCAAATCCAAACCCTGACTGAGGCCTGCCTGGGCCTCACTGGCCCTGGCTGCCTTGCTCAAGCGTTTCCGCCCCATTCCCTCTCCCACGGACCTACTTCCGATCGCAGGGGCCTTCTGGCCTCCACCCCGACTGTGCCACGTGCTTCTTTACCCTGTGGCCCCTCCGCCTGGACCGCTCTTCCCTGCGAGTAGCCATGGCTCCTTCCCTGGTGCCTCTGCTCACGACACCCCGTCAGGGAGGCAGCACCGCCACAGCTGGCCCATCAGCTCTTTCCTGCTGTGGTCTGCCTGTTACATGTTGCCTGTCTCTCCTCTCGAGAACCTGGGTCCAGGGCAACTGTCCATGTCCACGGCTGCCTCCCCGGTGCCGTTTTTGTGATGGAGGAAGGACCAGGCATGTACCTGGCCTGTTCCGTTCCGGGCCGTGCACCAGTGCCCAGAGGGGACTACAGAGCTCAGTCAGGCGGGGAAGAGGGACTAGAAGGCACAGCATGGCCAGTGCTGGGACAGAGTGAGGAGAGGCCCAGCCCGTGGGGACCTTTCTAGAGCTTAAAGGATGGAGAGAAGTTTACCAGTGGAGGAGAGGGCAGTTGAGAGAAGCTGCCTAGCAGAGGCTTGAAACCTCTCTGCACTGAGCTCACAAGAGCAGTTCCCATCCTGGTGGGTGTGGGGGATCTATCGGTGAGGTTTACGAAAGTCGGTCAGTTCAGTCGTTCAGTTGCATCCGACTCTGTGACTGCATGGACTGCAACACACCAGGCTTCCTTGTCCTCCACCATTTCCCGGAGTTTGTTCAAACTCGTGTCCATTGAGTCAGTGATGCCATCCAACTGTCTCATCCTTTGTCGCCCACTTCTCCTCCTGCCCTCAATCTTTCCCAGTATCAGGATCTTTTCCAGTGAGTCAGCTCTTGGCATCAGGTATCTTCAGAGGTGAAAAATTGCATCCTGATACCCTGCCCTGGAGCCTGCCTCTTGCCAGGGCTTAGAGGGAGGGTCCTTGTGGGTTCCCAGCTGCCTGCTGCGACCTGAGGGCCTCGAGCGCTGCCTCTCCAGCTACTACGCAGCAGTGGCTGCAGCCCGCGGCTCCTAAGTAGACTTAGCAATGGTTTGCCCGGCCAACCGGCCTGGGTCACTCCCTGTCCATGGATAGCACCCTGTCTGTCTCCCAGCTTCAGAGGAACACAGCACAGACAGGTGTTGCTGAAGGAATCCAGCTCAGCCACCGCTGAGGTGGGTGAGTTGGGGCCTCCCAACTGTGTCCTGACCCGTTGTGTGGGGTGGTGATAAGAGCCTGTCCGGTGTTTGGGGGAAGTACACGCAGCGATGCGGAGGCTTAAATGCGTATGTCTCTGCTCAAAGTGCTCGCCCTCCAGCAGGGGCACACACACACACCTACCAACTGTCCTAAAAAAGCGGCCTGGGGCCTCGTAGGCAGGGCTTCAAGAAGGCTCTGAGCAGGCCTCAGGGTGGCAGGCCAGTGGGGCAGAGGTGGAAACGGGCCACACCACAGGCAGAGGAACCGCCAGAGAGAGGTGGGAAAGACAGGCACATCTGGGGAACGCAGGTGATCTACAGCAGAGGTTAGGAGAGCGGGTCACAGGGCCTTGGATGCGGTCAGGATCCCCTGTCCTGGGCTAGTGCACGGTGGAGCTGCAGGAGACCTGCAGTCTGGGTCCTTCCAGTCCTGGCCCGTATGTCGTAAAAGCCCACTCCCATTTTACATAGCTGTTCCTCTTTGCCTGTTGGGAATTACTTCCCCTTCAGTAAAACTGATGTTCCAGAGGGTGATATGTGCCCTCTTGTTTCTGCATGTATCTCAGTGCCACCGAGCAGTGGAAGGGTCTGCCCAGGGCACGGGGCCTCTGCACTCCAGGTCGGGTGTGCAGCGTGGCCTGGCCTCTGCAGCAGAGTGCAGGAGCGGCCCTGCCTTGTGACCTCAGGGACTCAGGCACGGCTGAAGGTTAGCCAGACTGCGGATAACTGGCAGGATAGTCTTACCTGATCTCCTCTAGAAATATCTTCTCTCCATGGGAGCAGAAAACTTAGAATAAATCCTTGTTGAAGAAGGAAGAGACGGGGTGCAGATGGGCACGGCACAGGCTCGAAAGCCGCTGGGCGGGTGGTTTTGGTTCTGGTTCTGACTGTGTCACTCACTTGCCGCAGGCAAGCTTCTAATCTCTGGACGTCCCTGGCCTGATGAGGTAATGATGATTCTGCTCCTGGGATGTGTTATGAGAATTTAATACAGACATGAAATGACGGTTGCTCAGGATTACCTAAGAGGAGGGGGCACTGGCAGGGCTGAGTTGCTCAGTGTCAGATTCTAGGCTGCATAGAAGATCCACAGCCCAAGACAAGTGATGCTCTCGGGCGCTTCAGACCAAAAACCGGAGTCAAAGAGCTTCAGCGCTGTGCAGTGTCATGCTTGGTCGCTCAGTCGTGTCTGGCTCTGTGCGACCCCATGGACTGTATCCTGCCAGGCTCCTCTGTCCATGGGATTCTCCAGTGAAGAATAACTGGAGTGGGTTGCCTTTTCCTCCTCCAGGGATTCTTCCTCAATCAGGGATTGAATCCCTGACTCCTGCATTGGCAGGCGGATTCTTTACCACTGCGCCACCTGACGAGCCCTTCAGGAGCACGCCCAGCATCAGAGTGGCAGAGCCAGGACTCAAATTTAGCTCCAGGTAGCTTCAGGCCCATGCTCTCAGAACAGTGCCAGGCATGTGGTAAGTGCTTTGAGAAGTGGGGTACTGCTCCCAGCCCCTTGACACCTCCTCTGGCTCATCCCTTCAGATGGGAAGATTAAGTCCCAAAGAGGGAAGATGACCTGCCGCCCCAGGCCCCAAGCCCAGTAGAATCCATGTGTTCATCATCCAGGGAAAGGTTTGAAAGGCGAGGCTGCATGAGCTCCGGGTCAGGGAGGAAACGGATGGGGCTGGGGAGGTGCCAGCCTTAAGCCCCTCCTAGGCAGCAAGTCTGGGGGATCCGAGATTCCTTCGAAGTCTAGCGTGGTACCTCACAGATTCATACATATCTGCGTTTTATCCATGAGGGAAGCTGGTAAGGGAGGTGGTGCCTGAGCTGCACAGGTCACTCACCAGTGGGGAGAGAGGAGGCTGGGGAGGCAGGTTAGCCTGTAGGAGGCTTCGCTCACATCCCAAAGGAAGCATTTCCCACAGGACCTGCGGAAGCGGTGCTTCCTGTGCAGGGACCATCAGAGAAGGGTTATGCTTTCTGCTGTTTCATGTGGAAACTCAAGGAAAGAGTCTGAGACCAAGAGAGGGGAGGAAGCAACCCTCCTGCCAGCCAAGGAGCCGGGGGAGGTGGCATGGGGACAGAGACCTCTTAGCTGGGGCTTGGAGGCCCCCGGACCTCTGTCAGCCTGAGAGGGCAAAGGAGCCTTCATGGTGGAAGGAACAGCCCCTGTGCCATAGGTGCCCAGAAAGGGGTCCGGGCAGTGGGAGAGGCCAGGCTGCTGGTTGGGCCGGAACAGAAGACAGGACAGGCAGGCTGGCTGGGACCTGAGGGGAGCGACCGCGAGGGGCGCCTGGGTGGAGTGGTGAGCGGCAGAAGCAGTGGGCGCCTGGGCTGAGTGGTGCCCAGGGCTCGTCCTTCGGTCGGTCACCTGGTCCCTCTGGATCCGCACCCACCCGGTCCTTCCCCACAGCCCCCAGGAGACAGGAGAGGCTTCTGGAAGACACATGGTGTCACCAGGGGTCGGGCCCCTCCCCCCCAGGCCCCTGAGCTTTCTGGAATCAGGTGGACAGGAGGGTTCTGATAGGTTGGCTGAGAAGCCTCATTAAAGATTGACGCAGTGAAGCCCATTAGACGGCTGCTGGCGTATCGGTTTCCCAGAGCCCAGGCCGACGGCGGAAGGAGGAGAGGTGAGTGGGCAGGAGGCGAGCGGTGGGCAGGAGGCGAGCGGCGCGCCCCCAGGCGGCTCCCGGGGCCGCGATGGCCAGCAGGGAGTGGGCCTTCCACTGCTTCTGCTCCTGCCGCTGCCACTGCACCGTCCTTTGCAGAGTGAACTGTAGGTGATGGGAGCCCCTCCCTGGCCCTCCCGCTTCACTCCCAGGTGCTCGGGTGGGGGTGGGGGCAGGGGCAGAGCCCTGGGTCCTGGGGCCAAGTCCCTTCACCGACGGCTGCAGGGTTGAGGTGCTGTTCTGGCTAAGGCCTTGCAGGAGGGGTGGGCCGCCATGGCAGGTAGCGGACTCGGTGGTGGTCAGCGTGGGCTCCTGTCCCAGCAGCCCCGTCCGCGTAGGGCGCCTGTGGCCTTGGGAAGTCACTCACCATTTCCAAGCCTCAGTTTCCCCCTGATCTGTGACACAGGTCTGGGAGGCTCCACCCTGGATAGTTGAGCAGCTTAATCACGGAAATGGCACAGAGGTCCTTTGCATGATAAACCTGACCAATTTTATTGCACCTTATCCTGTTTGAGATTCTTTTCGAGGTTTGTTTAAGTCCTGAATGGAGCTTATTAAGCAAAGGAGGGGGAAAATGTTTTACTTGGGCAGTAATTATCCCAAGCACCAGGCTGAGTGGGACTGAGCAGGCTGGTTGGTGGCGTCCTGGCCTGGAAGCTGGGAGGCCTGGATTCCAGCTCCATTTGTCCCAGTTCAGATGTGTTCTCAAGCAGGTCTCTCCCTTTGCCCCACCTCAGGACCCTTCTACGCCAGGAGGGGGGACATTCCTCTCTGGCACCCCGGGTGGCACCTGGGCCTCCTGCCGTCACCGTCAGAGTGAAGGGGTCTGTCCCCTCCGGGGAGGCGGGGGGGTACTGGCTGGCGCTTAGTTGCGAGGCTGGGGGCCGCTGCTCGCCGTGTGGTCCTGGGCAGCCTGCCCTTCTCTGAGCTGCAGCCTGAGCATCTGCCCATGCTGACCTCTGGGTCTTCAGGTCGTTTCGACGCTGGCCGCTTAGACACAGCTTTAACCGCCGGTCACCCTGGGGTCGAGCGGTAACTGGTGGGCCCAGGGTTGAGGGCATGCTAGAGGCTTGTAGTGGAAAACGACCCAGAGGCAGGGTCATTATCGTCTGTGATAAACCATCAATTTATCAATGCAGTGATAAATCGTCTGGCTCTGTGACCTGAGGAAAACAAAGCCAGCTGCCCCACGTATCAGCTGACTCTGAGCCTAATTTCACTGGTAAGGACTGGGCTGAAAAGTACACAAGATTGACTTTAAGCAAGAAGCAGACTGGCAGGGTGGCGGCAGTCAGGATTTGTCTGCTGTTGAGCCAAGCTCAGGAAGTGGGGCAAGCCTCCCACCCCCCAGGCTTCCTGAGCACAGAGGGGACAAGGCAACTGTCTGTCTGTTTGTCGGTCTAAGCAGGGCTGGTGTGGACAGAGCCCTGGGCTGCTGACATTTGTCCTGGGCGCTGGTCCCAGCTCTGAGACCAGGTCCTGTGGGGCCTTGGCAGGGTGGCTCTGAAGACCATGGCCAGCCCAGATCACAGGCCTCGTTCCCACGAGGACTCCTCCTTGCTTGGCAGGAGGAGCCTCGACACCAGAGGGGAAGGCTGCACCCCATCTCAGAACTCATTGGCTCTGGGCCCGTGCAGGACAGGGGCGCCTCAGGAGACAGGAGAATGAGCCTGCAGAGAGGTGGGGAGTCTGGGGGGGCTTGGGTCTCTGCCCAGCGCGGGCCAGGTGGCTGTCGCTCGCTGGCCAGGAATTCCATCAGCACCACTGAGCAGGTGCTGGGTCCATGGTTCCTGGCACTGCTGGGGTCTCGGGTTCCATCCTCTCCGGAGGCCCAGGAGATTGCCTGTAGAGGCCGCCTGGAAACCTAGCCCCTCCCTGTGTCCCCAGTGGCTGGGTGGGTGTCTTGGGGCCCCATGCATGTTAACGGGTCGCTGGAGGACGACTCTTCTCAGGAGGAGGCATATCAGCGCTACCTCGGCTCGTCCGCCCACCTTGGCGGGGCAACCAGAAGTACAGTACCTGGGACAGGAGCCGTGAGGCCTGCCCTGCCCTGCCCAGCCAGACTCGGAGTGGAGTCACAGCCGAGTGCTTGCCCCCCCATGGGGACTCTTCATTACAAGGTGCTGCGGCCTGCTGGTACATAGACGTTCAAGAGGAGGGAGAGGATCTCACAGCCCCAGGATGGGCTCTGTAAACATCCTGTTCTTTGCAATTGTAGCAACCGAGAGCGGGGTGATCCTCGGTCCCATCCTTCTCGCCTATAGAATCCTGGAAGGCCAGAGGCTTAACTAGTCAGCACTGCACTCTGGCAGGAAGCTGGGTCTCCTGGCTCCAGGTTTGCTCTGGAGGGGATTGTACAATCTGAAACGGTCCAGAGAGGCCAGCTGGGAATGGGGAGGGGCTGGAAAACAGGAGTGGGGCCAAGGGGGGCTGCAGGGGGAGCAGAGGATGGTCTGTCCACCATCCAGACCAGTGTCTGGTCCCGACCAGGATTGCCGGGGGCAGCGCTCGCTGGGAGAGGGGACCTGGGGCCGCCTCTGGGGCTTCTCCTCCCTCGATCTCTTCAGGGTCTGCACACCTGAGAGCCTGGGGTCCAGATCTGCCTGCTAGGTCAAGAAGACTGGTTTGCACACACCTCGCCCAAGTACTGTGTGTGCAGGGCACCTGCGCGTGGTCGGGAGGATGGCAGCAGGCAGGCCAACCCGCCGCCTCCCTCCCCGAGGACACTGGCGCTGAGAGGCTGCGCAGGGCGGGCACCTGCTGAGAAGGGCGGCCAGGGCGCCAGGCCAGAGCATGCCCCTCTGCCCTGCCCAGCTACCACCCTGCCTCTCGGCCCACTCACGCTCCCGCCCAGACTGTTTCTCTGCTCAGCGCCTCCCACCCTCTTCAGGACGCTCTGCCCCCTCCTCCCGTCTGGTCCCCCACCCTCCTTTCCTGGGAGGTGATGGATGTCTGTGGGCGCTGAAGGCCCCATGGACGGAGGGCAGTCCTGGTGTCTTCTCCTTTCGGCTTGCTTAGGGTGGGATGCAGAACCGTGCCTGGCTCCAGGGATGAGCTGAGGTGATGTGAGTGGCACCTGGGTGTCTGGCTCAGCACCCTGGCACACAGCCTGGCGGCTGCTGCATAAACCCAAATCCTCTCTCCCCGTGTCCCACCCACCCGTGCATGCCCAGTGCCTCCGCTGCTGGTGACCACAGGCCCCCTGGTCGCATGTTTGCCTCGTGAGAGGCGCGTCCCCAGCTTGGCCGGGGACCATTTTCTAGCCGGAGGGAGGGCTCTAGAAGGAGCCACCTGCTCGGTCTCGGTAGTTGTTGATCATAAGACAGATTGCCTGGGGCCCAATCTTTCATTTATTCAATAAATATTTGTCGAGTGTCGACCGAGTGCCAAGGACTGCAGTAAGTGCTGGGAACGAGGAGAACAGGACAGTTACGTTCCCGGAGGTGAAGTTTGACAGCTGTGCGCCCGGGTCCTGCACATGCGGGCCCGGGTCATGTCTCCGTGTCCTCGGGGACAAGGGGCCCGGGCTGTACCCCCTGCACCCTGGAGCGTGACCTCTGCCCTGCCTGTCCCCTGCCCCCTCAGCAAGGCTGGGGTGGACTGCGGGGTTGGCCCCTTTGTTCCTTCTCCTGGAAGCCTGATCCTGTGCAACCAGCTTTTCAGCCGTCTGCTCCCCCTATGCCTTTCTGCTGAACCAGGGCAGCGTCCCCGGGGGCGGTTGCACCTCACCCTGGAGTCTCAGCCACAGATGGAGGCCAGGGACGCCACACCAGGCGCTCTCACCCCACCCGCCAGCTGCCCTGCTCCCTGTGGAGGGCGGGGGTCACTCACCCTGCTCACAGGTGAGGGGCTGAGGGCCATGGCCTGCCCCAGGTCTACCTCTGATCTCAGACCTCCGGCCCCGCCCTGCCCTTCAGTCCGGCCTGCCGCAGGGCCCTCAGTCACTCACACCACTCGACTTAGGGCCATCACCTCCCACCCCTCTGGGGCCTCCACTCCCCTTGTGGATGCTTCTCAGGTGGGCTGGTGGCCTGAGACTGGCCAACCTCCCCCGCCCCTCTGGCTCTGTTTCTCTTCCGTGTTCCCGCACCTCGTGACCCCAAGGGTGATAGGACCTCCTTTCGGGTCAGCAGCTTGTAGGAGTGGGTGTCTGACGCGCCTTCACCTGAAGCTGGAACACGGACCTCGGGCTGGAAGTCCGCTGCTTCCCTCTGTGTCCTCAGGACTCAGGCCAAGCCAGCCCCTCTCTGTGTGCAGACAGGGGCTCCCTCAGCTGCAGCCGCCACCGCCTTGGCTCATCAGGGTGTGAGCCCTGCTGCCGTGGGCGGGACCCACAGGACGCCAGAAACAGGCCCCTGCCTCTCCCGACGCTGGGTCCCTGGCCCCTGTCACATTTTCCTCTCACGTGTCTGTAGTGCGAGTCAGGCTCTTGATTATGACTTTGCAAAACTTGTTTGAAGTGAGAGAGAAGGGCGAGGACCATCTGGAGCTCCCAGACTTGGCCAGCTCCCTGAGCCCCGTGGCCTGGGGCAGGTCCCCCCCACCCCTCAGAGCCGCCAGCACCCACTCCCAGAGGGGCGGTGAGCCTGGGCCCCGCACCTCGGTCAGCCTCCTCTCTGAGCAGGCACGGCTGTGGGGAGCCCTGTGTTCCTGTGGCTCACCTCTCGGCTGGTCTTACTTTCATCTGAGAAGCTCAGCCCCGTTCCTTCCCCTGGGCTTTTCTCCTCTGGGCTTGGCGAGCACTCGTTCCCCCAGACCTTCCCAACTCAGTTCAGTAAAGCACGCCAAGCACCTGACGTGAGCCGGCCTTGAGCGCCAAGTGAGAGGCGCGGGCCCTGCCCTCAGGAAGCTCAGGGTCTCGGAGGGAGAGGAGACCCGCCGTCCGGTCAGGGTGGTATCAGTTAGAAAGCAGTGTTGTAAGACAGGCCCTTGGTATCAAGCGGTGGGGGGCAGGCGGATCTCAGCGGGCTTCCTGGAGGAGGCAGCTGCGGAGCTGGGCCTTGAAGACTTGGCAGTGAGGGAGGTGTCCAGGGGTGATGAGGGGCCCGCAGAGTCGGGAAGGGGCGCACAGCAGGTGGTGCGGCCTTAGTGAGCAGGCACCACAGGCCTACGGGGGCAGGGGCCGCTCTCCAGGAGAAGTGGCCATGGGGATGGGCTTGAACTGGACCCCGTAAGGGTCAGGCTCCAGGAGAAGTGGCCATGGGGATGGGCTTGAACTGGACCCCGTAAGGGTCAGGCTCCAGGAGAAGTGGCCATGGGGATGGGCTTGAACTGGACCCCGTAAGGGTCAGGCTCCAGGAGAAGTGGCCATGGGGATGGGCTTGAACTGGACCCCGTAAGGGTCAGGCTCCAGGAGAAGTGGCCATGGGGATGGGCTTGAACTGGACCCCGTAAGGGTCAGGCTCCAGGAGAAGTGGCCATGGGGATGGGCTTGAACTGGACCCCGTAAGGGTCAGGCTTGTGTCTTCCAGTGTTAGTGTGGAAGATGAATGTGGAGAAAGGGAGGAGGGTAGAGGCTGAGGGCCCCTCGGTTGACAGTGGCAAGGGTCCGGGAGAGATGCTGAGGCAGCCGCGCGGGGAGGGAGAGGCGGGTGGGCCCCGTTGGGATCTGAGGAGGCGGGCTGGCGGGGGAGTGTCCCCACCTGGATCCCAGAGGCAGGGGCACAGCTGGCCCAAGACAGCTCCGGGGCACGGGAGGCTCACCCGGGCCTCCACCTTGGCTTCTAATCGCACCACCAGGAAATGACACGGGACACTGGACAGACGGGAGTGGTGACAGCTGCCCAGCACTCCCACCCTGAGATGCCAAAGCAGGAAGCACTGTGGACAGGCTCTGCCCGAATGTCCCAAGGGCCCTAGCCCTTCTGGAGGGCAGCGCCTCCTCCCCATCCTCGCGCCTCTGCCACGGGGCACATGGCCAGCAAGTGGAATGGACCCGCAGGACGGAGACGCGCCCCATGTGACCCTGGACAGACCCCTTGCCCTGAGACGGAGGGCCTGCACGTCCTAATGCGAAGGACCCTCGCAGCTCAAAACCGACCTACTTGTCCTGCGGTCAAGAGGAACGAAGGCCTTACACAACCAGAGTCATCGCTCCCTGCTCCGTAGTGTCGAAAGGCCCAGCCGTGTCGCCAAGAGAGCCGCGGGGCTCCGCTCAGCCCGCCCTACCAGAGGAGGACCGGGCCGGCCGGCTGAGGGCATCAGGAGGCAGGCCAGGCCAGCAGGCAGGGCGAGGGGTGCACACCCCGAACGTCCACGGCAGCTCGCTGCCAGCCAGGATCCTGGCGTGGCGCGGCCGGCCCCAGCCAGGCAGGGGCTCCAGAGCACGGGCTCAGCCCCAGGAGAGGGAAGATCCAGGCCTGGGAGCTGAGGCCGGAACTCGGCAGGAGTCCGGGTTTCAGGCCTGATCTCCAAACACCGGGCTGAGTGGGCAGTACTGCCCGCCACGTGGACACCAGGCAGAGCCCGGGTGCTGTACGAGGGCTGCACCCCTCACCCAGGGCTCTTCCGGCCAGGCTGCCCCCTGCACACCTCATCCTTGAGGCCAGTCTCAGTAGACACACACTCCAGCTGAATTTAAGAAAGGAAGTGGCATTTCTCGGGTAGTCTGGGCCAGGCTCTGCTGCTGACAGCTGTGTCACTTAACCTTTTCTGGGCCATTCCCACACCTGTTACAAGTCTTCCTGGGACCTGTCTGCTGGGATTGTGAGAATTAAAGTAAATGTAAATTAAATTAAGAAAAGTGTCTTGACGCCACGGTAAAGCACTGTTCTCATATTCTGGCTCTGGTTTCCTGAGAACAAGGAGGGGAGGAGCCCTCAGGCCTGGGCCTCATGGAATAGGAGAGAAAAAGACCTCCCTTCCACCATAGATTTTTTTTTTAATTGGGATTTTTTTTATTGATCTTTAAAAATTCTCCCAACACCTATACTGAACATATTGACAAACCAGTTTTTAAAAGGAGCAGAATTATTGTGTGTTGAATAGATGGAGCAGGAAAAGGGTGTTTAAAGACAGAAAACTGGCGTTTCTCTCACTTCTCCCGTGTGCCACCAGGTACGTACGTGTATGTGGTCACCTCTGTTGGAGAAGGAAATGGCACCCCACTCCAGTGTGCTTGCCTGGAGAATGCCAGGGCCGGGGGAGCCTGGTGGGCTTCCACCTGTGAGGTTGCACAGAGTCGGACACGACTGAAGCGACTTAGCAGCAGCAGCAGTCACCTTTGTAAAGAGCCCGCAGGCGTCTTCTCTCTTGCCCAATTGGGTGCAGCCGTGGGTGCCCAGCAAGGCAGGGTCTCCCAGGGAGGAATGTTCCTGTAGTGCTGGGCGGGCCTCCTGCCATCAGGCAGCTGGCCCACTGCCCTCCACCTGGACCCTCCTCTTTCGCAGCCAAAGCATCCACACAGGAACCAGGAAGTGGTAGACAAGGCTCACAGAAAACTTGACCGCAGCCCACGGCAGGGCCTAGGGCTGGGCATTGCCGAGTATGGAAGCAGGCTTCCAGCACAGAACGGGCTGTCAAGTGTAGGAACACAGAACAAGCTTCCGCCCGTGTCATCACCCCTAGGAGTGGAAATCAGGCCTTCGTGGGCGTGGGTAGGTTGGGTTGGGACCTCCATGTTGGAAGGAACCCGCTCCCTTGGGAGGTCAGGCCTCCGTCGCCAGGAGGGCGGCCTGGAGGCACCAGGGGCTCCGGTGCGGGGCAGCAGGTGACCTGTTTCAGCTTGGAGATTCTGTTACCCTGTGTCCTGCCGTGCCCCGCTCCAGGGCACACACGGCTAACCTCCCAGCTGCTTGGCGCACCCTGCGGGACGGGCCTTCTGCCCATCGTGGATTTTGTCTTGCTCTTGAGCGTTGCTGGCCCCTCACCCTAGGTTGGAGATGACGCCCCTTGCCCAGCTCGGCCGCGAGGCGTGAGGCCAGCTTGCCCTGGTCCCTCCCCCGCCGCCCTGACTGCCTGCGGTTCCCCGGTGACACCTGAGGTGACACCTGAGCCGGCCAAGAGAATGAACAATCGGTTTTTCTCAGATTGGAGCCAAAGCCTGATTTTCTTGTAAATGAAACACAGAAGCAGTCCCTGTCTGAACACTAGGCACGCGCGGCAGCCCTTGCCGGGGCCCTGCCTTCAGGGTCAAGGGCAAGAACATGGCCCGGAAGGCTCCACGGCTGCTCACTCATCCTCTGCCGCCCCCGTCACCTGCCCTCACCACACCTCCGGGCTCCTGGGTGCAGGCAGGAGGGCATCCCGCCGTGGGGAGGGGTACGGGTTAAAATCCCCACCCTGACTCTTCCTGCTGGAATGTCGCTCCCCTGCTCACAAGTCGGAATAAAATGGACCCACTGGGTTGGCAATTCCAAGTTAGAATGGCTTCGTGGGAAGTGGGGGGACTGTAGCTCGAGGTTAGGGGATTGAGGGCAGGGTGGCAGCTGAAGAAGTGGCAGCCACAGGCGACATTCAAGGGGAAGGAGAGAGGGATCACCATGAGAAGGGATGAGCTTGAACCCTGTAAGTGGCTCCACGCGAAGACCCACAAGAAAAGGGACAGAGGGCTGATGAGAGGATGGGGTGGGCCGGGGTGTCGCGAGGCTGAGAGCCAGCATGAAACTGTCTCCTGAGGGACCGGGGGCAGAGGCGGGGCAGGCCCCCAGGGGTCCTCTCCCCCGTTAACCCACAGGCCTTTGTGCTTCTCTTCCCCACAGGCCCCCCCAGCCAGCGTCAGGTGCAGAATGGCCCCTCTCCCGACGAGATGGACGTCCAGAGAAGGTAAGTCCCCCAGCAGAGCCGGCGTGGAGGGCACACCCGGGCGGGGGCGGGAGCACAGGCCTGGCCAGAGAGGAGGGGGAGGCGTTCGTCGCCACTTGGCCAGCGACGACGTGAGCGTGTGGTTCCACAGCGGGGCACCACTGACTCCGGAGCCTCACCGTCAGCCTGGCAGAGTCCCGGCCCATCCGCTTACTAAACACCCTCCCAGGTGTGTTAGGTCATCGTCCAGGGACCCGCACGTGACCCGCCAGGCCAGTCTGACTGAGCCCGTCTTAGGTCCCCGTCTCGTGTCTGTCTGGAGGCCTTGTGAGCCCTGGTCTCTTGTTGGCGGCCTTGGTGGGTGCCCCGCACGGCCTCCCCAGTAGGGGTTAAAGCAGACAGAGGCCACGAGGGCGCTCTGGGCTGCAGCCGCCCTTGGGTGGCCAGGCCGGGCTGTGTCCTTATCCTCGTGGGGCCAGCTTGTGGAGGAGGCTGCTCCCATGGGGTAGGGTGACCCACTCCCCGCCCCTCCAGGGCGCGTCTTGAGTGTCTCGGTCAGCACTGTTGTCCTGAAGTTTCAGGAGACGTCACGGTGGCTGAGGAGCCGCCGCCCCAGTCCCTGTGCCAGAGAGCAGGGCCAGGCTGTTAGCCCACCCTGCTGGGCAGGGGCTCTGCATCTCTGAGGGCCTGGCATCCCGGCTCTGTGGAGCCGTGCTGGGAGGCAGGCTTGGGCCATATCCTCTCCAGGGGAGCAGAAGAGGACCAGACTGCCTGCCTGTAGCCAGGCTCAGGCAGAGCCTGAGGTCAGGGCTGGGAGTCCCTCCCCTGGCTGAGGCTCTCAGGTTCCTCACCTGGAGCCTGTCCCCTGCCCTGAGTGCCTTCGGCCCCCATGGTGGACTTTGTGACCCTGGGCCTCAGTCTCCTGTTGGGAGGTGGCAGTGTTAGCAAGGGAAAAACGGGTGTATGCTTCCTAGACGTGGGTCACAGAGGCTTCTGTTTGTTCATTCCTAGCTTCTTAGAAGAATGCTATGTAGCTAACTAGGGCTTTTGCACACTTTGTCTCATTTTAACGCTCACATTAGCCCTCGGGTTATCGTTACCCGTGCTGTTTCTCACATGAGCCACTGAAGGTAGGAGAAGAGAAAGGAAGCAGAAGTTAGGAGCAGAACCAGGACTGGCCCCGGCTCAGCCCTCTGCCAGCTCCCAGGCCGTCCTTGAGAGGGACGGGGGTCCCATACAGACCCTGCAGTCAGGCTCTCAGAGCTGGAGAATCTCCACCACCAAGTCCAGCGTCCAGGGCCACCGGCTGCAGAGGGCGGTTCACTTTTGTCTGCAGTCGGTGTCCCCAGGCCGAGTAACCCCTGGAGATCAGAACCGCAGGCATCAGACTCCAGAGCAGGGACCTGCTGGTCGGGACGGAGGGAGGCTGGGAGAGGTTGCATGTTGCCCACGAGGGATGCAGTGAGCCCAGCACAGAGCCATCCTGTCTTCTCACTGCCAGCAGCCTGTGTCCACAGAAGACCAATTCCTCTCGTGGAGGGCTTCTGGGCACGTGGGTCCTGCTGGAGAGGCTGGAGTTGGGGGTGATATTTCAGCAGTTTGGATGGAGAAGCTTAATGCAGATGCTGCTGGGAGCTTTTCAAACATCTTTAGTGTCAGAAGGGCCTTTTCCGGGATTTTTTAGATATCGAGCACAGTCCTTCCAAGAACCCATGACATGTGTTCTTATTTATGGAGAGGCATCTAGGCCCAGGAAAGGGAGAAAGCTCCCCCGTGACTCCCAGAGTGGGGACCAGAAAGCGCTCTGCTGCTCAGTGGCCGCACAGCGAGCCCTGCGTGTTGCTTCTCCTTCCTCCAAGGTGCACGCACTGGCAGCCCCGTGTGCCTAGTCCCCACTAAGCACACCCGCAGCAGCCAGCCCCATGCCAGCGCGCTGGGAACTGGTGTTGCAAAGGCACGGCCGCAGCCTCTCTCTCTGCGGGCGCCCTCCCGCCTCCTGCCCAGGAGCAGAGTAGCCCTCAGAGCAGCCCTGGGCCCCACGCCCCAAGACGGGCCTTCAGCGTTGGCAGTTGAAGCCTCACTGCCACCCACAGTCCCCGTGACTCCTGAGCCCCTCCTGCACTGGCGTTGCAGCCCCAGGTTCTGTGCACGTGCTCGTGGGCCCGTGTCTTCACTCAACCAGCCTTGAAGAGCAGCCCAGGGCCCCTCCTGCAAGGAGCCAGGAGGTTGTCCCTGCCGAGGTCACCCGGCACGGCCACACAGCCTCCCATGGGCTTAGGGAGCTAAGCCAGGTGCAGTGGGCGTGAGTGGCCCTGAGGTCGTGTCTGCTGAGGCCTCCAGACACCAGGCAAGCTCATCCAGCCTGGGGGAAGCTTGGTCACTCGGCCAGATGGTCACTTCAGCCTCGTGAGGGGCTCCCTGCCAAGGTGTCAGTGTCCACGGGCTGCCGGTGCTGCCCTGGGTGGGGATCTGGACCGGTCACAGCTCAGCCTGTGTAAGCAGGGACTGCAGGCCTGGCAGCCGGAGCCCAGGGTGGGACGAGGTGGGCTCGCTGCTGAGCCCCGGGGCACCGGGAAGCCTGACTGTGCAGCCTAGGCTCTGACACGGACTTGTTCTCCGCTGTGGTTGCTTCTCAGACAAGTGATGGAGCAGCAGCACCACCAGCGCCAGGAGTCTCTCGAGAGAAGAGCCTCGGCCCCAGGTGAGAGCGCCCTGCCCCTGCCAGGGCCGTCCCTTCCCTCCGCCTGGGACATGCTGGGCAGTCGGCGGCCCACTGCTGAGCGCACGGGCCCCAGAGGGCGCCCCAGACGGCGCCAGCCTCACTCCATGTTTCTGACTCGGATCTGACCCTGTTGCTGTGTCAGCTCTTCCCCTTCACGCTGGCCTACCCGGCTCCCTGCCCGGCCTCCAGGCGCGCAGGCCCGGTCCCTGCAGGCCCACCACCCTGTGAGCACCCCTCCTGCAGCTCCTTTTCTCGGGGCCGCCGCCTCCCTCGCACCCGTGCCCCTTCACCAGACTTCACTCCTGTCCCGGCGTGGTTGTCCTTCCCTAAGGAAGGTTTCCGTGGCTTTTGGCCAGCTGGAGCCCCTCCCCACAGGTCAGGGTAGCACTGTGTGCCTGCTCTTGTGGCACCTGTCACCCTCCGCAGTGACAGATGTGCAGTCGTCCGTGTGATTGGCTCACTGCTCCCCACCAGGCCGTGAGCTCTGAGAGCATGCAGCCCGCGGCCACTGGTCCCCAGCGCCCTGCGCAGGGCCCGGCAGGCAGCAGAGACTCAGGTGGTGGACGAGGGGCAGGGACGGGACTGCACAGCCCACGGCGCCGCTCCTGGACATGTGCCCCTGTCGGCCCTGCAGCCGCCCCCAAGGCCAAGGGGGCCAGTCCCCATTGCATCTCGGGGGCTAATAGCTGCCAGTGCCTGGGAGGGTGCTGAGTACCGAGAAGGAGCAGAGGAGGAAAAAGAGATACCATTTGGGCACCAGAGGGCTTCCTCCCCTGGAAGACCACCGCTGAGCAGCAGGAAGTCGGTGGAGCTCGGGGGTGCAAAGCCAACATGTGCCATTGGGTTCAGCCAGGCCCCAGGTGTTGGGGGGCTGGGGCAGCAGCAGGCGCCTCCTGAGGGGCTTCTCATGCGACACTGGGTCGAGCCAGGCCCCAGGTGTCGGGGGCACTGGGGCAGCAGCAGGCGCCTCCTGAGGGGCTTCTTGGAAGAGGTGACCCTGAGCTGTTCCTCGTCAGCAGAAGAGCTCCCCAGGAGGCTCCATCTGGGCCTGGGCACTCACTGAGCCCACTGCTGTGTTTTAGGACCCAGCCTCCCGCCGGGGCACCCCTCCTCTGCAGCCAGCGCCCCCCTCTCGTGTAGCGGCCCTCCACCCCCACCCCCACCCCCTGTCCCACCGCCACCCACAGGGGCCACCCCCCCGCCCCCACCCCCACTGCCGGCCGGAGGAGCCCAGGGCACCAGCCACGACGAGAGCTCCGTGTCTGGCCTGGCCGCCGCCCTGGCTGGAGCCAAGCTGAGACGGGTCCAGCGGGTGAGCATCGTGGGCCCCAGGGGGTGGGTGGAGGAGGACGAGGCTGGGGGGCCCTTCCTGCCGGGGGGAGCAGCACCGCCTTCCCCAACCAGACGGCGCCTCCTGCCGCCTCAGTCCCAGTTCCCTGGTTCCCAAGAGAATTGGGGTGGCACGGGGTGAGGCAGGAGCTGCCGCCCTCCTAGATGAGGAAACCGAGGGTCGGGCTTGCGAATGACTTGTCCAGAGCACGCAGGTCACCAGCTGCAGCTTGGACTCAGGCCCTGGGTCTCCTGAGTTTACATTCGTCAGCTTCCTCAGGCTCAGCTGGTCCTCCCAAGCCTTCCCCAGTGTCCTGGCAGGAGGAGCTTCTGGAAGAAGGCCGTGTGTGTGTTTGTGGGCTAAAGGGCACCTCTGATACAGAGTTGTGCCCCCTTGCCCCTCAGGTCATACCGGCCTCGTCAAGGCCGCTGACCGGGAGCCAGTGGACCTGGGGCGTATCTGCGAACAGTGACCTCCAGTCGACGGCACCCCCTGGATTGTCTCCAGGGGGTGGGATTGGGGAGATGGGACCAGAGAGCCTGGCCTGGCCCCTTTCAGCTCTGCCGTCACACCCAGACCCTTTTCCCTTAAGTCACCAGCCTGAAGCACTGTCTCCCTTTAGCCAGAAGATGCGTCTGGAGGCTCCAGTCCCAGCGGGCCCTCGAAGTCTGATGCCAACCGGGCCAGCAGTGGGGGTGGCGGTGGAGGCCTCATGGAAGAGATGAACAAGCTGCTGGCCAAGAGGTGAGTGTGTCGACTGACCAGCTCACCGCTTGTCAGGGGCTCCTGCGCCCAGGGCCCGGTCCAGGGCTGCGGGAGGTGGACAGCACCACCCTGCCCACCAGCAGCCACTGGCCCGGCTTCAGCCGAGCAGGGGGGACAGCACCACCCTCCCCACCAGCAGCCACTGCCCCGGGCTTCAGCCGAGCAGGGGGGACAGCACCACCCTCCCCATCAGCAGCCACTGGCCCGGCTTCAGCCGAGCAGGGGGGGACAGCACCACCCTACCCACCAGCAGCCACTGGCCCCGGGCTTCAGCCGAGCAGGGGGACTGTCACTCAGGCTTTCCCTTCTCCGGGGTCAGTCTGAGACATCGAGCCAAAAGGAGTCCACTCAAGTCTAAAGCCTTCCTCATTTCAGTCTAACAAGTGTTTGTCTCAGAGTATCTGCCATGTCCCAGCCTCGTCCTGAGCAGAGAAAAATTTGAAGGTAATTTCAGAGATAAATTCTTAGGGAAAAAGAAAACTATTCCTCCTGGGGAATGGGTAATGACAGGGCCTGTCCTGTGAGGGGGTTACAGGGACCCCGGGAGGAGTGACCGGGTGGCCAGAGCCCCGAACGTGGCCCCCAGGGACGGAGCAGCAGCGCCCCCACTCCTGGCCGGCTCTGGGGCCCAGGCCTCCACTCCCATCTGCGCTTGGTTGGTCCCCAGCTGGATCCCAAGCAGGCGGAACGATCAGTCAGCTCCCTCTGGGGGCGTCACAGAGCGCGGGCTGTACTTGTGGACGTGGGGTAGCAGCAGGCGTACGCTGACAGGGCCCCGTGCCTGGCTCACCCAGGCACCGCAGGACTGGGGAGCAAGTCTCGTCATGCAGGCAGGTTGGATTCCGTTCCAGGGGAGCCTCACGTTAAAAATAGATTTTCTTTAAAAACGATATATGCACAGTCAACCCAAGTGCAACACCAGTGCATTCACAGTAACAGCTTGCCCTTGATGGTTTAGACCAAACAGAGAGGAACTTTCTGAGAACAGGAAAAGGCCAGTGTGCCAGGAGCCAGGGAGACGCCAGATGGCTGGTGGCAGAGCCGGGCCCGCAGTGAACACACACCCCACACGACCGGCAAGGAGCTGTCATGCTGCCCCATGAAGCCCCGCTCAGCGCTGGATGTCGAGTGGAGCCAATGAGGAGATGCCCTTGTGGGCTGTTTCTTTGAATGAAGGTCCTGGCAGAATTGCTGCCTCCTCCCTCCAAGGGCTGTCCCACACCCTTTCCCAGGCGGGGGCATCTTGCCCACAGGTGGTCGGCACAGGAAATCTCCACGGGACTGGAGGGGCCTGGTCTGCTGTGTTTTCTTGGAAGACAACCTGGCTCTGAGCAGGCACAGTGTCACGGGCACAGTGGCAGGCCAGGGAGGAGCCGGGGTGCTTGCACCCAGCATTGGAAATAAAGACCAGACAGCCAGCCCAGAAACAAATGCAGAGGCAGGACTGAGCAGGCACGCTGTCGGGAGGAAGATGTCGGGGACGATTCCTGGCTTTCTGGGAGGACCCGTCCTTCCAGGGATAAGCCGATGAAGAAGGGGCCCCCATGTGACTGCGGAGGCTGCAGCATGGGCTGGTCCCTCGACAGGGACAGCCCGCTGGTGGCCGTCACCCATCAGGCCAGTTTCCCCTTTGATGGGCAGCTCACTGTGAGCCCTTGAGCACTGTGTTCTGGCAGCTTCGAAGAGGCTGCTGCGTGTGGAATGAGAATTAGCCAGATGTCGGTGCCCAGTGTGGCCAGCAGAGAGCAGGTAGTTTTCAGGGTGTCTGAGCAGGGGCTCATCCCTGGGGGGTGCTGTCCTCACCAGAGGCGTCTGTCAGAGCCTTTCCTTCCTGAGCAGCTCTTTGCGGCGTCTGGGTTGGCAGGGTGTGGCTGCTGAGCTCCGAGGCAAGGGACTTCAGAGAGATGGGCAGGCTTCCTCCTCCCACAGGCGGCCCGCAGATGGGATGTCTGCAGAGTGACCTGTGGAGTTGGGGGCTCTCTCACCTCTCGCAGTCAGGCCTGGGTGTTCTGGGGCCATAGCTGTCACCCAGCCCTTCTGACCGGGACGGGGTGTGGACCAACCTTCTGCCCCTCAGGTGCTGTAGACAGAGATGCAAGTGTCCCCACACCCCTGCCAGACCAGTTTGGCATCCAGGGTCCTGGGACCAGCACAGAAGGCCTGGACACTCACTCAGGCATCACCCCAGACAGGTGCCTGGACAAGTTACCTCCTTCACACGAAACGGGTTAGACCCCAGCAAGGGGCCTCTGAGGACCAAGCTGTGTCCGCACAGAAGAGGTGTCCAGTCAGTGTGGAAACCTCCGGGGCTGATGGTGTGTTTTCTCCCTTCTGTGTTAGGAGAAAAGCAGCCTCCCAGACAGACAAGCCGGCGGACAAGAAGGAAGACGAAAGCCAAACAGTAAGTGTGCCCACCCCCGGCCTGCCCAGCTTCCCGTGCCACGTGGGCACACCAGGCCCCACGGTGCCCAGGGTTGGACAGTCACGTCATGGATCCTTTACTGGGCGATTATAGGAGGGCGGGGGACTCCTGTCCATCCCCTTGCACCACGGAGCAGGTCGGCACTCACTGAGCGTCTGGCAGCCTCGTGGGGGAGGCAGGTGGGAGGCAGAGAAGCAGGATCCAGCCAGGAGTGTCATGACAAGGGGGCCTGGAGCCTGGGAAGCTCAGACACACGGACAAGTCTCCTCCTCAACAGACTCGGGTACAGTCACGGTAGGGGGTGTCTGCTTCAAGACCAGGGCTGTTCCTATTTGTTTCTACTCCTAAAAGACGTCACTCGAGTCCATCGATTCCAGCAAAGCCTCGGATGAGCTTGGCAAAGGACCCCGAGCCTCAGGCGCTTGTCCGGACGGATCAGGATCCTGGAGTCCCATCTGTCCACCCAGAACTCCACATGCCTGCCTCCACCTAGCGCGGCTAAGGCTTTTGTCCTGTGTGCTAAGCTTTCCCTGTACAAGCAGGTTCCTGCTGAAACCACTAGGTTTCGACCTTGACCGCAGACAGCATACAGGTCGCATCTCAGTGGCAGGGGGAGACAAAAGAAACATGGCCACCCAGTGCCAGGGCATGCTCACTGCCGTGCCACTGGACGAGGCTCGCCAGGCAAGGCCCAGGGCTCCAGCCCTGCCAGCGGCCTTCCCACCTCCTCACCCCCAACCTAGGCACACGCAGCCCCCTCGGCCCCCACAGCCGACTCCTCCCCAGTCTGCGTATCTTTGCATTAGCATCGTTCCTGAGAAATGGTCTCCCAGACCCCAGACTAGGTAAGGCTCCCTGCAGCTTGGTCCCTGGGCGCCTCTCCCCGCTGTGCTTCTGCTCCACTCTCAGCACACATATTTATCTCGTTTACTCGCGCCTTGCTGCCAGATTGTGAGCCCTGCGAGGACCACGCGTGCATATTCCACTGTCCGCGTGCCTTGCACCAAGTATGGAGTCCATCCAGCTGACTCCGCTTGAATGTCTCCAAGTGCAGAGGCCTGTGTGGCCAGGAGCTCAGGGGTAGTCACAGGCCTCCAAAGACTGGTGGATTCCAGCCAGCACCGCCAGCCCCAGCTCCCTGGGCTCTAGGAAGAAAAGGAGTGGAAGTGCTCAGTCGTATCCGACTCTTTGCAACCCCATGGACTGTAGCCCACCAGGTTCCTCTGTCCGTGGGATTCTCCAGGCAGGAATAGTGGAGTGAGTTGCCATTCCCTTCTGCAGGAGATCTTCCCAAGCCAGGAACCGAACCTAGGTCTCTGGCATTGTAGGTAGACCCTTCACTGTCTGAGCCACTAGGAAAAGAGTAGGTTTCGAATCCCAGGGATCCAGGAGAAATCTTTGACCCCAAGGGTAGAGTTTTCCTCCTCTGACTCCCCTTTCTCTGTAGGCCTCCAGGCTGCTGCTTTGGTCGCGTGTGGTCGGGAGGCCCCGCCCACATGGGAGCAGCCTCTTCCAGGGCCGGGACAGTCCCACACCCAGAGCGAGTGCCATGTGGCCAGGGACACCGGCAGCTGGCTTTTCTTGTTTCTTTTTTTTTTGGCTGTACTACACATGGATCTTAGTTCCCCAACCAGGGACCGAACCTGGGCCCTCAGCAGTGAAAGCAGTCAGTCTTAACCACTGGACCTCCAGGGGAGTCCCTGGCTTTTTCGTTTCTATACTTTTCAGTGTTTTCCAGATCTTCACTGAAGGTGTCCAAGGTTTCAAGAAGGAAATGTGGAGCCCTCCACGTTCGGGAGAACCCCACACCCCGAATGTGGAGTCAGGTGGCTTGGGCAGGGCTACTGCCCCTTGCTGGCTGCGGGGCTCTGAGAATGTGTCCCAGCCATGAAGAGCACAGGCTGCGAGGCGGCAGGGGCTGGGGGGCCTCTTCCCAGCTTGCAACTGAGGCCAAACTTTCCTTTATATAGGGAGCAGTCTTATTAGTTACTTTTGAAATAATAGGATAATGTTAAAATTTTTTTCTGATTTATTTTCCAGTTACTGTAATTTCACCCATAATGTCTCCCACTCTGGCATGTTTCCTTTGGGTCCTGGTCCCCAGGCACATGTGTTGATTTCCATAATTTCATTAACTCCACTCTCTCACAGCGAGAGGCCTGGGAGATCTTCCTAGGGTCTTCCTGGGGGTCTTCCTCTGGAGACCCACAGCCTAGCACATTCTTTTGCCCCTGAATCAGCGACTCCGAGAATTCTCTTCATGCACCCCACAAATACGGGGGTTCCTGATGGTCGCGAGGTCAGTGCTCAGTGTGGAGGCCAGGGGTGAGTAGTCGTCCTGACTCTCGTCCGCTGTGTCTCCCTGCAGCCTTCTTCCCCAACTGCTGTGCGGTGGACCACCTCCCTGCACCACCTGGGGTTTTCACTAGTGAAGCACAATGATTGTCTCACTGTAGAAGTAACACTCGTTCACTGGATAATTTGGAAAACTGCGGTCTCCTAGATGACCTGGCCTGAAGGTCCCCACCCAGCCGGCCTTCCTAACCAGATCGACAGCAGGGCCTTTCTCTTCCGTTTCAGGAAGAGCCCAGCAACTCTCCATCTCCAGGGACCCGAGCAGCCAGCCAGCAGCTCCCCAACTCGTCAGGTAAGGGGCCCCACCCTGCCTGTACCAGGTGTGGGGTCTTAGAGTGGGAGGGGCTCTCACAGAAAGACAATCTGACCCCCATGGCCTCCCCCATGGGCGGATGAGCAGAGAGGCTGTGCTGGCGGGGCGCCCTGCCATCTTGCACGGAAGCCCCTCCGGCCCCCGTCAGCAGCCGCCTGTAGTCGGATCCTGAGCACGTGCAGGACACTCTGGGGGAGAGAGCGCCCTGTCCAGCTGTTTCCCCAGCGGGTCTGCCCACACCTAGGAGGGGTGGGGGAGATGGGCCCGGAGGCTCAGCTTCCTGGCCTTGGGCCCTGCTCTGAAGAGGAGCATGTAAATGCCGCAGTCGTGCTCCTTGCAAAACACCAGGGAGCCTTGCTCACTGAGCAGTCAGCCAGATGAGGCCTGCAAAGCAGACGCCGCGAACCTATCCTGGTGCAAGCTCTGGAGCGGTGTGGTCAGAAGAGCGCCTTCAGGCTCTGTGGTGGAGAGAGGCCACTGCATTTGGCCCCTCAGTCATTCAACAAACGTCTCAGGGTCTGCTCTGAGCCAGGCCTGTGCTCCCGAGCGTGTGGTAGGGGTGGGGGGACAGAGAGAAAATAGGCCGCCCCACCCCAGCCAGTGGCGAGAGGCTCATGCCCGCTGTTGGCAGCTCGCTGGGGCACGGCTCTGCGGCCACCTGGGCCTCACGTCCTGCCCCTCTGCTGGCTCATCGCCTCCCTGTGAGGCTGGGTTCCGTGGCCTCTCCTCGGGCAGTGCCACAGTTCTTGGTGAGTGTCACATCCCGGTAGAGGGGCTGTGAGTTCGCAGTTAGAAGCTCAGTGCGTGTAAGCGGTGCACCCAGGGCCACGTGCCGGAGCTCGGGTGTGGTCCTGCTCCCAGGTCCGCCCTGCAGGCTCAGTGAAGGTGTGCCCGTGGCCTCCAGGCTCAGCTCAGAGTGGCTGGCCCCTGCTGCCCCAGGGAGCTTTCCCTTCTGCCTCTCTGCTCATCCTGCCAAGTCAGGGAACTCATTCACTTCAGTAGACCTTTTGTAGTAAAGTGAAATGCAATTAAAGAGCACTTGAAAAAGGAAAGACAAATCAACTTCCAAGGCCAGGTTGGGAAAGAGCTAGCAGCAGTGTGTGGGGAAAGCCACGGAGCCCAGGGACAGCGGGGACACTGGCTCCCAAAGGCAGGCGTGGGCTGCGCTGAGAGTGCAGGCAAGGGGCTTCCTGTACCCGCCCGGCCCACTGCTGGGGGCAGGCTGCTTCTGGAGGTCCTGGTTCAGAGCTTCCCTGCCCAGCCGGCACACATTCCAAGGAAAGCCCTAGCCATGGGGAGAGGACTTGAAACCAGGTCAACCGAGTCGTGGGAGCAGGGGCTCCCATCCTGAGTTGGGGAGACGCAGGTGCCAGGCCTGCGAGGGCCACCTGGGCCACGGGAGCCGGGGCGGGGCCATCTGCCTAGGATGCTGCGGGGCGCGGGGCCACGGGCGCACTCCCAGCCCTGAGGCGCTTCGTCCGTGCCGTGCACCGACAGAGGCCAGCCGGAAGCCCTGGGAGCGGAGCGGCTCAGCGGAGAAGCCCGTGTCCTCCTCGCTGTCCAGGTGAGCCGCCCCAGAAGCCCGCACTGCCCCTGGGGTGAAGGCCCAGGCAGGCCTCGGCGCCAACTCACCTCTGCTTCATTCTGCCCACTGCATAGAACCCCATCTGTGGCCAAGAGCCCCGAAGCTAAGAGCCCCCTGCAGTCGCAGCCTCACTCTAGGTACCGAACCTCCTGTCTCTGGGACCTCCTCTGTCCCCTCCCGTGACTAACACCCCAGCCCCTGCCTCGTTGTCGTCTAACAGCTGTCTCTGGGAGAGGGCGGGCTGTGCGTCGTGAGGGACAGGGCAGGCCAGCTCCTCCTCACCCTCGTCGGTGGGGGGCCGTGGAGGTGCAGTCCCAGCTCTGGGCTCACCAGCCGGGACACCCAGCTAGCCAGGGGGCGTCTGCAGCCTCCTCCTCGCTCCACCCCCTGTGGAGGTCTGCTCACCCACCGCAGGGCGGTCAAGCATGGATGGCAGCCGCATGCAGCAAGTCCCCCTCACCGGCCCTCGCTGCGCCCCGCGGCCTGCTGTCCCGGGGCTGGCCCCGCACCGCCCTCCTCTGCTTCCTCTGCATCTTTCCAGGGAGATACTGGCCACGTTTCCCAAATCAAAAGCTGACATGATAACGGGATGGGTTGTTTGCAACCAATGGGTTGTTTTTTTGAGGTCGCTCAAAAAAACCTCAGGCAATCAGATCGTAACCACGGGCCGAGTGTCGCCTGAATGTGCAGGCTTCTAGAGCCCGCACTAAGGGGTGTCTCCAACGTCCGTCACAAATAGGAGGGAACAGCCCAGAGCAGGTGGCGCTTGGTCCTGGTCTGGCCGAGTCAGCCAAGAGACAGCTCTGGCCAGCCCTGCGGGAGTGGTGAAGACAGACACAGGTGCTCAGGGAGGGCCGTCCCAGTGTCGGCCAGGGCTCATGTGGGGCCCGAGTCAGCCAGCTTCTCGGCCAGGCCTGAGGTCCCTGCCTGCACAGAACTTGTCTCCGTGTGCAAAGACCCATAGACAAGACAACCATGCGTTCCCACAGGTGCTCGGAGGAAGACACTGAGGGTCCCGTGGTCGGCAGTGCCAGGCACAGAGGGGCTTCAGCGAGGGGGCTTCTCAGAGGCGGTGTTTGAGCAGACACAGATGAGGGGACCCCGCCCTGCAGAGAGTATGGGGGCAGACTTGCAAGCTGAAAGAGCGGTGAATGCTAAGGCCCCAAGCCTGCCACCAGCCTGGCAAGTTCAGAGAACAGAAAGCAGAGCAGCATGGCTGACAAGCATAGGGCATGGGGAGGGCGGAGGAAGGCACACTGAGGGGGAAAGCCTGGGTTTGTCCACGTACAGGCCGCGTTCTGTGCGCCCTGGGCCAGGGCGCCATGATGCAGTGCCTCTCTGGCCCGCTCGCCTGGCTGGAGGCAGGAGGTGAACCCATCAGGCGGGAGCCAGAGCAGGGCCCGGGAGGTGAGGCGGGCAGGGCCAGCCTGCAGCCCTTGGCGGAGGTGGCTGCTTCCTGCTGGTGGAGCAAGAACAGGCTGCCAAGTTTCGAGCAGCCAGGCATCCCTTTCAGGGCGAGAACACTGTCCAACGCGTTCCCACTGGGATAGCAAGTTCTGCAGCTCCAAGCCAGAGCACTTCCTAGACTCACGGATGGTGCCCTGGGGGCAGCCGCTGTAGGGCCCACAGAGATGTTGGGGTCACTGTCGGGGTGGTGGGGGGCTGTTCAGAGGGGAGGACCAAGGCCCAGAGAGGTGACGTGGTTTGTCCAGGTGCCCTGGAAAATTGCTCTTGAAACAAGGACTTGAACCTACATCAGGGAAGGGGACCTCTTTCCCTACCAGGATCCAAAATTACATACTCAGTCAGGACCACATTTGGCCTCTTTACTGAATTCATCCAGAAACGTGCAGGAGCACCTTGTTTTTTTATTTTTTAATCCAGGTATGTGCACTGGACCACTAAAATTTTATTTACATGGCATTCAGTGGTTTTTTAATCCAGCTTTCCTGAGATATAATTGACATCTAACGTTGTGTGAGTTCAAGGTACACAGCACGATGACTTCATGTGTTAGATGCTGTAAATGATTACCGCGGGCAGGCAGGTTAAAATGTCCGTGACCTCGCACAGTCATACCTCTGTGTATGCGGTGAGAACTTGCAGACCTTGCTGCGCTCCTCCCAAGTCCGCAACACAGCACCGCCAGCCGCAGCCACCGTGCCATCCGTTCACCCCCACGGCTTGTCTGCCTCGTTACTGCAGCTGTGCGCCCCTCGACTGCCTCACCCCTGGCAGCCACCAGGCCAGTCTCCGTTTCCATGAGTTTGGCTTTTCGAGATTTTTAAATTTTGTATTGAAGTATAGCCGATGAACAAGAAACGTTGTGAGAGTTTCAGCTGCACAGTGAAGGGACTTAGCCATACCTATGCTTGTGTCCCTTCTCCCCAGACTCCCCTCACCCAGGCTGCCAGTGCCCTGAGCAGAGCTCCCCGTGCTCTCCCCAGACTCCCCTCTCCCCCAGACTCCCCTCACCCAGGCTGCCAGTGCCCTGAGCAGAGCTCCCCGTGCTGTCCCCAGACTCCTCTCTCACCCAGACTCCCCTCTCACCCAGGCTGCCAGTGCCCTGAGCAGAGCTCCCCGTGCTCTCCCCCAGACTCCCCTCTCCCCAGACTCCCCTCTCACCCAGGCTGCCAGTGCGCTGAGCAGAGCTCCCCGTGCTCTCCCCAGACTCCTCTCTCACCCAGACTCCCCTCTCACCCAGGCTGCCAGTGCCCTGAGCAGAGCTCCCTGTGCTCTCCCCAGACTCCCCTCTCACCCAGGCTGCCACATGGCCCTGAGCAGAGGTCCCTGTGCTGCACAGGAGGACCCTGTTGTTCACCCATTTTAAATACGGGCTTTTCTGGATTTTACGTATAAGTGAGGTCATGCAGCATTTGTCTCTGTCTGGCTTGCTTACTCAGCGCCATGTCCATGTTGTCACAAACGGCAGGACTTCCTTCTTTCTCGTCGTGGAATACTTCATTATATAAATGTGTGTGACGTGTACCTATACGTGTACACGTGTGTGCACACACACCCACGTAGATACAGATAGGACATCGTCTGCATCCACTCAGCAGTCCTGGGCGCTCAGGTGGTCTCCATGTCGTGGCAGTTGTGAACAGCGCCACAGCGGACGTGGGGTGCGGCTGTCTGCTGGGAGCAGCGAGCTCGTTCCCTTCGGCTGTGTCCCCAGAAGGGGGATCGCTGGCCCACGTGGAGGCCCCTCCACGCTGTCCTCCGTCACAGCGCACCGGCGCTTCAGCGTCCTGCTGGTTCTCCTCCGCTGCGGAGGACCCCAGCCTGACCAATCTGTACAGTGACGCCTGGCGGTCGTGCCAGTTCCCCCGGTGTGTGCCTGCCGGCTGTCAAGTGTCCACTCCCCAGTCAGTGTGTGCCTGCCGGCTGTCACGTGTGTGTCCGCCGGCTGTCACGTATGTGTCCGCTGTCACATGTCCACTCCCCCAGTCAGTGTGTGCCTGCCGGCTGTCATGTGTGTGTCCGCTGGCTGTCACGTGTGTGTCCGCCGGCTCTCACGTGTGTGTCCGCTGTCACGTGTCCACTCCCCCCAGTCAGTGTGTGTCTGCCAGCTGTCAGGTCCATGATCCCTGTAGGCAGCTCTGGCCACATCATTTCCCTGACCCTGCCTCTCTCTCCACATGGGGAGAGAGATTGAATCCAGAAAGTGCTCCCTCGGCACCGTGATTCTCCTTTGAAAGGCCAGGTGAAAGCATTTGCCAAGATTTTCTTTTTTTTTTTTTAACCATGCTGTGCTGCTTGTGGGATCTTAGTTCCCCAACCAGGGATCGAACCTGGGCCCTGGCAGTGAAAACACCAAGTCCTAACCACCGAACCACCAGAGAAGCCCCTGTTGAGACTTGCCAGGGAGGATTTGTGTGCAGGAAACATTAAATTTCAAGCCAGCTAAGCTTAGTTCAGAAATGTCAGAGAAGGACAGTCCCCAGAACCAAACCCTCTGCCTGAGAAGAGCAAAACCTGATGCAGAGCCGGTTGCCAACACCAGGGCCGCTGGTTCGTGTCAGACGTGGGTTACTCTGGGCTGAGCAGTTGTCTCCTGTTTCATGCCAGCATCACTGGTTTCCCCAGGCTGTGGTCTAGCCAGGATCAGAGCCCTTACTCTGAGAACCAGCTTATCAGCATCCTTTTCCCAGGGGAGGGAGCGTGTGGCTCGGAATGCCGTCCACGAGTGGGCGCTTCCATGTGAGCACCGTCAAGTCGGGAGACCCCAGGTCCTGATGCTTGGGTTGGGAAACGTGGTCACGGTACCCAAGAGGCCCTCTCAAGGTGGAGACGGGGCGTGAGAGTCCTTCTGAAGCACCAAAGCAGCAGCATTTGAAGAGGGCGGAGCAGGCCCTCAATGGGCAAGCACTGGGGCGCCCACGTGCCTCTCGAGCTCAGCCCCCCGGTGCCCTCTCCCCAGGATGAAGCCGGCAGGGAGTGTCAACGACGTGGCCCTGGATGCCTTAGACTTGGACCGGATGAAACAGGTGGGCGGGTCTGTCTGGAGAGTCTGAAGGAGCCGGGCCGGGGGTGACAGCGGGTGGGGAGGACAGGGGCGGGGAGCCACATGCAGCCTCAATGCCCCTGCCCCGTCTTCACCGGGAAGGGGCTCTGGGCCCTCCCAGCCTGCCTCTGGGTGGGTCCGCCCTGGCTTTGCCCAAGTATTTCTGAGGCATCGCAGGATGTCCCATCCCCCCTCACACACACCCTTCCCCAGTGGGAGGGCAGCTGAGAACACAGAGGGACATGGCTCTGAAGGGAGCCTGGCCTCCCCTGCCCGTGACCATTGCCAGCTTCACCCTGAGGCCCTGCTCCCAACAGGAGATCCTCGAGGAGGTGGTCCGGGAGCTTCACAAAGTGAAGGAGGAGATCATCGACGGTGAGTGGCAGGGCGCCCCCCACCCTGACCCCCGCCACGGGGCAGCACCCAGCCAGGCTCACGCCAAGGGTCCTTGGGGAGGGCAGGGGTGCCTGTGCCCAGGGCTGCAAGCCAGGGGTCAGGAGGGCCCAGCCAGTGAGGCCATCCTGGGCTGAGAGGCTGAGGGTTTGTGTTGAGGGGTTTTGTTCTTCCTCCCCACAGCCCACACCAGCCTCCCAGTTCTCTGGTTGGGCAGACTGAGGCGGCCCAGACAGATTAAGGAACTTGTCCAAGTGTGAGCACGTGTTCACGGTCTGCACCTCCGTCTGACCCCACCCCCCAGGCTCCCTCCTGGATGAGCCAGTGGTGGGAAGGGTGCATTCGCTAGTCCAGAGCAGCTTTGAACCATCCGTTATTTATCTTAGTATCCTGTGGATTTAGATCACTCTCTTTATTCTGCTGCTTCCGATCCCCGAGTCTGGGGCTACAGGGGCAACTGTTGCCTTGCCAGAGGCTAGAGGGCCCCAGAAGACACAGAACTGCCTAAGGGCCTGACCGAGTCCACAGCCCACTAGGCACTGCTGGCCTGGGGAGCAGGCGTGCAGCTCCAGAGGGCAGGGCCTTGTCCCAGTGAATCACATCCATCTGTCCACTCCCCACCGGAGCCTTTGAAACAGCCGGCTCAGATCTGGAGCCAGAGGAAAAGGAAAGGTGTGGGCCAGGCTGGCTAAGCCCACAGAGCAGGGAGGCGGGGTCTGGGAGCCAGCAGACTGGGACTCCTGCCCAGGGCTGGGTGATCAGCCACGCCCTGTCCTTGATCCAACAGAGAGCGCTCAACTTCCTGTTCGTCCAGCCCCCTACCAGGCTGGGATGGGCAGATAAGGAGTTAATGAATGAAGAGGGGAGACAGCGGGAGCCAACAAAAAGAGACACAGGCCAACTGTTAACCCCACTTTATTGCTGGGCGCCCCTGCCTCAGGAGGCCATGGGCCAGAGGGGTCAGGGCGGGCTGGGGGCACCTTAGTCTCCACCTGCTGTAGCGGTGGGCACAGCCCCGCGGGTGGGCAGCTGAGGGACTGAGCCCTCTCCCGTCCTGTCCCTCAGCCATCAGGCAGGAGCTGAGCGGGATCAGCACCTCGTAGGCCAGAACCCCCGATGCCGCCATGACCTGGGCCAGCTGACGGCGGGGACCCCATGGAGCCCGGCGCCCAGGCCTCCGGCACTCAGCCCGCACCGAAGCCAGGACACGCTTCGTTTAAGTCTTAACCGGTGATAAATATTAAAATGAGGAGAAAGGTTCAGTTCCTGGATTTTTTAGATCCGACCTGACAACGCCAGGCCTGCCGCCTTTTTTGTATTTTCTATCTATTTAAGTGTACGTTTCTTTGGGTTCATAGAGAAGACACCCCAAGTCACGCGCCTTGTTAGAAGGTCTCAAGTTTTCTCCTAGGTGCCCTCGGGAGCGGCGGCCGCTTCCACATGGCTCCTTCCCGCATCCCGGTGGCGAGGGTCTGTCCACACACCAAGCCGTCTGTGTCCACTTGGTAATAAACGCTTACTGTCCACACCCCGGCTCTGGCTTGTTCACTCAGCGCCAGCTCCTGGTCGCGCCTGGCTGGGGAGGCCTCTTCTTGGGGGAGGGTCTGCAGAGTGGTGCCCGGAGTAGGGGGGTCAAGGCGGGGGCCTTGGGAGTGAGGCAAGGAAGGATGGCATGTGAGCTGCCAGCTCAGGCACTTCCAGCGGGAGTCCTGGGGCTGCCCCTGGCCAGCCTCCTCCAGGGAGGTGGGCCCTGTATGGGGCCCGTGCAGGAGCATCAAAGGGGCCAGGAGGGTGCACCTGCTCAAACCCCCACCCCCACCTCACAGATGGGGCCCTGTGACTCGGGCTCAGCCAGACTGGAAGGCAAGGCAAGCAGGTGTGGCCTCTGCCCTGCCCCCAGTCTCCTGCAGCCCCTGTGCCCATCAGAGGCACGTCTCAGACCATGCAGGGCTGAACCACAAAGGGTCTGGCCCTCAGCGCTGGCCACTGCTGCCCCTTCGCCCAGAGTGGCCCCAGCTAGTAGGAAAGCTTTGAAATCCTGTGACCATCCCCCGGTCTCCAGGACAGCAGTGTGCCCAGGCCCTGGCCCAGCCATACTCTGAGGGCCATGGGAGGAGCCCCCACCATCACCCCCCAGTCTGGCTCAGGACAACAGGACCACTTGCTGGCCAGGCTAGACATAGTCCATTTCAGTGCATGCTCCCAGCAACTGAGAGACAGAGGAAGCCTGCTCTGCGTGTCAGGAGGGGAGCAGCTTCAACCCACAGTTCCAAGAGGCACTCTGTGCAGCTCCTCCCACCTTCCACAGTCCAGGAATCCTGGGGCCGTGGGGAGGAGGGCTGGCAGGTGTCCACGGGGTGTTCCCAGTTGCTGGGCTGCCTCCTCCTAGGACGGTTGACAGCCCTGGGCCCACCTTCAGCTCTGGGCAGGGTCAGATAAGCACCTGGCAACCGGGAGGGCTCAGCTGGGCTCTCGGAGCTCCCTGCCCAGCAACACTGCCCTCTAGCATCTAGCGCAGGGGTCTCCTGGGCCATCCCAGTGGTCAGACCACTCGGCCACTCCCAGCCCCACACCTGCCCCCAGGGTGGTCCTCGGCCTCTACAGCCTCACGTCTCCAAGGGGTGCTGTGTTTCTCTCACCCAAGCACCCTCCTGCTGCCTGCCTGCCTCTGGGAGACCCAGACCCCCATCCCAACACAGCCCTCCCTGGGCCAGGGGCTGCTGAGGCCTCCCCCTCACCTGTGCCATCAGCCCTTGGCTTAGCCAGGACAGGCTGTGCCCCACGTCCTGGAGACACCATCAGAGCTGCCCTTCACTTGGGCTGTCACCCCTTGGTCCGGCCACCTGTCCACCTGCCATCTCCCCGGCCCGTGGTACCTTCTCCATCTTCACATCTGAGCTGGTGAGGGTGTGGGCTCAAGCTGGAGCAGGGGTGAGGCAGACCAGGGCAGGGGGCGGGCTAAGGCAAGAGCATGGGCCATGAGCCGAGGGCCGCATGGACCTCTGCCCATGCCTGGGGCCAGCCAGAATGCTGCCTCAGTGTGGTCCCCACGAGGGGGCACAGGGCAGGCCCTGCTTGCAGGGAGCCAGGCCCAATCTGGGGAAGCAGGCTCTGGGGACTTGAAAACCAACGCTGGATTTAATTTAGGCCATGGGGACGCCGGAGGACTGCTCCCTAAGCGTAGAGTGCCCAGGGCAGGGTCAGGCCCAGCCCTGAAAGGGAGGGCCGGCCTGAGGTCACCGGTCCATGTACAACCCGAGCCGCCATCCGTGCCCGCTGCCGCCAGTGAGCAGTGGCTCAGGGCGCGGGAACCAAATGCAGCCGAACCAGTTCTGGACACTAGGCCGTGGGACGGTGACAGCCAGCCCTGCATCCAGCGGGGCACACGGGCCCCAGGGCACCGGCCGGCTGTGGGGCTCACAGGTGGTTCTCCGCCAGCTTGCACACCCGCTTCACCCGCGCAAAGGGCCCCAGGGAGTCGTCGAACACAAAATCCCAGAGCACCTTCACCCACGAGTGATGCTGGGGCAGGTGGTCGTAGTACTCGGGCGCGATCTTCCGTACCTGCAGGGGAGGGACGAGCGGGTCAGAGGCCGCGCGCGCGCACGCACGCACGCAGACTTCATAAGCACGCGCACGCCCTGTCCGCGCGATGAGGGTTCCCGTGTCCTCCAGCTGAGCCAAGCAGGAGGCCGCAGGCGCTGCCCGAAGGCGGAGGGGCCATTGGCACCAGGAGGCGCTGAGCTCCTCACCCTCCCACCCCCCTGCCCCTCCCCCCCGGCCCCAAGTAGGGTGAGGAATTAAAATGCACACTCCCCTCCTTCCCGGGGGCCCACACCCCAAGTCTCCAATCCAGGAGCCCTGGGGTGGGCCGGAGTTCTGAGTCCTGCTGAACCACGGTCTGTCCCCGCGCCTCCGTGCCGGCACAAGATGCCCTCGTGAACCTGCAGACTCTCCTCTGACCTCGGCTCCCACCACGCCCTCACCCCATCACCTTCCGCTCTGGCCTCAGTACCTGTTGTTTCCCACTCCAGCTCCCTGCCCCCCTCTGCACTTGACACCCTCAGCCCGCCTCCTCCAGGAAGTGCTCCAGCCTCAGCAGCTACATCCACACCAGCACGTCCCCTGCTCGCCAACCTCGGGAAAGGCCTCCCCTTCCCCGCCCCCGCCCCCGAGGCGGCCGAGGACTCGCCAGGTGCGCAGGACCTGCTTTAGAGCCAAAGATGGGGCGGGAGGGGGGAGGAGGGCACCCTCCGGGGGATGAGGGGACCCGAAAGGTGGGAGCTGGGAGCCTTTGACTTTGCTTGGGAGGAGTAAAGGGTCACAGCTGACACCAGATGCTCCTGTTGGCATCTTGGGTCAAGAGTCTGGCTCTGCTGCTTCCTGGGAGCAGGGAACCACCCCCCAACCTGAGCCTCTGCCTTCTCATCTATGAAATGGGCATGATGACCTTGAAATGTCACATGGGCTTGTGGTGAGGCACCCATGAGACAGTGCTCAGCACAGAGCAGGACCTCGGTGCTGTGGAGGAGTCACTGGGTGGGCACGGTACGGACACCTGCACACCCAGACCAGTGCTCACACACACTCAGACACACGTGGGTGGGTGAACAGGCACACCCAGACATGCATGTACATACAGGCACACCTAACCACGTGAACACACAGGGACACACACACACACAGACTCCGCACACTCACTATTCCCAGCACAGCAACCTCCAGCCTCCCTGGGCACCCCACCTCTGCTCTAACCAGCCAGCAGCAGAGCGGAAGGCCCCCCGCCTGCCCCCTCTTGCTCCTTTAGACATTCTCCAACCCCAGGTCTCCCAGGACGCAGGCACCAGCCCAGGCCGGAGGCTTCACTCTGAGACAGCTCAGGCCAGACCCCTTGGGTCACAAAGGGCAAGGCTCTCTGTCCTCTGTGCCATGAGGGGGCCCTGGAGGGTCACAGGGCAGGGACAAGAACAGGGAGGGACAGGGTCAAAAGGCAGTTGCTTCACCCACACCAGTGCTACTGCCGCACCCTCTGAGGCACAGAGAGGGCCAGCGGGTGGGCCCAAGACACACAGCCCGCCCGTGACTGTCACCGCTGTGCTCAAACAGGCTCTCGTTAAACCAAGAGGCCTGAACTGTAACATGCCCCTCGAGCCCCTGCCCACCCTGAATTCACCTCCTTGTTCTCCAGTCAGGCACTCCGTGTGCCTCGTGGCCTTTCCTCCTGCCCTGGGGACCACAAGGGAGAACGTGGCCATCAGCAGGAGAGAAAAAGAGGCCACAGTGCAGCCCAAAGCCCTCCCCAGCCTCCCCGCCTCACCCCCCACGCCTCACCCCCCAACACATCCCGGCAGCGGCCTGACCCCGCCTACCAGGGGCAGGTTGCAGCTGGGGATGCTGGGGAAGTCATGATGTTCCATGTGGTAGCCCACATTGAAGGTGATCCAGTTGAGGGGCCCGTAGTAGGAGTAGGTCTCGTGGCCCTTGAGGAACATGTAGTGCTCAGCCACAAAGTGGCCCGAGATGGGGTGCAGGCCCAGACCCAGCAGGGAGCTGGCCAGCAGGTAGACCACGGGCTTGAGCCCCCAGAGGGCATAGATGGTAGCGTCGGCCGCCAGCTGCACCAGGGCGTTGCACAGCTCCATGCGGGTCATGGCCTTGGGGTGCACGCAGAGCGGCCGCAGAGTGTAGAAGAATGGCTGCAGGGCCAGCCAGAGCAGCTTGCGGGCCGGCGTGCAGAAGAGCCGGCCCTCGAAGTACGTGGGCACGTCCACGTCCAGCCCGTCGCCACCCAGGTAGCGGTGGTGGTCCACGTGGTACTTCTTGAAGCTGGCGGCGTAGGGCAAGCCCACGGGCAGGTTGGCGAAGATGGCAAACCAGCGGTTGCGGGAAGGGCGGCCCGTGCCGAAGGCGGTGTTGTGCGAGATGTCGTGGATGGCCAGCGTCAGCGAGTGGTTCACGCAGCCCCCGAAGGCGTAGGCGCAGAAGAAGAGCCAGCGCCACGCCAGCCCCTGCGCCAGCCAGCAGGCCAGCAGCTGCGCCAGCACCATTGCCGTTACCGTCCACTTGAGGTAGGGGTCCGGCCGCATCAGGGCCTTGATGGCCGGGTACTTGGCTGCAGGGAAGGGCGGGGGAGAAGGTGAGGTGGGCACTGGCTGCCTGGATCCCAAATCCGTGCTTCCCCTCCCTCGCCGGCCCTTCCCCTCCCCCTGCTTCCTCTCCCGCCCCCGACCCGACCCTCCCCCCACCCCCGACCCTCCCCTCCCCCGCTCCTTCCCCTCTCCCCACCGGCCCTCCCCCTCCCCCTGCTTTCCCTCCCTCCCTACCCCCCCCCGCCCCCGCCCCTGCTGGCCTCCCCTCCCCCTCCTTCCACTTTCCCTCCTCCCCTTCCTTCCGCTCTCCCTCCTCCCCTTCCCCCTCCTTCCTCGCCCCTCCCCCTCCTCTCCCCCTCCCCCTTCCTCTTTTTTTTTTCCCCCTTCCTCTCTTCCTCCCATTTTTCCTGCTTTCTTCCCTCCCTCCAGCCTTTCCCCTCCACCATCAAGCCCCCAGGCAGTGACCCAGAGAGTCCTGCAAACTCTGTGCACCTGCAGACTCTCCTCCACCCCCCACCCCAGGGGGGCTCTGGGGAGACTTCCCAGAGTGGCGGGTCTTGGTCACCAGCCTCAGGTGTCAGCCTGGATCACAGATTTTCTGATGCCCGAAATCAAAGAAGCTGCCGGGAGCTGCCTGTTCGATACCCACGCGGTGCTGTGCGTGATTGGGTCTTCAAGGGGGGGGCCACCAGCAGACTGTCTGGGCCCTGGGAGGGGGCAGCGGAGCTGGGGGAGGGGAATGTGGAGGGCTCTGGCTTTGTCTGTGTTTCAGTTCTTTTAAACAGGATCTGAAGGAAATATGATAAAACGTTGGATATGCTTATTGGGGTGGGGGTGGGGTGTTTGTTATCACATTGTTTGTACTTTTCTGTATTTCGTTTAACAGAAAAGGAAAAACACAATGACAGTGGGAGTTGCCCAAGCAGAAGAGGGCCTTCAGGAGCAGCTGGGAGAGAAAAGGGTGAGTCGGGGCCCCTGGTCTAGAGGGCAGCACCTGCTGGAAACCTCTGCTTGGCTGGAGAGGGTAGGCAGGGCCAGGCGCAAGGTTGCCGAGCTGGCTGGTGCTGTGTCCAGAGGCCGGGAGGGACAGGGCAGGGGCGACGCGCGCTCAAGGGGACAGTCACGCGCCCACCCCAGGTCCGCTCTGTCCCTGGGTTCCTCAGGTGGGGCCAGTGCCCGGGCACACGGGTGGGGACTGAGGCCAGTGAGGGTTCAGGCGCCCTCAGGACCATCAGTGCCTGACTCCAGTGTGCCCATGTCCACCCCTCCTGCCAGCCAGCAGCTGGGCAGCCTCAGGCTGGCCTGGGAAGAGGTTCTCCAGGGCTGCAGCAGAGGCCGGGCCCTGACTCGAATTGACCAGGCCAGCGTCAGATCTTGGCCTGCTCGTCCCTCTGAGTGACCCAGGAAGTCGCTTCCCTTTTGCGCTCAGAATGGGAAGCAGGTAACAGCTTCTCCTTCCTCCCCACAGAGAACTTCCTGTCAGAGCCACTCAGCAATGGAATCAACTGTTTTAGAGGTGGTGAGCTGCCTGTCCCTGGGGGTATGCAAGGCGAAACACACAAGAGCCAAGGAATTCTGTCCAGTCAGGGGGGAAGCTTGCTCCAAGTCCCCCCACCGAAGCCGCAGTGGCACCACAAGCCCATCTCAAGGTTGGCCCTGATCTCGCTGGGTAGCCGTGGTGCCACCCTCCCTGGGCCTCTGAGTCTCAGAGGGACACGCACGGGCCGGATGTGCCTTGCGAGGTGTGTGTCCCCCAGACTGGTCCTGGCTCCTGATGGCGGGCCAGCTCGCGTCGGCTGGAGATGCCAGTTGTCGCTGTGGGGGTCCCCACGTCCTGGAACCTCTGCCCAGGAAGCCCACAGAAGCCCCCGGCAGCACTTAGAGCCCCGCTGCCTACGCAGCAACACTCCCACCGAGCTGTCACCTCGTCTGGCAGCTGCAGTGGTTTGGGCTCCAAGCAAGTGAGCATCGCGCTACACTTGGCCTCAAGACAGCCAGCCGGGGGCCAGGGTGGGCTCTGAATATCATACCCCTGCCCCCTGTTATTTTTTTAATATACAATTTTACTTCTTTATTTTGGGCTGTGCTGGGTCTTCGTTGCTACAAGGGCTTTTCTCTAATTGCATCAAGCAGGGGCTACCCTCTGGTCATGGTACCAGGCTTCTCGTTGTGGCGGCTTCTCTTTGCAGAGCACGGGCTCTAGGGAGTGTGGGCTCCGTAGTTGTGGTCTGCGCGCTCTAGAGCACAGGTGCAATGGTTGTCGTGCACGGGCTTAGTTGCTCCATGGCATGTACCATCTTCTGGGACCAGGGACTGAACTCATATCTCTTGTATTGGCAGGCAGATTCTTTACCACTGGGGCTTCCCCGATAGCTCAGCTGGTAAAGAATCCGCCTGCAATGCAGGAGATCCTGGTTTGATCACTGGGTCAGGAAGATCCCCTGGAGAAGGGATAGGGTACCCACTCCAGTGTTCTTGGGCTTCCCTGGTGGCTCATATGCTAAGAGAATCCACCTGCAGTGTGAGAGACCTGGGTTCAATCCCTGGGTTGAGAAGATCCCCTGGAGAAGGGAACAGCTACCCACTCCAGTATTCTGGCCCAGAGAATCCCATGGACAGAGGCGCCTGGAAGGCTACAGTCCATGGACTCACAGAGTTGGACACTACTGAGTGACCTTCACCTACTTTTTTACCACTGAACCCCAGGGAAGCCCTCCTGCCCCACCCCCTGTTCTTATTCCGGCTCCTTCCCTCTACCGCTGGGGCCACTGCCAAGCTTCCAAACCTCGCACAACTGCCTGGGTCCTTTGATCCAGAGAGCTCTCCCTGAATGTGCAAAGGACACCACCTAATCAGGTCCAAGAGAATGGTGGTCACAGCACAGTGTCAAACCTGAACTTGGGAAAGCACAAGCAAGCCCAGGATGGATGATAAATCTCAGCCCTGCTTAATGGGTCCCCAAGGACCACAGCATCCCCAGGTGGGGTTGGAAGGGAGCAGCGTTCATAACAGGTTCAAATTCCAGCTCTGGAAAGAGGGTCTAATAACCAGAATGTATAAAGATCTCACTCAACCCCCAAACAAAAAGACAAACAGCCCAATGAAAAATGGGCAAAGGAACTTGAATAGATGTTTCTCCAAAGACGCGCACCTGGTCCTCTAAGTACGTGAGAAGATGCTCGATCGTCATCAGGGTGCCGCCAGCACCACAGTGCGGTCCCGACTCCGAGCCGCTCAGCAAACCAGAAAATAACAGGTGCCGACACGGCTGCGGAGAAACAGCGACCCTTGTCTGTATGTTGCCAGTGGGAATGCAGAATGGTGCAGCCGCTGCGGAGAGCGATCGGAAGGTTCCTCGTAAAGTTAAAAATGGAATTAACCATAAGACCACGCAGTTCCACTCCTAAAGAATTTAAATTCAGGGACACAATAGATAACACGCACACCCATGTTCAGAGAGCTATTCACAACAGCCAGAAAGTAGGAACAACCCAAGTGTCCATTAACTGATAAGCAGATAAACAAAAATGAGGTCCAGCCACACAATAGAATGTTATTCGGCCTCAGGGAGGAACGAAACTTCCAGTTAGAAAACAAGCAGGACATAGGGACGTAATACCCAGGATGGTGATCACAGCTACAAAAGCAGGTCTTGAAAGTTCTCACCAAGAATTCGTCATCCCATGCCAACTAAACTTACTACGGTAATCGTTTTGCAGCATATACACATATCAAACCATTATGCTGTACACTTTAAACTTATGTTATCTGGGAATTACATCTCAAAACTGGAAAAAAAAAAAAGGGGAATTTGTCATCCAAGAACTCATCAAGATAAAAAATTGTAACACTGTAAGATGACAGATGTTAACCAGACTTATGGGAGTCATTTTGAAATACATGAAATCATTGTGTTGGGGGGAGGGATAAATTAGGTATTTAGGATTAAAATATCCACATTACTATATATAAAATAGATAATCAACAAGGACCTACTGTGAAGCATGGGGAACTATCCTCAATATCTTGTAATAATCTGTAATGGAAGAGAATGTAAAAAAATTATACATTTATATGCATGTATGTTATATAACTGAACCATTTTACTGTATATGTGAAACACATTATAAATCGACTATTTCCATTAAAAAAATTTTTTTAATCATTATGTTGTATACCTGAAGGTAATATAAATATAATGTTATAGGTCAGTTATACTTCCATTTAAAAAATCCTTACATGGAGAAGGAAATGGCAACCCACTCCAGTATTCTTGCCTGGGAGATCCCATGGACAGAGGAGCCTGGAAGTCTACCGTCCATGGGGTTGAAAGAGTCAGACACAACTTAGCAACTGAAAACAACAACAGCAAGCACACAGTCAGGCCGGTTGTCATTTGGGGAAATACCTCTTGATGAAAATGTGATGTGAGATGGACAGCAAAGTGACCTAGCAATATGGAATGTAGAGTTTTGTAAGAAATTAAAACTTATGTATAGAGTCAGAGTTGCAAATATTCAAATAGTAAAGTTGGGGGCTACGGGAAAATAAAAATTCCTTATATTGACTTTCTGACTTCCCCACTTCACAAGGTCAGCATCCTTAATCCTGCTCCTGGGAATTGACTCCCGAATAAACTACCAGCACCTCTTCCTCCAAAAACAGGAATAAAGGACTGACCCAGGCAACTTAAAATAGGATGAACCTTGAAGGCATTACGCAGGGTGAGAGCAGCCAGAGGCCACAGACTGCATGGTTCCCCTTACGTGAAGTACCCAGAACAGGCAAGTTCACAGAGCAGAAAGCAGAGGCTGCCGGGCTGGGGGCGGGGGGCGGGGCAGTGACCGGAAGGCGTGTAGTGTCCTGGTAAAGAATCCGCCTGCGATGCAGGAGGCCCTGGTTCCATTCCTGGATCAGGAAGATCCCCTGGAGAAGGGATGGACTACCCACTGCAGTGTTCTTGCCTGGAGAACCCCCACGGACAGAGGAGCCTGGCGGGCTACAGTCCGTGGGGTCACAAAGAGTCGGACGCGACTGAGCAACTAAGCACAGCTCGCATGGTTAGAATGACAGATTCTATGTTAGAGCTTCCCATAATAGAAAAAAAGTAAAAAAATAAATAAAAATGCCAGCTCCAAGCAGGTTACCTCAGCTCCAAGGGTTCCTTTCTGAACCATCAACAGGCCACTGGGAGGATGGAGAGATAAGATACGGAGCCTCGGGCTGACTGGCTGGGAGCAGGCACCCAGATTAATCTGTGCTTTGTGACAAGCGCCCAACACATGGAGACCCAGCAGGTTTACCAGGCAACCAGGCTGCTCCCCGCAGATGGGGATGCTGGGGTTGGGGGTGGTGGGATTAGGCCAGTGGGTGCTTCCTCCCAGGCCTGCCCACGTGGCCCAGCAGCAGCCACGTGGGTCATCCCCCTGTTGTGGGAGGCCACTTGGCTTCCCCAGGAAGGCCAGAGGCCCCCATGTGATGCCCACTGCCCCAAGCGGGCAGAAGAAGAGGCAGGGACAGGAGAGCAAGGCCCTGCCGCCTGAAACCAGCTCCCAAGGTGGAGGGAGAGACTGGCAACTGTGGGGGGGGCAGAGAACAGCACCCCCAAAGATGCCCACCTCCTACTCCCTATTTCCACGGCACCCAGGGTGCTGGTCTGCAGACCTCACAACAGCAAGGAGCTTCTGGGTTATCCCAGCGGTAGCATCACCCCAGGCTGGGGACAGCGGGGAAGCCGGCAGGAGAGGAGGTTCGAGGATGCACAAAGTCTCCACCTCCCTCACTGGCTGTGACGACGGAAGGGCCACGAGGAAGGGCCGTGAGCCGAGGGAGGCAGGCGGATCCAGGAGCTCTAAAGGCCAGGGTACAGATTCCCCCGCCAGCGCCCCCGGAGGAAACTGCAGCCCCATGAGAGCGGGTCAGGCATCGGACCTCTAGGACCGTGAGGGCACAAGTGTGGCGTCTGCAGGCCTAGCAGACTCGCAGCAGTGGGACGGCGGATGAGGAAAGCCCGGGGCTCCAGCAGCCCACATGGCCTCAGGCTCCACCTCTGCCCAGCCTGGCGCTGGGCACAGTGGCCACTCATGCTTGCCCCGTCCATCGAGGGCCGCACGGCCCGCCTGCCTTGGCCAAGGCAGACCAGCCAGCATGGCGTGAGCGCAGCATCACCCTGCCGGGAAGGGCCAGGAAAACCAAGGACCCAGCCAGAGGGTGGGGGCTGGCGTGTGGGACCCACTCGGGAGGGGGTGCAGGGGGCAGGCCTCGTTCCAGCTCGTTCCGGCCCTGAGAAGGGGTCAGGGTGAGCAGGGACATGTCAGAGGGTGGGCCTCAGTGTTCCCCAGGAAGATAGGTGCCTCCGGTGGGGGGCTGAGAGGGGCCCCCTGGGGAGGGGGTCCAGCGGCCGCGGCGGGGTGGAACAGGGGAGGAAGAGGTGTCTGCATGACAGCCGGGGCCAGAAGGACGCGCCTGCAACCGCAGCAGTGGGGAAGCTCTCACCCACAGCCCAGGCCTGCATTTCATCAAATGCAAGGTCCCCGGCCTTTGCGTACCTGGATGTCAGACTGGGGCCACAGGCCCCACCGGGCTCCACCAGTCTCCCGACCAGCAGGGCTGGGTCTCTGGGCACCAGCCTCCCTCCTTGAGTAATCAGGGACTGGGCCCTTACCTGCCCGGACACACCTGGGAGCTGACTCAGGTGGCTAGGGGCCACCAGCCTCTACAGGGCCTGCCCCCACCCCCGCTGCCCCGTTCCCCTTGGAAGGAGGCCAGGCCCGCAGGGCAGGCCACACCTGTTCCAGGTGACCACAGCCTGGCAAGTTCTGGGCCAGCAGGGACCAGAACCCCAGCTCGGGGATCCAGGCCCAGGAACAGGCCAGTCCTGTGCTGCTCAGAGGCCAGGGCTGTGACCTTGAATGGCGAGTCCCCAGTGCCCCGTCTGTCGAACAAGGCCAGTAAGTCCTGCGTGAGTGGAACAAAGGGGAGCGCCCTGGGGGTGCCCCCTGCCTGGCCTGGCACCCCCTTCTTGCTTTCCTTACAGTTCCCCAAGGACCCAGCTTCCCTCAACTTGGCCGTGGCCCCAACACGGGCAGGAGTGCCCGGTCCCCAGGCCCCGACCCTGGCCAACCAAGTCCTGGCTGCACACTGCCCCGGCCTAGGTCTCCGCATCCGGGAAATTGGGGTGATGCCTGCTCCCCGCTCCCCCGCATCCAGACTGTGGCGAGCCCAGGATGATGGCTCAGAGCCCTAGGAGCTGTTACTACTGTTGTTATTAAACAGTTTCCTGACCTGAGAGTAAAAACGTCCCATTTCTGACTCTTGGGGCCATGGGCTGATGGTGGAAGCCGATCTGGCCCCAGACGTGCTTTAACCTGTGAGAACAGGCCCCAGACTCCCAGACCACTACGCCACTGGGCCTGGCCGACCTGCTGGGAGCAACGGGAAGAGGATCGATGCACAAGCTAGATGCTGGGCAGCTCAGGGGCAATCTGAGAAGGGGCCAAGCTCCAGATCACCTCCCCGCGGCCCAGAGCCCCGTCCAGAAAGGGCCAAGCTCCAGATCACCTCCCCGTGGCCCAGAGCCCCGTCCAGGCCAGAGAGACGGGGGAGGCGCCCCAGCAAGCTGGGACAGTGGGGGGATGGGCAGAGCAAGTGCTACAGCCCAAGGGGGACCCAGGCAAGACCCTGTGAGAGTTCAGACAGCAGAGCAGCTGGGAGCAGGTGGGCAGCAGATGCCAGAGGTGGCACAGCTGGGAGGCCTCACTGAACAGACTCAGCCTTCAGTAAAGACCCCAGAAAGGCACCATCTAAGTGGGGCCGCTCTGGAGAATCCCTTGGTCAGCAAGGACATCCAATAAGTCTGTCCTAAAGGAAATCAATCCTGAATATTCACTAGAAGGACTGATGTTGAAGCTGAAGTTCCAATACTTTGGTCACCTGATGCTAAGAACTGACTCATTGGAAAAGACCCTGATGCTGGGAGAGATTGAAGGTGGGAGGAGGAAAGGGGACGACAGAGGATGAGATGGTTGGATGGCATCACCGACTCGATGGACATGAGTTGGAGCAAGCTCCGGGAGCTGGTCAGGACAGGGAAACCTGGAGTGTGCAGTCCACGGGGTCACAGAGTCGGACACGACTGAGCGACTGAACTGCAGCAACTCTGGTCCAACCCACGCAGCGCTGGTGAGCGGGTCAAACTGGTTCACTCTCCATCTACCACCTGCTGGACAGGTGGAATGGCAAACACTGAACCTGTTCAATGCCAGGGCTTCCGGGCCCCAGGGGAGCTTGGGAGGCTTGGGGTCCTCCCCGAGAAGATGTTCCGGGGACCTCCAGCCACGCAGGCCTAACGAGGTCACAGGGCACAGTCAGATTCTGGATAGCTGTAGCTGTGGGCTTGGGGTGTCCCACTGCGGGGGTCAAAGAGGGTCAGAGAAAGGAAGGCAGGACAGGTGCCTGCTGGACTTAGCAAGGCCCCCAGGGGCCCCAGCTGAGAAGGTGAGGCCGAGTGAGGGCAAGGGGGGAGACGGCTGGCTGGGGGGTCGAGATGGGGGAAAGGGGGCAGGGTGACAGCAGAAAGAGGGGATGGAGGTGTGGGGTGGGGTCGCTGGCCTGACCGAGGGGTGCCTCTTCCAGGGCTCAGGGGTGCGGCTAGGGAGGGGAGAGCCACTGGCTCCATCTTCTCCGGGTCCCAGGAGAGGGGTGAAGCCCGAGGAGGAGGACAAGAGCCCGGCAGCCCCCAAAGCAGAGCCCTGGCCCAGCCTGACCAGGCTTTGCCCACCCTCCTGCCCCAGGCAATCTCAGCTGACGGCAGGGGAGAGGCCTGCCCACCCAGGCCTCCAGCGCAGAGCATCGCAGAAGCTGGCGAAGGACACACGTGCCTCAGGGTTCTCTGGTCCAGCTGGGCAGCCTGGAGCCAGGCAAGGACTGCCACCTGGAACCAGACCCATGCAATGGCTTTCCAGCAGCAACTCAGGTGGGGCCCGAGGCGGCGGGCCATGAACAGCAGTCACTGCTGGAAGTCACACTGTCCAGGCACGACACAGGAGGAGGGCTGGGGGCCCAGGGAAGGGTCCGGGCAAGGCAAGGCAAGGCCGACAGAGCGAGACTTGCCCTCAGGACCCTCGACTTTGGGCCTGCTGGATGCAAGCCAGGGCCTGGGTGTGGAACCTGACCTCAGCAGGTGAAATGTGCTCAGCGTCTGACACACTCACTGGGGCCTCACCAGTCCACCTAGGAGGGCACCAGGCCCCCATCTTAGAGATGGGCACACAGAGGTTCCACCACACCTGATTTTCTCTGACTCCTTCGTTGTCCCCAAGGATCCCTCAGTCCCAGAGGACCTGTTTCCTGAAGCTGGGCTGCAGTCATCAGGGCCAAGTGCCCAGAGATAAACCCTGAGTCCGCATTCAGGAGAGCCACACTGCAGCCTGATTCAGTCCAGCTGCTGTGTGCCCTGGGGCAAGCCCCTGTCCCTCTCTGGGCCAGCTTCCTCGCTCTCCATCCCTAAGGCGCCTGCTCTGACAGTCCTGGGCTATAAGCACCCAGGGGTGGGGGTCTTCCCTGAGGCAAAGGGGCCACAGGCGTGGAACAGGGAGGAGGCCGCAGGCCCTGAGGTGTCGAGGAGCCGGTGGCGGGAATTTCCATGCCTTACATACATTTACACACATGGCGGACTCGTTCACAAGGCCCCGAGGGCCCAGCAGAGGAGCAGCCTGTGGGAAGGGAGGACCCGGGCTGGGCCCCGGTCAACTGCAACCCCACAGAGCAGTCTCCCACGGATGCCCACCTGGCTGTTCCCAGAAGCTTTCCTGACGAACTCTGCTGTGCCAGGTGGCAGCGGGCAGGGAAGGCTGCTGGGTCCTTACCCTCTGCGGGCACCGGGGGTGGGCACCTAGGGTGGTCCCCAGGCCCCCACCTCGGCCCTGCCGACTGGCCAGCCATGAGGTCCCTTCTCTAACCGCTTCCCCCAGGGAGGTCAAGTGCCACGACGGTCCCACTAGCTCGGGGTGGAGGGGTCCCTTCCCCACCAGGTACTCCCTAGTCTCCAACATTCCCTGACATCTGTCAGTTCCCTGCTGCACCCCCACACGCTGCTCCGGGTGCAGTGCCTTCCCTGCCCACCTCCACACACACACACAGCCGAGCAGCCCTGCTTCCAACGGCTTCTCCGACAAAGGCGCCCCAGCCCTCTCCACCCCTCCCTCCTGCACGGCTTCTCTGCAGCCCTGCTAAGCCGTCCCCCCACCCCCAGCCCTGTCTCTCCCACCTGGGTTTCAGTTTCCGAGCCACAAGGCAAAGCTAGGCCTGTCTGGTCAGTGTGGGAGGCACTGGGGGTTGGGGGGGGGAGGGGGAAAGGGCCCAGAGCACCTCCAGGAGTCACGACCCCACCCCCTCACCTGCCTCCCGCTGAACCTGCTCCTGATTCATTGACAAATATTTGCCAAAGCTCCGGGGACGAGCCAGGCCCCAGACCCCGAGGCGGGAGAGGGGGCACAGTGTGTCCCCACGAGGATGTGCCGGGAGATGACGCACACCAGGCCCTGTGACCCTCAGGCGGGAACTCGCAGGACAGAATCGGGATGTGGGTCCAGGATAGTGACTGCAAGTGGTCCTGGGCCCTCTGGGGTGAGGGGAGCGCTCTAAACTCGGTTGTGTAACCTCACTAAAAATCGCTGGACTGTGTCTTTATAATGAGCGAATTTTATGGCATGTAAGTCATGCCTCGTAAAAGTGGGTACAAATTAAAGAATGTGGGTTAGAAGCAGGCCAGGCAGGAGGGCGAGGCACACACATCAGTACAGAGGTCGGAAAGAACGAGAGGGAGGGGCCACGTGAGCCGGAGCCTGCCCACGAGTCACGTGCAGGGACTGGATGGGGACAGGCTTTTCTCAGGTCCCGGGTGGAGAAGAGGGTGGGACAGAGGTGTGGGGCGTGTGCCCCGGTTAGAGACTTGTCCTAAGCCCAACCCCGGCTGGCCAGGAGACCTTGGGCAGGGCGACTAACCTCCCAGGGTCCCGCCCTGCATTAAAAAAAATGCAAAAAAGATGTAAATGTCTGTAAGATTAAATTTTAAAAAGTGGGGAGGAGGAGAGAAAAGAATGAAAAAAATGTCCTAAGTGAAAAGACAGGGCTTCCTGCTCCCCAGTGGCAAGGATTAAGCTGTATGCCCCGTGCTCCCTGGCACCGCTGTGTGCTAAGTCCCTTCAGTCGTGTCTGACTCTTTGAGACTCTATGGACTGTAGCCCGCCAGGCTCCTCTGTCCATGGGATTCTCCAGGCAAGGACACTGGAGTGGGTTGCCAAGCTCTCCCCCAGGGGATCTTCCCAACCTAGGGACCGAACCCGTGTGTCTTATGTCTCCTGCATTGGCAGGTGGATTCTTTACCACAGCGCCACCTGGGCACTGCTGGAAAGAGGATAAAGCCCCCGGACAGTCCTGGCACGAGCGACTAGAGATGCTGGGGAGCAAGGGTTGGGTAGACTGTGGTGTAGACCACCAGTCCAGCCTGACGCTGTCACCCCCCAAGTATGCTCCTATCTCCCCAGCAACGTGGGCAGCGATGCCTGTTGGCAGCTTGAAATTGACCACAATGGAAATAGTTACAAACACTGACAAGTGCCAATCTGCAAATCAGGGACTTTTGTTTCCCCCAGAGAGCTAACTGATTGTTTATTTCCAAACAAAATGTGTGTGTGCACGTGTACTATCATGCACAGTTTCTGAGAAAGGGACATTTAGTCTGAGACTTGAAGGAATCCTAGAAGTAGGTGGAGTAGGAAAAAGAATTCAAGCAGAGCAAACAGCGTTTGCAAAAGCCGTGAAATGGGCAGATGGAGGGCTAGCTATATTCCACTGAGTGGTCAGAGAGCAGGAGCGAGGGAGAAAGAGTACCAGAGTACTGGGGTGTCGACACAGAGCAGAGATGAGATTTTTAGGAAGGGAAACCCTTGGAGCAGGGGTCCCCAACCTCTAGGATCTAATGCCTGATGATCTGGGGTGGAGCTGATGTAATAATAATAGCAGTGAAGTGCACAAGAAATGTCGTGCTCGTGAATCATCCCCAAACCCCACCCCATCCCAGGTCCAGCGAAAAACTGTCTTTCATGAAACTAGTTCCCTGGTACTGAAAAGGTTGGGGACCGCTGCCTTGGAGGATTCGAGCCAGGAAGGACACAGTCAGGTCAAATAGGGCCCTGGGGATCACTTACTATCTGTGTGGCCGTGGACCCAAGCGCCCCTCCCTCCCCAGCCAACTTCGCCGGAGCACAGCATCCCTTCCCTCTGCCCTCACAATGTGATGGCTTGCCCATCATCACAGCCCCTGCCCACTGGCTAATTAGAGGACTCACAGCTCTGGCCAGAGGTGAGCTGGCTCAAGAGGAGGACGCACTGCTCAGGGCAGAAGGGGAGGAGGCGCCTGTTCCCTCTGTGGGATCTCAGAGCCGGGTGGACGCAGGCTGCAGCCCACCTGGCGGACGTGGAGAAGGCGGGTCAAGCAAGATCAGGGGCAGAGAGAACGGCCCTGTGGCCAGCCTGCCCTCCTCTCTTGTGGTCTCCATGAATTCCCTTGAGCTTGTCAGCCAGTTCAGTTCTGGGCTTAACCACTTGCCACTGAGAGAGCCCCAGCAAAGGCTTTTCCTAAGCAAATAAGCCAACAATTGCCAGAGCCTTACTTCCTTGTTTTACTTGGATTATTTTTTGTGTGCCCTTTCATAAATAAAACACAAAAACAAACAAAAAATCACAAAGCTATTTGTTTTGGAAAAGACAAATTCAAACGCTGCCTCTTACTCCTCTGGGAGTGCCTGGCTTGGGCTCTGATCTCCGACAGGACACAGCCCCACTGGCTCTCTGCTCCTGCCCTCGCAGCTCAGGGAACCTCAGCCCTGGCCTGGGAGGCATGTCTCCTTCATCCAGGCAGGATCTGGAGGTGGACTTTGGTCCTGCACAAAGAGCACTGCAGCTGGCTCTACGCAAGGACTTCCTGGGTTCTGACTCCAGGATTGAGCTTCCCTGGTGGTAAAGAACCCGCCTGCCAATGCAAGTAGATATAAGAGACGTCTGAGTTGGGAAGATCCCCTGGAGAAGGGCATGGTAACTCATCCCAGTATTCTTGCCTGGAGAATCCCATGGACCGAGGTGCCTGGCGGGCCACAGTCCATGGGGTTGTAAAGAGTCAGACAGACTGAAGTGGCTGAAGTCGCTCAGTCGTGTCCGACTCTTTGGGACCCCATTGACTGGGGCCTACCATAGACTCTAGCCTACAGGCTTCTCCATCCATGAGATTTTCCAGGCAAGAGTACCAGAGTGGGTTGCCACTGCCTTTTCCAGGGGATCTTCCCAACCCAGGGATCGAACCAGGGTTCCCGCATTGCAGGCAGACACTTTACCCTCTGAGCCACCAGGGAAGCCCTCCACAAACAAAGCACTACAATTAACCCGTTTAACTCAATCAGACCTCAGTTTCTTCAACAGCTTATTGACTCGCCCAGGGTCACAAAGCTGATGAGTGGGTGTGGTCCTGGCTCACAATCAAGGTCAACAAATCTTCTAGGTCTGGAAACCTGCCTCCAAGAGATAAAAGACCTGAAGGGCTGGAAGGGGAATCCCACTGGAGCACTCTCCCTCAACCCAGGCCGGGAGGGGGCTGTTCCTGCAGGAGGGAGAGCTGAGCTCCAGCGAGTAGGGCAGGCAGGAAGGACTCCGGGGTGGAGGAACAACAATTGCAATGCCTGGGAGGGAGGGAGGAAGACACATTCCAAGTTCGTTAGCTCAAAACTGGCTGTGTGGGGAGGAACCCGCAGCATCCAGTGCAGAGTGGGAATTTGCAAAGAGCCCTGGAGAGTCAGCCCTTGAGAGCTTGTGCTGTCCCCGCCCTGGCCCAAGTCGCCGCCCTCTTCTCTAGGTCTTCCAGGGTTCCCAGTCATCCTGTCCAGGATGCTTCCTGGATTGGTTCCAGGGCCCGTGGCTTCTCTCTTCGGAGAGGAATCCTTCTCCACGTCCTGGCGTGCTGGGTACCATGCTGGAGCACCTTCTCACTCAACATCTCCTTTTATCCTCATACCCACTCTGCCAGATAGGATGACTGTGCCCATTATGCAGACTGGGGAAGTAAGGCTACAGTCCAGAGTGTCTGCATCCCTCCAGGCACCTCTGTGGGCCAGGCTACATCCCCCAGCCTTCTCCACCTGGGGCCGAGTGTGCAGTGAGTCCTGTAAGGGGAAGGGGGGGACGGCGGGGACAGCCCAGGGAGGGGAAGGAGACACAGCCCTGCAGGACCCTCTGCGCCACCTGCAGGAAGTTCGCAAGTGCAGCAGACGATGCTGGGGCCACACACAGTGCAGGGTTATCGCTCACCTCATAGGAGAAAACCACAGACCCACAGACCCACCCAGGGGTCTCCAGGCCCTGGAACCCCAGCAACAGCAGGGCACAGCCCTGCATTAACCACTCAGTGCATCCGGTGTCTGAAAGGTTTAAAAGGAATAGGAAGATACTTCCCTAGTCTTGGGGTGGAGCAGGAAGACACAAAAGAGAAAATTCTAAAGAAACAATCCAATCTATTCAAATGCATTTAAAAAAAAAAGCTCCTGTGATTATAAAGGGAAGAAGATTTGCAATGTATTGTATAAGACTAAGGGTTAAAAACCTCGATACAAAGAGCTCTAACAGCCCAACAAGCAAAACGCCAACCCAAGAGAAAGCAAAACACAAATTTAAATGACCGATTAGACATTGAAAGCAATCATCAAATCAAATATTAACGTCATAACGAAATACTGTTGTTTTGTCCACCTGTTTTGCAAAGATTAAAGACTTTTGCCAACTGCAGCTGTGGGTGAGGGTGTGGAACGGTGGCTGACTTTAGGGAGAGGGACCGTGTTCAGCTGGAAGCCGATCCGGCTGCAGAGGCGACTTGGTGGCACCGAGCAGGAGCTGCTCTGCAGGTGCGAGTCCCTGAACCCCTTATCGTGGGTAAAGGAACCGTACATTCTGGGTCCTTCTGAGAGACTGATGGAGCCCGCAGGTGGGTGAGTCCACAGGATGGGTGACCATGTAAGTGAAAATGACTTTCCAGGACACTACATAACAGAGAGGGGCCACCGGACATTGGGCTACAAAATAAAGGACAGACTCTGGTAAGCCTTTGTTTGCTGTTTTTAAATAAGTTGTGTCTCGTTCAGCTTTGCTTCCTTCGAGGAGTTCATTCTGCCTTAAAGCCCGGTTTGGGGCTGGGCTTGGGGCCTCTCGGGCGGGGCCGCCGGGACCTGGCGCTCGGCGCACAGGGGAGCCCAGGGTGCGGCGGACGACAGGTGGCCACGGAGCTGCCTTCGCGGGCGGGGGCGGCGCATCCCTCACAAAGACAGTCCCTGGGACTGACTTGTGCGCCTCGAGTCCCGGGCGGGGCTCCCGTCCCACAGCCGGGATGGAGTAGCCGAGACGCGCTCCCCCGACGCACGGATCTGGGCTCAGGTCCTCGGGTCCCCGATCTCGGGACAGAGGCAGAGACGTGAAGGGAGTCTCAGACCAGAGCTGGGGACCCTGGGCCGCGGAGGCTGCCGTACGGGGAGTGGAGCCCCCACCCTCCGAAGCAGAGGTACCCTCCGATGCCTGCTGGGCATCCGGGCCGCGCAGGAGCGACGCCTCCCCGGGCTCGGGCTGACCTGGGACACCACACTGCCCCGGGCTGTCCCTACTTGGGGCCCGCGCTCACCGAGCATCTCCTTGCGCCGCTGCGTGTGAGGCTGGTCCGTGTAGACCCACTCGAAGTCGCTGCGGCCCGCCCTGTTGCCCATGGTGGGGCTGGGAGCGCGGCTCTGAGCGCCCAGCTGCTGCGCCGGGCTCGGCTCCGAGGCACCTGTCGTCCTGCGCCGCGCGAGGACCAGTTCAGGGCGCGGGGCCGGGCCAGGAGCGCCTGGGCCAGCAGGAGGGGCGGGGCCTCGAGCGGGGCGTGGAGCGCCTGGGCCAGCAGGAGGGGCAGGCCCTCGGGGGCGGGGTCTCGGGCTGGGCGGAGGTGAGTCCCCGGGCCTCTGGGCGCCTCAGTTGCCTCGGGTTGGAAAATGGGCTGTTAATGTGACCCCGGGGGAGTCCCTGGACCCCGGGGTGTACGGGGACGCCCGTGTCCCCGGCTTCCCGGAGGCTCCATCGCGGCTGGGCGCCTGTTCTCTCAGCGGCCCAGAGCCACTTGCGCTCCCGCCGCCCCTGCCCCGACGGACCCGCCGGTGAGGAGCGTCCCCCCCGCCCCGTCCCCCGGCCCAGGGCAGGGGTTGGAGGGTAGGGATTAGACGGCTGCGTTGTGCAAGAGAAAAGAAGGGGAGGCTTCCCTGGCGGTCCAGGGGTTGACTCCGCGGTTCCACTGCAGAAGACGTGGAGGCAATCCCGCAAGCCCGCATGCCCCGCCTTGCAGCCAAAGCAAACAAACACAGAAGGAGCTCTGGAAAGGTTCGTCACACCGATCCACCCTGCCCCTACCCACTCCTTTCACGCAATTAGGAAGAGGGCAGGTGATGAGGCGTCTGCAGCTTCAGGGAGATGAGTCAGCCCCATCCCCACCTTCAGGGAAAGCCAGGGACAGGAACAGGGGCACCGACGAGGCCGGTTACAACTCAAGATGATACGTGCCGGACAAAGGTAGGTCCTGGTACAGCCAGGGCACAGTCCAGGGGTTTTTGTATTAAGTCTCAAAGGGTGAGTAGGAGTTCAACAGCTAAAGAAGGCCAAGGGTATTGGCGGTAGAGCCAATGGAAGATGCAAAGGCTGGGACTTGGAAGAACCTAAACCTTGTCAGAATGGAGAGTCTGGTCTGGGGGGAGTCGGGGCACAGGACTCATTTTCCTCCTTCCCAGGGATCCCCCCGTCCTCCTCTTGCTCCTTTGGGACTTTGCGTGGTGTGCCCTGTGTACTGGAGCCCGACTTGCAGGAGCTGCCTGGGGAAGCAGACTGACCTGGAAGTCAGAGGCACCACCAAGCAGGCAGGAAACGATGGCGAGCATCGCCCCGGTCTCCTGTGAGTCTGAGGCCAGGGGTGGAGTACATCTGGCAGACCACCCTCAGCCTAGGGCCAGAGGCAGTCCTAGCCTGAGATGGCACGGGAAGCAGCTATGTGGGCACACCGCGGCAGCCGGACACCTGCCCCAGAGTCCAGGGTCGGAAAATGGGCCAGTGCGCAAGCTGGCTTCCCTGTCCCAAAGGGACATGCTTAGAGCCCTGGGTCACCACCACCCCCTGCGCCACCCAACAGTGTCATCTTCTTGGCTTGCACGCCTCTGGGAGCGGAGAGCTCAGCATCTCCCAGGGCAACCTGCTCTGCTCACAGCCAGAGGGAGCCATAGCAGTCATCCCAACAGCGGCCACTTTACCGATGGGTAAACCGAGGTTCAGAGATAAAGAGAGCCTTAGAATAAGCTTCCCTGATGACTCAGACAGTAAAGAATCTTCGTGCAATGCAGGAGACTAGGTTCAACCGCTGGGTGGGGAAGATCCCCTGGAGAAGGGAATGGCAACACACTCCAGGGTTCTTGTGTGGACAATTCCATGGACAGAGTAGCCTGGTGGGCTGCAGTTCATAGGGATCGCAAAGACTCGGACACCAGTGAGCAATGAACACTTTTACTTTCTTTCACTTTTCAGAATAAGCAGGAAAGCTGGGACATGCCCCTGATCTTCGACTTTAAAAGCCCAAAGTCGGAATGTCAGCCCCATGTTACAACCAGTGAGATCTGGGTCCCAGCTCTGCCCTCTGGGCACCACCATGCCTGCCAGCTCCCTCTGCCCAGGACAGAGATCAGAAAACCACTCACAGATGGACCCCAGGACTCTGCCTGTCCAGTTGCCACTTGCCCAAAGGCTTCATTTTACAGATGAGAAAATTGAGGCCGAAAACGGGACAAGTCAAAGGACAGACTGGAGGGAGACCTGGCGGCGTAATAAAAGTTCATGACTTTCAGTCTTGTTCTTGTTCAGTTGCTAAGTCATGTCCAACTCTGTGATCCCATGGGCTGCAGCACGCCAGGGTTGCCTGTCCTTCACCATCTTGTTCAAACTCATATCTGTTGAGTCAGTGATGCCATCCAACCATCTCATCCTCTGTCATCCCCTTCTCCTCCTGGCTTCAGTCTTTCCCAGCGTCAGGGTCTTTTCAAATGAGTCAGCTCTCTGCATCAGGTGGCCAAAGGATTAGAGCTTCAGCTTCAGCATCAGTCCTTCCAATGAATATTCAGGGTTGATTTCCATTAGGATTGACTGGTTTGATCTCCTTGCTGTTCAAGAGACTCTCTAGAGTCTTCTCCAACACCACAAAAGCATCAGTTCTTCATCACTCAGCCTTATTTATGGTCCAACTCTTACATCCCTACATGACTACTGGAAAAACCATAGCTTTGACTATATGGATCTTTGTTGGCAAAGGGATGTCTCTGCTTTTTAATACGCTGTCTAGGTGTGTATAGCTTTTTTGCCAAGGAGCAAGCATCTTTTAATTTCGTGGCTAGCTGCAGTCACAGTCTGCAGTGATTTTGGAGCCCAAAAATATAAAATCTACCACTCTTTCTACTTTTTCCCCATCTCTTTGTGATGAAATGATGGGACCGAATGACATGACCTTTATTTTTTGAATGTTGAATTTTAAACAAGGTTTTTCCATTCCTGAGTAATCTCCAGTTCCCCGAGGTCAGCTTGGACCACAGAGACTCAGCTTCAAGACGGTGAATGCACTCAGAACATGTGCCCAAGCCTGCTCACCACGTCTCAGTTCCTGGAAATGAAAGAAACTGCATATCTGCTTGCAATGTGGTGTCCTATGTGGGATCCTGATGGGAATTAGGTAAAAACTAAAGGAATCTGAATAAAGTATGGACGTCAGTTGATGACAATGTACTAACATTAAAAATGTTCATTTTTCTTATACATTAGATTATATTAATATCTTATAAAGAGAAGTGGGTGTAGAGGCTATGGAACCATCAATACTATCTTCACAGGTTTTCTGTAAATCTAAACCAGATGTTCGGAGAAGGCAATGGCACCCCACTCCAGTACTCTTGCCTGGAAAATCCCATGGACAGAGGAGCCTGGTAGGCTGCAGTCCATGGGGTCGCTAAGAGTCGGATATGACTGAGCGACTTCACTTTCACTTTTCACTTTCATGCATTGGAGAAGGAAATGGCAACCCACTCCAGTGTTCTTGCCTGGAGAACCCCAGGGGCGGGGGAGCCTGGTGGGCTGCACAGAGTTGGACACGACTGAAGCGACTTAGCAGCAGCAAACCAGATGTTAAGTTTATTTAAAAATGAAGTGTAGGGACCTTGCTGGTGTCCAGTGGTTAGGACTCCTCTCTTCCTCTGCAGGGAAAACAGGTTCAGCCCCTGATCGAGGAACTAAGAGACTGCATGCCACACAGTGTGGCAAATAATAATAATAATAATAATAATTAATTAAAATAAAAATGAAGTGTATAAAATATACATATACACATATACCTATACATACCTACATATACAGATACACACATACATATGCATATATATGTGTATGCATATATATGTAATTGTTGTTATTAAATCCCTAACAGCTTTGGAAAACAGAGACTTTTGCGGGTGGTAACTGAAAGAAAGCCAACAAAGCCAGCCACTCTTCCATGGCTCCTGCACCTCCTTCAGCCCCCACTTCCTCTAAGCTGGGCGCCAGCCCCAGTAGAGGGGCTCACTGACCCCCAGGAGGGACCCTGACCAGAGGCTCTTGGTCAGGGTGCTCGGCGTCTTCAGCTGCCTGTGAGGAGCAGAAAGCACCTAGGCCCATAAGTCTTAACACAGTGCTTGCTGTCCCAGCAGAAGTCCTCCGCCGCCCCATGTTTGCAGAAAACAGGCCAGAATGCATTCCACACTGCACCTCCCAGCCCTCCCCAAAGCCAGCAGTCTATCAGCCCGTGACTCAGAGCCAGCCAACACCCGAGGGAAATCACCCCATGAAAAAAGGGCAACCAGGGGCTTTCTTGGTGGCTCAGATGGTAAGGAATCTGCCTGCAGTGTGGGAGACCCAGGCTGGATTCCTGGGGCAGGAAGATCCCCTAGAGAAGGGAATGACTACCCACTCAAGTATTCTTGCCTGGAGAATTCCATGGACAGAAAAGACTGGGCTACAATAGGGTCACAAAGAATCAACACGACTGAGCGACTAACACTTTCACTTTTCACCCCAAGAATGGGAGGAACTTCACACACGGGAAAACAGAGCCAGGTGGGGGAAGAGAACTGGATTGAGGAAAGAGAGTAACGTCTCCCAGGAAACATAAAGGTCTATTCCAACCTGTTAAAATAAATAAACACACAAGAGATGGGTAGGTGCAAATTTTTTCTTTAAAAAGAAGGAAACAAGCAGCAACCAATCTCAGGACTTCCCCCACAGGCCAGTGGTTAAGAATCTCTGTGTCTACTGCAGAGTCCCAGCCCTGGCTGGGGAACTGAAATCTCACATGCCAAACAGCACAGCCACCTGTGGGGAGGGAAACCTCTGTTGAAACGAAGGCAGGTAGAAGAAGAGAACTGAAGAGCAGGAATAGAAACCCGACATCCTCCTAATGAGATTTCTAGAAGGAGAGAGAGAATGACGGAGAGGCGACATTTACCCTTCCCCTGCCTTTTCTTCTTCGAAGAAATAATCTCCCACTGAAATGGTAATGTAATTGTATGTATGGGCGATTCTGCCAGCCTGACATCCACATCATGTGCAAATTTGCTTATTATCTGCTCCCTCCTCCAGAGCGTCTTGCTCCCTGTGGTGCAACTCTTCACCCCTAATGCCCTAAAGAGTTTCTAGCATAGGGGATGACCTTAATAACAATTTGTTAAATGAGAGAAGGAATGAGTCACATCAAACTTGTCATAAATTTCCCCAGAACAAAGGAAAGACGTGAGTTTCAGACTGAAGAGGCCGTCGACAAGAGGAAAGTTTGGTTCAGCCCGTTTGGCAAACTCTGCCACAAAATCCACCGAAGCTCAACCTCCATCATGATGGGGGGGCTTTCACTCCTGGGGACATCGTGCAAAGAAACGGAAATGACATTCACCAAAGATGTGTGCAGAGATGTTCATAGCAGCTTTAGTGGCAGGAGCCCAGTCCTGCAGGCAACCCCAGCCTCCAACCACAGGAGAACAGACAGAGGTCTCAGGGCCAATTCACCCACTGGAAGGTGTGACGAGATCAAACAAGAGCACCGAAACTTACAGCAACGTGTGTCTCGTCTGAGCTTTTGCGTTTTTTGTATTTCTTTTTTTATAATGCTTTTTATTTTATTTTATATTTGATTTACTTATTATGTTTTGGTTGCACTGGGTCTTTGTGGCTGCGCGGATTATTCTCCGATCACAGCGGGCGGGGGCTACTCTTCATGGCAGTGTCCAGGCGTCTCATGGCAGTGGCAGTTCTTGTTGCAGAGCACAGGCTCTAAGCGCGGATTCAACAATTTCAGCTCATGGGCGGGTTCACTGCGGTGCAGCAGCTTCATTGCTCCGAGGCACGTGAAATCTTCCCAGACCAGGGATCGAGCCTGTGTCCCCTACATTAGCAGGTGGGTCCTTATCCACTGTACCACCAGGGGAGTCCCGATTTTCTGTATTTCTGATGTCTTGACATCCTGGGGTATTGCTGACCCTGAAGAGACCACCCTCCAGGGCTGGCCAGTTCCTAAAGATGGTGAAAGCCTAGCCCGGGAGCATGCCTTTCCTATAGGGCCAGTCCAGTGTTGGTCGCTCAGTCGTGGTTGACTCTTTGCAACCCATGGACTGTGGCCTGCCAGGCTCCTCTGTCCATGGGATTCTCCCAGCAAGAATACTGGGGTGGGTTGCCATTTCCTCCTCCAGGGGATCTTCCCAACCCAGGGATCGAACCCGGGTCTCCCGCATTGCAGGCAGACTACAATCTGAGCCACCAGGGAAGCCCCCTTCTTACAGGGCAAACTCACCTATGTGGGGGCCTGCCTGCTCTGTCCTCAGGGCCAGTGTTCCCCTGCCCGGATCACCCCAAGGCCAGATACCAGACAACTCGACATACAACCTGAATGAAACTCTTCAAACGAGGACTTCCCCTGGCGGTCCGATGGTCTAGACTCCAGGCTTCCAATGCACAGATTCAGTTCGTGGTTGGGGAACTAAGATCTCACATGCTGCATGGCACAGCCAAAATATATATTAAAAATAAAATTTAAAGTAGCTTAGAAGTTCTTCAAAGTGGACTTCCCTGGTGGTACAGCCAATGAGAATCCTGCCAATGCAGGGGAAACAGGTTCGAGCCCTGGTCTGGGAAGATCCCACATGCCTCGGATCAACCAAGCCCCGGAGCCACAGCTGCTGAGCCTGTGCTCCAAAGCCCACGAGCCGCGACTGCTGAAGCGAGCCCGCCTGGAGCCCGTGCTCAGCAACAAGAGAAGTCACCGCCATGAGAAGCCTTCACACCACAGGGAAGCATAGCCCCTCCTATGAGAGCAGGCGTGTGGCAAGGAAGACCCAGCGCAGCCAAAAAGAAACAAAAATATTTTTAAAAATTATTCAAACTAACTAACCCGAAGCATGCTGACCACGCCTCACCCGTTCCTTCCTGGAAACCACAATAAAGGCTCCTGCCCTGCTTCGCGCTCACACCCTCTGCTCTCGAACTTGCCCTGGTGGCCCGGCCCCGCTCTTGCAAGCTATGCAGGACGGACTGTCTCATTCAGGCAGTGGCTCCCTGATCTGCTGGCTTCACCAAACCTGAATGACGATAAAACCTACATTTTGAAGCGGGGTGGTTGGGCCTCCGATGGAAGGAGGTGCTCTTGGCGGACTCACTGGTCCCACCAGACGGCAGGGGCTGCCCGGGAGCGTGGCGCCACCTGCTGGCAAACTTGCGTCGGTGTCGCTGCTGTTCTGAGTCTGAACCCTTACTTGCCCAGAGGCCAGAGGACGTTCCCCGGGGTCCCCCTTTTTCATGATTAACCAGCTAAGTTTCCAAAGGCCCCCAAGTGCTGTGGCCTAAAATACAGAGATGTGACTTCCCTCGAAGTGCTGTGGCCGGGGCCCCAACCTGGCAGCCCTGATGCGTGTGGGCAAACCAAGCTGCCCTGGAGGGTCCCCTGCCTTTCAGCCTGGCCCTCAGAGCAGGGGAGGCCTCTTCAGAATCACCCTGCCAGCACACCCACCCCAGGGACCATGACACCCTGCAGGGCCTTGGGGAAGGGCCGTGGCTGTGTGGTTTGCCTTGCTGCAATTTCCCCCTGACCCAGCAGAATCGGAGGGACCACACTGGTGGAGATATGGGAGGAAGGGGAGGGGATCCCCAAAGAACCATCCCAGGCAGGGGCTGCAGCCTTGAGGGTGACCACTGGGCCCTTGTTCCTGCCCCTCCTTATTCCTATCAGCCCAAACCAGAAACTAAAAATCACAGAATGAACCAGAATAAAAGCCTCAAAGAAAAGAAAAGGAGGAGTGGTAGAGAAGAGGGGGAAAAAAGGAAGAAAGGCAGCAAAAGGTGAATACATAAATTATATATTTTATACATATCTATAAAATATATAATAATTTTTTTCATAAAGTATATATATATTAAATATTTTAATAATTTATAAAATATATAATAATTTTTACATATATACTTAAATTAAAAGTCATAGTTTCACCCAACTGGAGGTACAAAATTTAGAAAGCAATAAATTATATATTTATTTATATATATATATAACTATATATATATATATAACTATACTATAATATATATATAATATATACTATATATATATAACTATATAATATATATATAACTATACTAACAAAAACACCACAGAATTTATCTAACAAAAAGATTTAAAACACACCAGTTAGCTTTTGTGCTGCTATAATCCAGTGTTCTTGCCTGGGAAATCCCATGGACAGAGGAGACTGGCGGGCTATAGCCCACAGGGTCACAAAGAGTCGGACATGACTTAACGACTGAGCATGCATGCATGATTCTATTATATATGTTCTAAGTTACTGGAGTGGGTAGCCATTCCCTTCTCCAGGGGATCTGCCCAACCCAGGGATCGAACTCAGGTGTTCCGCATTTCAGGCAGATTCTTTACTGTCTGAGCCACCATGGAAGCCCAAGAATACTGGAGTGGGTAGCCTATCCCTTCTCTAGCAGATCTTCCTGACCCAGGAATTGAACCTGGGTCTCCTGTATATTGCAGGCAGATTCTTTACCAGCTGAGCTACCAGAGAAGCCCCAGGTTCTGAATTAGCTTTAGTACTTGCTATTGAGAGAGTCATTTCCTAGGCAGGTTGATAAGGAGTCTAGGGGTCCCCAAGGAGAGAGGGGTCTGGAATTCTCGAGGAGGAAGGACAAACTTTTTTTCTTTCTCCACATTCCTTAGGATTATATAATAATAATGTATCTTGCCTAAGGACAGTCTTTGGATTCAACCTTCTGTTACCTTAAAATGTTAATTATGGGAGTAGACCTGGTCTTTACAAGGATGTATCTTGCCTGAGGACAGTGTTATCTTAAAATGTAAATTATGGGAGTAGGTTTGATGAGGTCTTTACAACCTCCAGACATTCTTTGGATTATATAACCTCATTGTTAACACTAGCAGGCGGGTACTCTTTCTACCCCCTTCTGATGCCTATATCAGAAGCTTTCTCTTATCTCCTTTATACTTTAATAAAACTTTATTTCACAAAAGCTCTGAGTGATCAAGCCTCGTCTCTGGCCCCGGATTGAATTCTTCTCCTCCGGGGGCCAAGAATCCCGGTGTATTCGCGTGATTCAACAACAACCTTTCACTATTAATAACATCACCCCCTGAGAAAACTTCATGGACTTACTACTGGGGCTCAAAAGATTGTCATACCTGGGGATCCCACCAACTTTGAGCACTGTGACCCCTATAATCTTAGGGAAGAAACTGAATATAAAATAGAGAGGAGATAGACATAATTCACTTTAACACTAGCCTTATGTAAACTTCCCATGGTCATAGTACTCTTTGCTCTAAAATATCCCATATTGGGCAAAGATGCTCTAACATTATGAATAATAAAATAAAATTAAAATAAGTCTTTTGTATCTACAAACTGATTTTATAAAATGGGAACCCACAGACCTTCAATTAAAATACTTAATATGACCCAATGCAAGTTAGAGCAGACTTTATTTTTTCAGTTCAGTTCAGTCGCTCACTTGTATCCAACTCTTTGCGACCCCATGAACTGCAGCACGCCAAGCCTCCCTGTCCATCACCAACTCCCGGAGTCCACCCAAACTCATGTCCATTGAGTTGGTGATGCCATCCAACCATCTTATCCTCTGTCGTCTCCTTCTCCTCCTGCCCTCAATCTTTCCCAGCATCAGGGTCTTTTCCAATGAGTCAGCTCTTCGCATCAGGTGGCCAAAGTATTGGAGTTTCAGCTTCAACCTCAGTCCTTCCAATGAACATCCAGGACTGATCTCCTTTAGCACGGACTGGTTGGATCTCCTTGTAGTCCAAGGGACTCTCAAGAGTCTTATCCAACACCACAGGTCAAAAGCATCAATTCTTCGGTGCTCAGCTTTCTTTGGAGTCCAACTCTCACATCCATACATGACCACTGGAAAAACCATAGCCTTGACCAAACGGACCTTTGTTGACAAAGTAATGTCTCTGCTTTTCAATATGCTGTCTAGGTTGGTCATAGCTTTTCTTCCAAGGAGCAAGCGTCTTTTAATTTCATAGCTGCAGTCACCATCTGCAGTGCTTTTGGAGCCCAGAAAAATAAAGTCAGCCACTGTTTCCACTGTTTCCCCATGTATTTGCTATGAAGTGATGGGACCGGATGCCATGATCTTAGTTTTCTGAATGTTGAGCTTTAAGCCAACTTTTCACTCTCCTCTTTCACTTTGATCAAGAAGCTCTTTCGTTCTTCCTCACTTTCTGCCATAAGGGTGGTGTCATCTGCATATCTGATATCTCATGTACTTAAGCAAGTCATGGACAAGTGTCAGCTCATTATTATGATAAATGAGCTCAAATTAAATTACCTTTTATTTATGGTGCATATAAAACATTCCTAACAGCCTTTTAAACTGAACTTTGTTTGACAAAAATTTAAATTAACGAGAAGAATTATTAAAGCTTGTGCTTCTTCCAGCCCAGCGTTTCTCATGATGTACTCTGCATATAAGTTAAATAAGCAGGGTGACAATATACAGCCTTGATGTACTCCTTTTCCTATTTGGAACAAGTATGTTGTTCCATGTCCAGTTCTAACTGTTGCTTCCTGAACTGCATACAGGTTTCTCAAGAGGCAGCTCCAAAATCACTGCAGATGGTGACTGCAGCCATGAAATCAAGACACTTGCTCCTTGGAAGAAAAGCTATGACCAACCTAGACAGCATATTAAAAAGCAGAGACATTACTTGGCCAACAAAAGTCTGTCTAGTCAAAGCTATGGTTTTTCCAGTAGTCTTGTACGGCAATATGAGAGTTGGACCATAAAGAAAGCTGAGTGCCGAAGAATTGATGCTTCTGAACTATGGTGTTGGAGAAGACTCTTGAGAGTCCCTTGGACTGCAAAGAGATCCAGCCAAATAAATACATAAATATTAAAAAAGAAAGAAAGAAAGAGTTCCAGCATAGAGTCAGAACGGGCTTCTCCCTGCAAGAGAGAAGCCCTCCAGCTGCCGAGCAGGACCATGACAACTGCCTCTTCCTCTTGATCACACACACCAGTCCCGCTCACCTCCTTCACAGAGACTTTATCTCCCGTCAGCTCATGCCCCTAGTAACGTGACTGCCCCCCAAACACTGAGACTGTATTGTTAAAAAACAGACAACAGCAGCAAAACATACGCACCTCTCGTATTTTTAACACACTCTAGAATTCCACGGAGATATCGTTAGAGATGCTGGGAATTTCAGATCTGTTTTATTGGGTGTTATTGTTGTTCAGTTGCCAAGTCGTGTCCGACTCTTTGTGACCCCACGGACTGCAGCCCACCAGGCTCCTCTGTCCATGGGAATCTCCAGGCAAGAATACTGGAGTAGGTTGCCAGGCCCCCCTCCAGGAGATGTTCTCGACCCAGGGATGGAACCCAAGTCTCTTATGTCTCCTGCATTGGCAGGCGGGTTCTTTCCCGCTGGCGCCACCTGGGAAGCCCATGCTATCCCCTCCCCTTCCCCAAAGTAGCCGGAATATTCCCTCCACTCATTAGCCCAGGGAATTACCCACCCCTATTAAAAACTAACCCCATCCCCCAGGACTGTTCTCACCTTCTGAAATGGCCCACACTCTGTCTGTGGAGTGTGTTTCTCTCTGCATAAATCCACTTCTCACCTATCACTTTGTCTTTCACTGGATTCTTTCTGCGATGAGACATCAAGAAGCTGAACTTCATTAAGTACTAAGGCCAGGGGTATGACCTCAGTTAAAAGACCATGTTCAAGTCCCAGTCAGGATTACACGGTTTCAGGACACCTAATACTTGCTACCTGTGTCCTTTCCTTCCTATTCTCACAATAAAATATTTTCCATGCTGTTTAGGGAAATGTATGCCCTACTCTAAAAGCCTCCTCTATCATCACCCCCAAGGAGACCTTAAAATGGCGTCACAACATCACGGGGCCGGTTGTATTATTCACAGCTATTTGTTTTCCATACTTCTGATGCTCTGACATCTTGGGGCCCTGTTGACATTGAAAAGACTACCCCTGCCACGATAGCCAGTTCCTGTGCTGAGTTGCTTCAGTCGTGTCCGACTCTTTGCAACCCCATGGACTGTAGCCCGCCAGGCTCCTCTGTCCATGGAATTCTCCAGGCATGAATACTGGAGTGGGTTGTCACGCCCTCCTCCAGGGGATCTTCCTGACCTAGGGATTGAACCAGCATCTCTCGCATCTCCTCATTAGCAGATGAGTGCTTTACCACTAGCGCCACCTGGGAAGCCCGTTCCTGGAGATAATAAACTGGGCAAGGATGTGGGGCAACAGAAGCTGGTACGTTCATACAGTTTAGTTCAGTCGCTCAGTCGTGTCCGACTCTGCGACCCCATGGACTGCAGCCCGCCAGGCCTCCCTGTCCATCACCAACTCCCAGAGCCTACCCAGACTCATGTCATCTTTGAGTGTCCTATCTTTTTGCCTTTTCATACTGTTGATGGGGTTCTCAAGGCAAGAATACTGAAGTGGTTTGCCATTCCCTTCTCCAGTGGACCCCATTCTGTCGGACCTCTCCACCATGACCCGTCCATCCTGGGTGGCCCCACACGGCATGGCCTAGTTTCATTGGGTAGACAAGGCTGTGGAGGAGGAGGGTTCGATCCCAGGTCGGATACCAGGACCCCACACTTCTCGGGACCACTCAGCCCACAAGCCACAGTGACTGAGCCTGCACCACAACTACAGAGAAGCCCCCAGACCACAAGGAAAGACCTTGCAAACCACAACGAAGACCCCGAATGCCGTAACGAGACCCAGTGCAGCCAAAAATAAGATTAAACAAAAGGAACTGTGGTCCAGTTGATAGTTTCCCATGGGGACAGGTGTTAACAATTCTAGAACCACTCTAGAGGTATCCTGGAATTGAACAATTAAGAAAATAGGTGGCCGAGGGTGAGAGCCAGGTTTCTTGCTGTTGGAGTGGGAGGTTGAGATAAACAAGGGCAAGAGGCTGTAACATTCCATGCAGTAACTGATTTCAATCAGTCTAAACTTACGTTTAGCTTAACATAGACACAAATAGATCGCCTTGCTTTGTTAGCTGAGAACACCTAGTATTAACAAGAACACAGCAGTAACTATGATCACAGTTGATTTTGATTTCTAATATCCTTCTCCAGTAAAAGAATTGGTGCTCTTTGGAGAAAAGGCAGATGGTAAGATTAGGGTGCAGAGAAGGCAATGGCACCCCACTCCAGTGCTCTTGCCTGGAAAATCCCATGGACGGAGGAGCCTGGTAGGCTGCAGTCCATGGGGTCACTAAGAGTTGGACACGACTGAGCGGCTTCACTTTCACTTCTCACTTTCATGCACTGGAGAAGGAAATGGCAACCCACTCCAGTGTTCTTGCCTGGAGAATCCCAGGGATGGGGGAGCCTGGTGGCCTGCTGTCTCTGGGGTCACACAGAGTCAGACATGACTGAAGTGACTTAGCAGCAGCAGCAGCAGCAAGACTAGGGTAAGAACTATACAAAATGAACCGAGATCACCCTGAAGTTACAGAAAGTAAGGAAGTGCTCAACACACACACCCATACACACACAGCACAGTGACGGGGCATGACAGAGACCCAGGAGCCACTTGCAGGAGTTCCCAATGGCCAAGTGTAGAGAATTTGAGTAACAAAATAAAGTAGCATTGACCATTAGAGAAATGCAAATCAAAACTACAATGAGGTATCACCTCACACTGTTCAGAACGGCCATCATCAGAAAGCCCACAAATAACAAATGCCGGAGAGGGTGCGGAGGAAAGGGAAGCCCCCCACATTGTTAGTGGGAATGTAAATTGGTGCAGCCGCTGTGGAAAACGGTATGGAAGCTCCTTAAATAATTAAACTTGGAGTTAAAAAAAAAAAACAACTTGGAGTTACTATATGACCCAGCAATCCCACTCTGGGGCATAGATCCAGAAAAGATGAAAATTCTAATTGCACTCCAGTATTCACAGCATCACTGTTTACAGTTGCCAGGACATGGGGGCACCCTAACTGTCCATTGACAGATGAATGCATAAAGATGTGGTATACATTAATATGTACAACGGAACATTACTCTGTCATAAAATAGAAAAAGAATCATGCCATTTGCAGCAACGTGGATGGACCCAGAGATTATCTACTAAGTGAAGCAGAGAAAGACAAATTACGTATGATACCGCTTATACGTGGGGTCTGAAATACGATATAAACGGACTTGTTTACAAACAGACCCAGAGAAAATAAACTTACGGCTACCAAAGCGGGAAGGGAGTGAGGGAGAGAGAAGTTAGAAGTTTGGGATTAGCGGATACAAACTACTATACATAAAACAAAGAACAATGTCCTACTGTATAGCACCGGGCACTATATCCAATATCCTGTAATCAACTATTATGGAAGAGAATCTTAAAAAGAATATATATACGTTCTTTTTCACTGTGCTATACACCAGACACTAACAAACGCTGTAAATCAACTATATTTCAGAAGAAGAAAGAAAAACAAAACGGCATTGGATTGTAGCCCACGGCATTAAATAAATACCCATGCATCCATATTGCTATGAATAAATGATTAAGGAAGTAACTAAATGGAGAAGAGACAAATCTCCCATGCGGAAGAATTCCAAGGAGTTTAGAATTCCTTGAGGATGCCCCACCCTCAGGGACAACCCCGAACTCCTCAAGTGTGGGCTGTACCATGACTTCCTTCCAAAGAGGACAGCACGGGAGGGGAGGGGAAGAGTCAGTTCAGGAGGAGATGCCCGACAGACACACCCCGGCCAGGCGATCGAGGTCAAATCAGCAGCGATGGACCTCGCTGCTTGCATGTGCCCTTGATGTGAGGAAATGACATTTCACCTCTGCGGTCTTGCTCCCAAACCTATAACTCGAGTCTAATCATGAGAAAAATGTCGGATAAACCCCAGCTGAGAAATGTGGTATTAATACAAAATGCCTGACTTTACTTAAAAGTGCCGAGGGGACTGGCCCGTGTGATCCAGTAGTTAAGGCTTCGCCTTCCGATGCAGAGGGGCAGGTTCAATCTCTGGTTGGAGAGGTAAGATCTCACATCCCCACAGCCAAAAATCAAACATAAAACTGAAACAATATTGTGACAATTTCCATAAAGACTTTAAACATGGTCCACATTTTAAAAAAAAAATTGCCGAGACCATCAGAAACAAGCAAAGTCTAAGAAACTGTCACGGCCAAGAGGAGCCTGAAGACACATGACAGCTGAACATAATGTGGTGTCCTGGAAGGAATTCTGGAACAGAAAAAATGACATCGGGGGACTTCCCTGGTGGCCCAGTGGCTAAGACTCCAGGCTCCCAATGCAGGGGGTCCGTTTCCATCCCTGGTCAGGGAACTAGATCCCAGATGCAGCAACTGAGAGTTTACCTGTTGTAACTCAGACCCAGTGCAGCCAAAAAAAAAAAAAAAAAATGACATCAGGGAAAAATAGAGGAAATCTGCATAAGGTACGCATTCCAGTTAGTAATTAAGTTTCGCTGTGTGATCACTAATCGTAACGAATCTACCACATTAACGAGCATGACTACAGGAGATCTGGGCTCTCCTCCCAGTAACTGTAAATCTAAAATTGTTCTACAATTTTTAAAGTTTATTTAGAACAAAATACACAAAAGCATACAGACTGTATGTTTCCACTGACGTGACGTTCAGTAGGCAAAACCAAGCTTCCCAGGTGGCTCAGTGGTTAAGAATCCACCTGCGAATGAAGCAGACACGGGTGTGATCCCTGATCTGGGAAGATGCCGTATGCTGTGGGGCATACGCCCATGCACCAGAACCATTGAGCCTGAGGGCCCTCGAGCCCGTGCTCCCCAACAAGAGGAGCCCCCGAAACGAGGAGCTCACACTCCACAATGACGAGCAGCCCCCATTCGCCGCAACTAGAGAAAAGCCTGCGCGCCCAGCAAAGACCCAGCACAGCCAAAAATGAATGAATAAAATCATAAATTTAAAAAAGAGAATAGGCAGAACCAATCAGTGGGGTTGGTGGTCAGAATAGCGGCTTCCTTTGGGGGTGCCAGGGAGCCCAATGGAGGCCGGAAGTCGTGGTCAGCATTTGGACCAGGTGGGGGTTACACAGGTGTAGACAAATGTGAAAATTCCTGGAGCCGTACTCCGAAAACGTTTGCATTTAATATATGTCACATTTGAATTAAAAAGTGAACAAAAGAGGAAATAGTTACAACAGAAAAGCCAGACATCACCATCAAGAAATTTCTGAACACTCACGACAAAGAGAAAAATGCCAAAAGCATCCAAGAAGAGATAGAAGAGATACTGCCTGTAAAAGAACACGAGTCAGCCTGGCCACAGACTGCTCAGCAACGCTGTGCAGAGGAAGTCCTGGAACGGCTGCCGTGCCCACCCTTTCGGGCCTCTCCCACCTCGGGGGCACCCCCCCCGCCCAACCAGCGGGCTCAGACCAGGCCAGCTCTGCCCACACAGCTAAGTCTGAGCCCCTCCTCCGGCCACCCCCCAATGCCACCCCCGACCCCGTGTCCCCCGTCTCTCACCTCACGTGCCTTCCCCATCTCTCTCCAAACCCCTCACGCCAAGTCCAAGAGTCACCTCCTCCAGAAGCTGCTAGATCTGTGAGCCTGAGCTGGAGGCTCACCTCTCTTGCACCCACCCCCCGCAGCAGTGGTCACGATAGAGTAGAAAAGACCTTTGTATTCGATTACAAGTTAATTGGGGCTTCTCAGGTGGCGCTAGAGGTCAAGAACCCGCCTGCCAAGGCAGGAAATATAAGAGATGCAGTTTCTATCCCTGGGTCAGGAAGATCCCCTGGAGGAGGAATTAGCAACCCACCCCAATATTCTTGCCGGGAAAATCCCATGGACAGAGGAGCCTGGTGGGTTACAGTCCATGGGGTCACAAAGAGTCGGGCACGATTAAACTGACTTAGCACGCACGCATGCACAAGTTAACCACAAAAGGGATGATGCCTATCAGCTTAAATGATACACCACGGCCCATCTCTGGGAACCCTGCTTCCCAGGTAATGTGAGTTAAGCTAAAAACTTTTGCTCAGCTCACAGGAAACGTCCTGACCAGGCCCACCAGTGAATGGCTGCGGGAAGGAAGAAAGTTAACGTATCCCCTCCAGCGTCTGGCGGAAACCAGGACTTTACCCCTCCCGTTTCAGTATGAGAGAAGCCTGAAGGGACCTTCCTGGTGGTCCAGTGGTTAAGAATCCACCTTGCAAAGCAGGGGACATGGGTTCGATCCCTGGTCAGAGAACTAAGATTGCATGTGACGCGGAACAAATGAGCCCTTGTGCCTGAACTACAGAGTTCCTGCGTCTCAATGAAAGATCTGCAGGACTCAATGAGGATCCCATATGCCTCACCTAAGATCCAACACAGCCAGAAAATAAAAAAGGAAAAGAAGCCTGAACTCTAGCTCAGGGAAGATGGTTCTCTGGGACACTAATCCACCACCTTCTCGGTGTGCTGGCTGTCCAAAAAAATTGCTGTTCTCTGCCCCAACAGTTCGTCTCCCCATTTATTGGCCTGTCCTGCTGCAAGCAGTAAGACTCAGCAACAGTGACCTCTGGGACCTCTGTCTTTCCCGCTCTGCACAAGGGGCAGCACAGCCTCTGGACACAGGCAGACCCAGCTGGGGTGGCAGCTCTGCCTCTCACCTGCCGGGTGACCTGGGACAAGCCTCACCTCCCAGCCTCAGTTTCCCCATCTGTAAAGTGGGGATAGCTACTCCACTTGGCTATAGGTGGGAGCCTGTGTGGGAAGCACCCAAGACTTCACCTGGCACATCTTAGACCCTCCGGGAGAAGCACCCGTCAGCTGGGAGAGCCAAGCTGCTCATGTGACTGGCAGAAGCCTCCTCCTGGGGCCCTTGGCATTCTGGGCAGGGAGCCAGGCTCCAAGGACTCCTGTAGAGATTTAATTTATGACACCTTTCTGATTCGGTGGTTTCAGACACATGCGGCTGAAGGATAAAAATAAAACCCATTGGAGACGTCTGCCCTGATTCAACAGGGGGAGGGTTTCAACCACAGACAGAGGAGCCCTATCAGGGTGGATGGATGCTTGGGACTTGGGAGGGAGTGCCAGCCCCTTGGGCCTGAGTCAACTCCGAACCAGAAGTCAGACTCTGCCCCAGACCACGGCGATGCGTCCCCCGAGCTGATAATAAACACCTCGCCACCACGGGACAGCTGAGGAAACAGAGGCTCGGTGCAGCAGAGACACGAGCTCTGACCCACGCCTGTACGGCTTGTGCACGCTCCACGGGGCTGAGGCTTCTAATCGAAGCTCTGGAAGGTTCTTGGTCTCCAGGGCCGGATCCCCAGCCCAGGCCCGGGTGTGACAGGTTGGCAGCCAGGCGCAGGGGCAGCCCAGGGCGGACACACTGCAGACTCAGTCCTCTCCCATCTCCATCCACACCTGTCTGTACGTCCTGTTCGGGTTTCTCTGCGGGGCTCACCTGCTCTCGGAGCTGGCAGCCTGCAGAGATGCCTTCTGAAGCTCAGATCTTGTTCAGGGACTGAGGCCTGTGAATGCCTTTGAAACAGGAGAGAAGAGGGCAGGGCACAGCCTCTGAAACAAAGACAGAGCCCTTGATGACCCGACATAAACTGGTTAGAACCAACTGGGTCCAAGATGGTGGAAGATTCAACTTCCAGAGGACCTTGAGCCTCTTTATATGCTTATTGTGACTCTTATCTACACGGCATGGCCAGGGGCGCCATGACGGTCCAGAGGCCGGCCATAAAGGCCAAAACTGAGCAGTGGCCCAATTCCTAAAAACCTCTGCCCCTTTACCAAGAGAGGTGGAATAAACCTCCCACTCGTTGCTGTTGTTGAGTCACTAAGTCGTGTCCGACTCTTGAGACCCCATGGACTGCAGCCCACCAGGCTCCTCTGTCCATGAGATTTTCTAGACAGGGATACTGGAGTGGGTTGCCATTTCCCTCTCCAGGGGGTCTTCCCGATCCAGGGATTGAACCCGGGTCTCCTGCATTGATAGGTGGATTCTTTACCACTGAGCCACCTGGGAAGCCTCCCACTAATTATCCAGCTTATAAAAAACTAACCACCCCATTTTCCGGGGCCTCTTGCCTTCTGAGATGGCCCACACTCTGTGGCTTGTGTTTCTCCCAAGGCCCACCTTGCTTTTGAGACAGATCGCATTCTGTCTACGGAATGTGTCTCTCTCTAAATCCACTCATCACTTTGTCTCGCACTGAAATCTTTCCGCGACGAAACATAAAGAACCTGGGCTTCATTAAGTCCTGAGACCAGGTATGCAATTTTAATTAAAGGACAGTGGGCTCAAGTCCCTATCTGGGTTTTGGCTGGGTGCAAACTCCATCTGAGTCATGCGGTTTCACCTCCACTGCCAGCACCACCCAACAGGAACACCCTCCGAGCTGGGCCTGGAGCTGGGTGTCACGATGCTTCCCCATGACAACACACCCACCCACAGACTGCAGAAATCAGTGTCAACCAGTCAGGCCCCCTCGGGCTCTGCTGAGGCTAGAACCACCCCCATTGGGGTAGAGTGGCTTTGAAGAGAACTCTCTAGCATTCAATAGAGTGGGGGTAACGGTGAAATTGGAGGCTAGTGGCTGGGCCCTCATGCGTACAGGTAGACCCAAAACCCCGAGTGTGGGAGAGCACTCTCCTTAGGGGTTTCTCCAGGGTCTATCTGCAGCTCAACGTGGTTGGATTTTCAGAGGCCAATCAATGTTTGTGGCCCACACAAATCCAAAGAGTCCCCAAGGCCTCAGACATGTCCCTAAAGAAGGTCAAGGGCTACAGGCCAGCCATTGACCTCCGACATTGCCCTCACTTTCAGGGCATCCTCCTGAATCCGAACCCCATGCCCACATCCAGGGCACCCCATCACCACCACCCAAACAGCCCCGGCAGTGTGTCATCAGCTGTGAAGACTTTAGACGTGGCCCACCTTGCACCTAGCAGCTGGCCTCACCCGCAGCGTGGAAGATGGGCTGGAAACGTGAAATGCCTGTTGTTGGCGTGGCAGGAAGAGGATCGGAAAAGGAGGCGAGGTTTCTTATGCAAAACCTGTAAAAATAAAACGTATTTAGATTCCTCTCTAGAAATGTGTCTGCCTAAATACACCCACACTGGAGAGTATTCTGATCAACTTCCCTATGTGCTGCAAGAGTTCCCGTGTCGGCGTGTCCCTGCGTGTCCGGGTGAATATGTGTCTCTGAGTGCATCTGGGAGCCTGGTATCTTGCTGGGTGTGTGTGTGTGTGTGTGTGTGTGTGTGTGTGTGTGTGTGTGTGTGTGTGTGTGTGTGTGTGTGTGTGTGTCCTTGCATAAGCGAATGCTCTGGAGAAGGGCTGGAAGAATGTTTTCCAAGAGGGGAGGGCTGGGATCACTTCCAGGAGGAGGGGCTGTGGTTCCAGGATTGTTATTTTAATGCTTATGCCCCGAGTTTTACAAACACAGATCAAGTGAAACAATAAAAATGTCTGTATGCCTTGGAGAAGGAAATGGCAACCCATCCCAGTATTCTTGCCTGGAAAATCCCATGGACAGAGGAGCCTGGTGGGCTACAATCCATGGGATCGCAGAATTGGACACAGCTTAGTGACTAAACAATAACGTGTTATATATGAAAGTTGTGAAGAATAAATCCTAAGAATTCTCATCACAAGGGAAAGATTTTTTTCTATCTCAATTTTGTATCTTTATGAGAGGATAGATGTTTATTTCATGATGTAAGTCAAATCATTATACAATACTGTATGTCAGTTATATCTCAGTACAACTGAAATAAAAATACATCAGAAAAAATCTATATGGGCAAAATGTTGCCGGCCTTTTCAGCAAACAATCTCTGTGCTCAGTCATGTCTGGCTCTTTCTATTCATGGGATTCTCCTGGAGTGGATGGCCATATCCTCTTCCAGGGGATCTTCCCGACCCAGGGATTGAATCCATGTCTCTTAAGTCTCCTCCATTTTCAGGTAGATTCTTTCCAACTAGTGCTAACTGAGAAGCCCCTGACAAGGGATGTTGCCCACCGTTAAGCGATCAGCCCCAGCAGCCGCCCATACAATGCGCCTTGAGGGGATTCAAGATAGAGAAAAACTGGATACTGGCCTGAGATAGTTAAGATGCATATCGAAGGAATAATTTCATTGAGCCCAGACTGCTGCACCTTCCTATACACAGAAAGGCACTAAAATCATTAACTTGAGAGGCCTGGTTTTTGTTACTAGCAGTAATCTTTTGATGTTCGACTACATTTTTATTTTCACAAATAAAATCTGAAAATAAAAATTTCACATTTTAAAAATTTCATTTTTATTTATTTTATTTTAAAAACTCCTATATAGCCTGGCTTCTCCCTTACCCCTTTGGAACAGTTCCTTGGGGCTATCTGAGGCTATAATGCATAATTATATATATTATTTATATTCGTTATATACATAATACATTTATTATATATAATATATTATATATAATTATATAATATAATTGAGAGGCACTGAGTTATCTCCCATGCTATATAACATAATCCTCAACCTTGAGGTTTTGCATTTTTTCCCATTGTCATCTATTTGAATGTTTTAAAGCCCGGGCTGAGGCTCACCCTTCTTCACCCCCAAGGCCCGCCTGCGCCCCCTGCTGGTCGGAAAGGCAGCCAGCCTCCCCTGCTCTTGCTGGGTCATCATGGACCCTGGCCTTTTGCCCCTGGACAGAGGCAACCCAGCCCAGCCTCTGCCTTGAAACTTTGCCCTTTCCTCGCCGGGTCCTCACCTGGAGGCTTCCCTGAGGGGAGGGCCCCCCATCCTACCTTCCCACAAGCAAGCAGCCAGAGGTAAGAAGGCTCCAGAGGGCAGAATCCCTGGTCCTGTGCATAGCTGGGGAGTAGGGGAAGGGGTAGAGGGGTAGGGGGAAGGGGTGGGGGGAGGAGGGTACTGCAGGAAGAGAGAAAATTTGCTTTGGGGGCCCCTCTCCCCATCTCCTTGACTGGGGCCTGGAGAGCTGAGAGCCCTGAGCATGGCCCAGGGAGGGGCCTCTGGTCCCCCTCCCCCAGATGAGGACAGATGGGCAGGCAGAGAAGGGGAAAAGAATGGCCATGAGTTTGAGCAAACTCCAGGAGACAGTGAAGGACAGAGAACCCTGGCGTGCTGCAGTCCATGAGGTCCCAAAGAGTCGGGTCCAATTTAGCGACTGAATCACAACAGGAATCCATTTAAGAGTGAATTTCCCATCAGCATTTCTTCTTGGGCCCCTGCTTCTGGGGCTAACTCCATAGGGGCTGAAACAGGGACACCTGTACTTCAGCAAAGAGCAAAGGAGACGGCACCTGAGACCTTGAAGGAGACAAGCGCATCCGGCAAGCCCGTCGATGACTGGATCAGGGGAGGTGGTCAAGCCTCCAGTTGGCCCTGCCAGGGAAGCTGAGCTTGCCCCGTCACCAGCGGAGTGCAGGAACGGCCTGCTTGAGAAGGTGAAAGCCGCAAGCATGACCAATAGAACCAAGACTAATCCTCGTGCTGAGTTCCTCACCCCTGGGCCTAGGGCCCTGGCTCACTCAGCCCTCCCTGCCTCCCTGGCATGGACTGCGGGTTTCAAACCCCATTCACAGATTCGCTGACCCTCGCTCTGTTCATCTCTCCGCCACAGGGAGAGATTTACTCAGGGGTCAGCACAGGGTCTCGTCGAGGGTGGACTGAAGGCCCAGAGCCCACGTCCTGCACCTGCTTCGAAAGGTGTCTCCAGGGCTCGCTAGCAGACTGCCTCTCCCATCCAGCCGCCGCCCATGGCAGGCCCTGGATGCTCCAATGCAAAGCCTTTGCTCTGGCGGTTCCCTCTGCCTGGAATACCCTCACTTAGACCTGGTCAAAGTCCCCTTGACCTGTCTAAGGCTAATCCTTTGGTGAAGCTTCCCTAGACCCCTCCCTGGAGCTGGGATCTCCTTGGCCTGGACAGGTCAGCTTATCTCTGGGTCCTCAGTGCCTACATGGGGTATACAGCAGTTGCCTAATAGGTGCTGGCTGAGTGCATTTCTCATCCACTCCCTGTATGAAGACTCGGCCTGCACTTGGAGCCTCAGTCTCCCATCTGTGGAAGGGATCTTGGGAAAAAGAGGGACTTCAGGAGGGACTTCAGGACCACCGAGAACCCACCCCCTAGGAGCCCAGGGACTGAGACACCAGCCAGAGATTTCGACATGGGGGCTCTGGAGTACAACGGGGGAATGTTTCCCCACATCAAAACGAAGCCCAGGGCTGCCCTAGTGGCTCAGTGGTAAAGAATCCACTTGCCAATGCAGGAGACACGGGTTCGATCCCTGGTCTGGGAAGATCCCACGTGCTGAGGGGCAACTGAGCCTGTGAGTCACAATGACTAAGCCCACGCGCCTCAGTTACTGAAGCCCGCACAGCCTAGAGCCAGTGCTCCACAACAAAAAGAGGCCACCGCAACGAGAAGCCCACACACTACAACGAGAAAGGAGCTCCCGCTCGCCGCAACCAGAGAAGAGCCCACGCAGCATGGAGACCCGGCATGGCCATAAATAAATGAATAAAATTATTATTATTAAAAAAAAAAAAAAGGCCAAGCACAGGGGCATCTTGGCATGTCTTACCTCCTGAGTATCTACCCCAGACCGCAGGGGAGGAGAGCGGAGTCCTGGACACCCAGCCCAGGCAAGGAGCAGACACGTCGGTGACCTGGGAGTGGGTGTGGTGGGGCAGGACCCCGGAGCTCCAAGAGGCAACAGAAGGCACCCTTCTGGGGTGAGCCAAGGATGCTGCCAGGGGCATTTATAAACAGCCAAGCCGAACCGCAGACACCAGCGACCAGTGAAATGAACTCCCTGGCGTTCTCTGCTGTCCTGATTTCCACTTTCAGAGCAGCTGCCAACCATGGAGTTGAGTCAGGTCACATTCTCCCACAAAAGAACAACCGGAATGGGTCAAGTTCCCTCAACCAAGACTCACTGTTAACTAATCACACGCCATGTGCCAGGCCCCAGGGACGGGGGTACAATCCTTATTGTTGTTGTTGTTTAAAAAAATATATTTTTTGGCTGCTCTGAGTCCTAGTCGTGGCCTGTGAGCTCTAGGTCCCCGACCGGGGAGCGGACCTGGGCCCCCTGAATTGGGAGCTCTAGAGTCCTCTAGCCGCTGCACCACCAGGGAAGTCCACCTGTTGTTGTTATTGTTATTAGTACAATAACACGAGTGTGAAAGTGTGAGTCGCTCAGTCGTGTCCAACTCTTTGGAACCCCATGGACTGTAGCCCGCCAGGCTCCTCTGTCCACGGGATTCTTCAGGCAAGAATACTGAAGTGGGTTGCCATTCCCTTCTCCAGGGGATCTTCCTGACCCAGGGATTGAACCTGGGCCTCCTGTATTGCAGGCAAATTCTTTACCGTCTGAGTCACCAGGGAAGCCCCATAATAACATATGGATAACATAATAATGTTGAGTGAAAGAAGCCCGACCCAAGAGAGCGGACTGTGTGATTCCATTGATATAAAGTGCAAAAAGCAGGGGAAATTAATCTATGGTGGTAAAAGCCAGAATAGCATTTGCTCTTGGTAGACTTTTGGGGCCGAAATGTACTTTAACTTGACTGGTGTGGAATCACAGTGTGGACATGTGGAAGCATTCATCTGACTGCTCACTTGAGATTTCACACTTTAATCTAAATACACCAATAAAGCTAATATAATAACAGTATAGAAGACATTAATGCTCGTTCCCTGTATTTGAGCCGCTTCCAGGGCTGGCAGGCAGGACTGTCTCCACCAAAGACTCCTTGCTACCCAGCATAGGGGAGCTGCCTGGCAACGACTCTCCGTTCGTCTTCACAACTTCTGCAACCGTGGAGACTGCAGTTGGGTTAAAGTGGGCCTTGTCTGAGCCCGGCGCTCTTCTCAGGAAGCTCTGTGGCCACTGCTCCCCTAGGAAGGGTGGCAGAGACCTGGGTCCGAGGATGGAGCCTGGGCTTCCGGTGGCCTGGTACCCCTGCCTGCACAGTCAGGCTGTGGGGGCCCAGAGGAGAGGAGGACTCATGCTTCCAGGAGGAGGTACTGTTCAGGCTGAGCGTTTAGACCAGTGGTGAGGCTTATTTTCCATTTTTCTTTTATGGTTAATGTTTATTTTTATTTATTTACTTAGTTGGTGGCACAGGTCTTACTTGCTGCATGTGGGATCTAGGTCCCTGACCGAGGACGCTGACCAGGGAGTGAACCCGGGGCCCCTGCAATGGGGACTTCTGGGAAATCCAGGGTCCTGAGAACCTTCCAGAAGGCCTGAATAGGATGTTATCAAATGGGATTTGTTTGGAGCTAGTGTCAGCCACGCCAAGATGCACAGAAGAGGTTGGAGAAAGATGAGCACCAAGGCAGGATGCCGTCTCCCTCCACTATCTGCTCGCCCCCACCGCCCCCCGCCCCCTCCCCCGCCCCACACCAACACAGAGCTTTGTGTGCCCGGAATCCAGGCGACACACTGGAGCTGCTCCACCCAGGCAGCTCCTGCTGCGATCACTGGCAAGGACACGGGACACCTCCTCCAACTGGCCCCAGAGAGGACAGGGACTCTGTTGGTAGCCCCAGCAAGGACTTATGGTTCAGAGGGAAAATTTTAAAAAATCAAGATGCCCTTGAAGTCCATCTGGGGTGTGACCACTGGGACTGTGGGATAGGAAAGACTTTTGTTTTGATTTAGAAAGCTGTCACTACATCCGGGGGCATCTTAAAACCCATGACATGTTAGACACAGTGTTGTTGCTGCTGTGTCATTCAGTCGTGTGCCCACTCTGTGTGACCCCATGGACTGTAGCCTGCCAGGCTCCTCTGTCCATGGAATTCTCCAGGCAAAAATACTGGAGTGGCTTGCCATTTCCTTCTCCAGGAATTCTTCCCTACCCAAGGATCAAACCCTGGTCTTCTGCATTGCAGGCAGATTCTTTACCATCTGAGCCACCAGGGAAGCCCATTGTGTACATGTATATGATATAAATTGATGTGTTTATCCTGATATTTGTTTTCATTTAAAGTTATATTGTGGTAAGGATGGGGAGAGAAGGAAGGAGAAAGGAAAGACATGAGAGTGTCATCACTGGGACTTTCCTGGTGGTCCAGTGGCTGAGACTCCAAACTCCCAACAGGGTGCCTGGGTTTGATCCCTGGTCAGGGAACGAGCTCCCACGTGCTGCAAGCAACAGCTTGAATGAGTGAAAGTTGCTCAGTCGTGTCTGACTCTCTTTGACCCCAAGGACTATACAGTCCATTGAATTATCTAGGCCAGAATAATGGAGTGGGTAACCTTTCCCTTCTCCAGGGGATCTTCCCAACCCAGGGATCGAACCCAGGTCTCCTACATTGCAGGCAGATTCTTTACCAACTGAGCTATCAGGGAAGAGTTTGAATGCTGCAACTAAAAAACCCTACATGTTGCAACTTAGCCCTGGTGAAGCCAAATAACTAACTAAATAAAAATTGTAAATGTTATCACTATTCATAGCTGGGAGTCAATACATCTCCTTAGAGAAATAAAGGATTAAGTGTGTTATATACATTTACAGAGGTAATCGTCAGTACATAGCTACAAAATTTCCAAAATATCAGAAGAAATGCTTGCACTTGAATTAAGCAAATATTTTATAAACTACAAGAATAGAAAACATAAAATAAGATGACTTCACTGAATCCAAGATTCGTCACATCAATATATATAAACTCATCTGGAAAGGGACATGGCTGTCAGACAGTTCACATTCAACTCTAAGCTGGAGGTAAAAGTGACTCCCAAACCAGAAGCCTCAGAAAGAATGCAAATAAAAGGAAGGTGCAAGGGATAACAAGCAAATGCAAACAAACAGAAAGCAGGGGTCAAGTTCAAGGCAAAACCTTAAGTGGGCCAAGAGGCGCACCTTGTAATGAGAAGGAGCGCGAGTCCCAGTGAAGCCGCCACAGATCTAACGGGCACAAAGCTGCATTCATGAATAATCCTGCATCAAGCAACAGAGTCCACACTCGTACAATAAAAGAAATAGAAGGAGGAAGAGTAAAATGCACATCAGTAGTAGGAAATTTTAATTCATCTCACACAGATATGTACAAAAAATGAAGACTAAAGAAGACAATAATATGATTATTAAGATAGATTTAATTTATATAAAACTGTACTTTAAAACCAGGCTGCTGCTTTGCAGATGGACATCTGAACATTCACAAAGACTGACCACATATTAGACCACATTTTTGAAAAAACTAATACATTCCAAAAAGTAAATATAGAACAGACAACATTCTCCAATCACAATGTAAATGGAAGTAGAAATTATAACCAAACTACAAAACAAAAAGGTGTTACTACCTATAAATTTTAAAACCCTCAAATTGTTCTTACAAAAGAAAATCAGGTCAAAATTTCAGAATATCTAGAAAACAATTACAACTGAAACACTGTGTATGAGAACCCAAGAACCTACAGCTAAATGAGTACTCAGAAGGAAATTCATAGCTTTAAATACTTCTTTTTTTATTTTTAACTTATTTTTAATGGAAAAATAACTGCTTTACAATATTGTGTTGGTTCCTGCCATACAGCAACATGATCAGCCATAGGTGTGCTGCTGCTGCTGAGTCGCTTCAGTCGCGTCCGCCTCTGTGCGACCCCATAGACGGCAGCCCACCAGGCTGCCCCGTCCCTGGGATTCTCCAGGCAAGAACACTGGAGTGGGTTGCCATTTCCTTCTCCAATGCATGAAAGTGAAAAGTGAAAGTGAAGTCGCTCAGTCGTGTCTGACTCTAGCGACCCCATGGACTGCAGCCTACCAGACTCCTCCGTCCATGGGATTTTCCAGGCAAAAGTACTGGAGTGGGGTGCCATTGCCTTCTCCAAGCCATAGGTATACATGGGTTTAAATATTTCTATTAATAAGGATGAATAGAAATTAATGAACTAAGTATCTAACTCAAACTAGAGGTTAAAATACACCACTACCAACAAAATCCTAATAGAAATAGAACGACAGAAATAAAGATAAAAGTGTAAAATGATTTTGAAGGAAAAAAAAAAGTAGAACTACTTCAAGTAAAATAAATCCAGTAGAAATAATTTTTTTTAATTGAAAATAGTAGGAATTCCCTGGCAGTCCAGGGGTTGGAAATGGAGGCTCTCACTGCAGAGGGCCCGAGGTTAAAGTCCTGATCAGGGAACTAAGATCCCACATGAGTGAAAACAGCTTAAATCAGTAGTTGGTCTAGTCAAGAAAAGATAGGAATAAAATACAAAAACACTACAGAAAGTGGTTAAGTGGAGATAAACTGTTCACTGCACACCTTTTGGTGCCTTTGTGTGCGTGCTAAGTCCATTTCAGTCGTGTCAGACTCTTTGGGACCCCATGGACTGTAGCCCACCAGGCTCCTCTGTCCATGGGATTCTCCAGGCAAGAATACTGGCGTGGGTTGCCATGCCCTCCTCCAGGGGATCTTCCCAACCCAGGGATGGAACCTGCATCTCTTATGTCTTATGTCTCCTGCATCTGCAGGTGGTTCTTTATACTAGGGCCTCCTTGGCAACTTCGGAGCTACCCTTTTGCCTGGAGAGAGGCCACAGTGAGACAACTCAGTAACCATCAGTTTTTGTGTTGTGTTTTGGCAAAGGCGTTGCTCCCACCGGGGTGAGTGGCCTCTGCAGCAGAACAAGACAAGCTTTGCCTTGCCCTTTCCTTAGTTTTGATTCTCAAACGCTGCCTGCTGTTTTCACAGGATGAATACTGAGTACAGAGAATCCTCCCTTGGATGCTTTCTAAGGAACATCTTCCTTACCCTGGGGCCGCCTGACAGATTGAGACCAGTCACTGGTCCCCCTCCGTAACCAGTCATTGGTCCAGATGGGGGTTCAGAGGGGTCAGAGGACGCGGCCGGTTTCCCAGCCCTCACAAGGCACCACTTCCCTGGAAGAGGCTTCCCTGTCTGCATCTCCTCCCGGTCAGTTGCCAGTGGGCCAACTTCAGCCCTAAGACTCTTGAGAGTCCCTTGGCTACAAGGAGACCCAACCAGTCCATCCTAAAGGTGATCAATCCTGGGTGTTCATTGGAAGAACTGATGTTGAAGCTGAAACTCCAATACTTTGGCCACCTGATGCAAAGAGCTGACTCATTTGAGAAGACCCTGATGCTGGGAAAGACTGAGGGCAGGAGGAGGAGACCACAGAGGATAAGGTGGTTGGATGGCATCACCGACTCAATGGACATAGGTTTGGGTAGACTCTGGCAGTTGGTGAAGGATAGGGAGGCCTGGCGTGCTGCGGTTCCTGGGGTTGCAAAGAGTCGGACACAACTGAGCGACTGAACTGAACAGAAAAACTTTAGCCCTTTACTTCGCCTTCATGGACCCGCAACGAGCCTGGGCCCCTGGCTGGGGAAGGGACCCCTGCCCTCTGTAAATCCAAGTGTGACAGTCGCTCAGTCAAGTCCGACTCTTTATAACTGTTCAGTCCATGGAATTCTCCAGGCCAGAATACTGGAGTGGGCAGCCTTTCCCTTCTCCAGGGGATCTTCCCAACTCAGGGATCGGACCCGGGTCTCCCGCATTGCAGGCGGATTCTTTACCGGCTGAGCCAGAAGAAACCTCCCCAAATAAGGATGCTTCAGAAGAAGAGGAAAGCGCAGAGTCCTGGGGAGCCCCAGGGAGTCTAGCCATGGGGCTTCAGGGAAGGCTTCCTAGAGGACGCGGCGAGCACGACGCTGAGACTCAGAAGTCCGGGACCTCACAAAGGGGCAGGGTGAGTGTTAGTGGGGAGGACAGAGGCCTTGTAATTCCAAAGGCTCCCATAGACCCCTACACTCCCACTCTCAGGGCCTTGGAACTCGGGCCCAGCAGAGCAGGATTGCACAAGGGACACCCTGACAGACCACACGGGAAACGACCGCTGTCCGCGGACACCGGACCGCCTCGGTCAACACACGAGTCAGAGTAAGTTCACAGAAATGGGTCATTTGGCCAAGTGGACGGCCGGAGAATGGCTGACGGTCAACCCGCGACCGCCCGCACTAGTGACTTCCCCGAAAGCCCGGGCCGCCCCTTTGCCGCCCCCTGCCGGCCGATCTGTCCGCGCCTCTCCAGGCGGCCGAGCTCGCGAACCCCCCGGGTCCAGGGGCACGGCCAGCGCGGGGATTGGCCTCCCCGGGTCACGTGCCACCGCCCCGAGCCAACCAGCGGAGGAGGCGGGGTCTCGCGCTGCGCGTCTCTGGCCGGGCGGGGCTGGGGGGGGGGCGACGCAGCTGTTAGGTCCGCCTCCTCGCTGCGCCCCTAGGCTTCAGACCCCCGCACCTTGGAGCTGCAGCTCCCGCCTTTTCTTCCTCACTTAGCGGCGGAGCAAGCTTTCCAGACTCGTCAGTGGCTTTTTTGGGGGATAAAGACACAAATCCTCGCTGGGCCCCGAAGCCCTGGGGACCCGAGCCCTGCGGCCTCCCGGCCTCCCCCCTCCTCTTCCCCGCCCGCCCCTCCGCCCCAGCCATCCTGGCCTTCTGCCGCACCCTACCTTGCCCCGGGCTTTGGCCCAGCCTGCGCCCCGGGCCTAGCCAGTCCTGCTCCCCGGGCCTAGACACTCCTACCCACCCCGCTCCCCCTCCGCCTTCTCCAGCCCCAGTCTCTCCTCTGCTGCAGCTGCCCTCCCCAGCTCCGCGCACCCGGGCCAACTCCCAGATCAAGGCCCGGGGGAAATTTGGCCCTCGCCGCCGCCTCCGGGGTCCACAGCCCCACCCCCCGTCATGTGATCAAGAACAGGCCTTACTTCCCCGGACTCCAATGGCTCAGCTCTGACCCCACCACTGCCCTGAGGAACCCCAGATGCGGAGCCTTGAGTTCAAACCCAGCCCTCTAACGGACACATCTGTGGCCGCCCTGGGAGATCAGCCCATCCGTGTGCTTGCAAAACAGCCCAGCCTGCTTTGGGAGAACGCTGCTGATTTGCCAGCATGAGCTGGGGCTGCTTGGTGGACGTTGAACCTCCCCTGCCCTCCCTGCAAGGTCAGACACGTGAAAAAGTTCATTAAGGACTTATTAACATTCTCTGTTAGGCTCAAACTTCAGCACCATCTGATAGTGAAAAGAACCAGTCTTAAGCATGAGTCGGGTCGCCCTGACCACATGGCCTTCTACCCATCCTCAGCAACAGGCCCGGGGGGCCGTGGGGCTCACCACCATCTCAAGTTTGAACTCTGGCTCAGCTCTGCATCATGTGTGACCTTGGGGAAGTGATTTCAACTCTTTGATCCTCTGTTTTGTTTCTGCTTTTAAGTTTTATTTTCAATGAAGTTAGTAACAGGTACACATTTTTTAAGGACAAACAGAACTACAAGGCTTATGATGAAAAAATGGCAGTTTCCTGACCCCATCCCACCTCAAGTCCTCCCCTTAGAGGCAGACATATGAGCTAGCTGTTTCTTCTGACTCTCACCTCTTTATGTGTGATAGGCTTGTACTGACAATTATATTTTCACTTTTAGATAGAGTCCAATGGCAACCCATTCCAGTATTCTTGCCTAGAGAATCCCCTGGACAGAGGAGCCTGGTGGGCTGCTGTCCTTGGGGTTGCAAAGAGTCGGACACGACTGAAGCAACCTAGCACACATGCAGCATTGGAGAAGGAAATGGCAACCCACTCCAGTGTTCTTGCCTGGAGAATCCCGTGGACAGAGGAGCCTGGTGGGCTGCCGTCTATGGGGTTGCACAGAATCAGACACGACTGAAGCGACTTAGCAGCAGCAGCAGATAGAATCCAATGACTGCCCGCTGCTGAAAGATGAGGACCTGTTTCTGTTAGACCTGACACCCCCACACTTGTTCCCCTGCTCTGTCCTCCCAGGGCGATCACAGCCCTTTAGGTCTCTCTCACTTGTGACAGGTGCTGTCTCCTCAGGCCTGGTGTGAGGCTAATATGACCTCCTGGATCCTAGCAACACTCAAACAGTGCGTGGCCCGCGGCGGGTGCTCAATAACTATAGGCCTTCATTGATAAATACCATTGAATGGTTCAGGTATATTTTAAAATTACGAGCAGTTTCAAACATCCACAAAAGCAGAGAGAACTCAACAGTCTGATGAATCAGCTACAGCTACGTCAACCCACAAGCCTAAGGGCAACCATTTAATGAGTTTTTCCTCCATCATTTCTAACATAATTGAAAATGGATTTGTATACCCCTAACCTTTTAATTTTTTAAAATTTTATTTATTTACTTACGGTTGTGCTGGGTCTTCACTGCTGCACGCAGGCTTTCTCTTTGGAGGAAATCATAAGACTCAGTTAGATAAAAAGTCTTCAGTGAGTGGTGAGCTATACCATGTCCATAGATTGGAAAACAACATTATAAAGAGGTCCGTGCTCCCCTGGTGATATATGAGTTCAATACCATCCCAGTTAAAACCGCAATGGGCTGTATCACAGAACCCTGCACTGGGCTTACTCCTGGGAGAAGGGAGGGTTGTGGGCAGGACAGGTCACGGCTTCTGGGGTTCAGCAGGGTTTGAGTGGGGAGGGGCTCTGGGATCGTTTTCAGGTGAAACTGGTCCATTGCCATTGGGCTTGTAAATTGATGCATCTGGGGTAAAATTTCATATATCAAGATCTGTGAAAATGCTCTAATGCTCTGGCCCTGTAATTGCTCTCCTGAGAATAATCCAAAAGAAAAAAATGTAATTTATTCCTTACCAATGTTATTTCTATTAATAATACTGAAAACTGGGAGAAAAAAGCCCCTCAATATCCAGCCATGCTGTTGGATTTCTGGCTCTGCCACTTACTAGCTACTTAACATCAGGCAAACCTCTCTTCTCTAGCTTTCCGTTTTCTCCTGCATGCAATGGAGGGAATGGTGCCCAGCCCTTGGGATGACTGGAAGATACCTGGCACCAAGCCAGCAGCCCCCTGAAGCCTTTTTAGAGTAAGCAAGTTCTGTGCTCCTGGGGAATGGCTCTCCCGAGGTTGATGCCACCAGTTGGGCTGGGCAACCAGCCCAGGTGCCCTGGAGACAACGTCCCCATGGCCCCAAAGCCCCTCCACCCCCATTTTGCTCTGCTCAGCGCTTCCCTCCCCTCTTCAACCCCACACCTGGCTTCCTGCACCCTAGCTCTGTTCTACCATCCACTTCCGATTCCCAAGCACTCACCTACGTGCCCCAGCCAGATCCAACTGCCACAGCTTGCCCGAGCAGACGGCAGCACCTGGCCACAGCTCAGCACCTGCTCACACACCTGCTGGCCCTGGGCTAGCCCTGCCGTCGGCGCAGCTGCCTGCCCACCCACTGTCACTCACGTCTGTTTGGAACTACCATTTCCGGCATTTCCTGTGCTCTGGCCGACTTGGTGAGAGAGAGGCGACCCCTGGCCTCTGGGCTCATGAATTCCTGGGTAAGTCAGTGACCAGCCTCCGGGCTGGTGTCTGTCTTCCACGAGGATGGCCTCCATGATCAGCTGAGCCCACCCGCCGCAGAGGCCCCCTGTCTAAGATCCCGGCCCGGCCCTGCTGAGGAGTGCTCCTCAGAGTCTCCACGTCCTGTGTGCTGAGCCCATGGATGCTATTGCAAAGTGACAGAAGACCATGTAGGAACTAGCAGGATGGGTCACACTGGGACTCTTTTTTTTGGATATTTTTCCTAGATAGCACAGAATAAGTCCATTTCAACTCAGAGGGGACTTACCCTAGGTCACATGGCGTTACCAGCAGAGCTAAATAGAATCCTGGTATCTGACTGTGGGCCAGGGCTCACCCCCTCTTCCCCCTGGCTCCAAGCTAAGGTGCTTTACATCAGGAACTTCACTTCATTCTTACAACTGCCCTGAAAGCCAGGACTGTTTTCCCACTGGGGCTCAGAGAGGTTCTGTCACTTGCCCAGGGTCACACAGCTACGTGGTAAGGAGTGATGAGGCAAAGGCTGCTCTGTTCTTCCTATTTGGTTTCTAGCTTAGGTTGCATTTAGGGCTCAGCCACAGAAGCACAGCATTTTTGAGCTGGAGGGGGCAGACTCTGGAGAAGTCCAGCTTGTCTGTGGTCAAAGCCCAGCAGGACACAGAGGCGAGCTGGACTCTGTTGGGAGGCACAGACACGGTTCTCCCTGCTACACGGGGACAACAGTGGACACCCAAAATGTTCAACCCTCAAAGCAGCAGCCCATGAGAGACGTCTGCTGAGAGCATCCCACAGAAGACGCAGTCAAGTCCAGGCAGAGAATCTGGATACGGAAGAGTGGACAAGGCAGACCTACACCTTCAACTGCACGCTCAGCACCTCCTCCCCAGCCTCCCCGTCTTGCGGAAAGGCACCCCAAACGCCCAGCTGCTAGTACCAAAAATCTGGTATGCCTCACTTTCCTTCGTCTTCCACATCCGATCTGTCAGCAAGTCCTGTGAGTCCTATGTCTGAAATACACTGATTTGACTCATGGTGCTCACTCAGTCCTGTCCGATTCTTGGCAACCCCGTGGATGGTAGCCCACTAGGCTCCGCTGTCCATGGGATTTCCAGGCAAGATTACTGGAGTGGGTTGTCATTTCCTCCTCAGGGGGTCTTCCTGACTCAGGGATCGAACCTGCATCTCCTGCATCTCCTACGCTGGCAAGCGGATTCCTTAGTACTGAGCCATCTAGGAAGCCCCAGTTTGATTGCTCTTCACCATTTCCACTCCAGCAGCGGGGCAGCTCATCTCCCCTCTGTGGACTACTGCAGTAGCCTATCATATTATATCAATATGCATGCCCCTCCATTCCCTGCTTCTGAAACTGGTTACCTTAGATTGGGACTTGAACCAACGTGCTGGAACTGGAACCCAGCCAAAACCCACAGTCTACCAACTGAGATCCCAGTCCTGCTTTCAGGAGCTAATGAATCTCAGGTTCTTGATGTTTCATCCTAGAAAGAATTCAGAAAGAGACAAAGGTGATAGGTAAGACGTGGATGTATTCAGAGAGAACACACTCCATAGACAGAGTGTGGGCCATCGCAGAGGGCTAGGGCTAGTGAAATGTGTTTGTTTTTATGGGCGGGTAATTTCGTAGGGTAATGAGTGGGAAGATTTTTCTAACTGTTTTGAGGAAGGGCTGGAAATTGCCAGGAATTGGGCACCACCCACTTTTTGGTCCTTTGATGGTGCCTTGGAACCGTCATGGCACCTCTGGGTGTGTCATTTAGCTTGCTGACTGTGGATTAAGGCCTGGTCGAAGTCGACTTGTCTACATCCCGGACCATTTGATTGTAAGTGGTTTCTGTTGTGTTCTTGGGCTATGTTATTCTTTCAAAAATTATGCCCTGCCCCCTTCCCCTGTTTCACTTCCATTTGAACTCCTCAACAATCTAGTCTCTACAGAGCAGTGGGAGTAATTTTTTAGAAATGATTATGTGAGATAATCATTTATATACAGAGTACATCATTGGAAATGCCAGGCTAGATGAAGCACAAGCTGGAATCAAGATTGCCAGGAGAAATATCAATAACCTCAGATATGCAGATGACACCACCTTTATGGCAGAAAGCTGGATTTAGAAAAGGCAGAGGAACTAGAGATCAAACTGCCAACATTCGTCAATCATAGAAAAAGCAAGAGAATTCCAGAAAAACATCTACTTCTGCTTTCTGACTATGCCAAGCCTTTGACTGTGTGGATCACAACAGACTGTGGAAAATTCTTCAAGAGATGGGAATACCAGACAATCTTACCTGACTTCTGAGAATCCTGTATACAGGTCAAGAAGCAACATTTAGAACTGGACATGGAACAACAGACTGGTTCCAAATTGGGAAAGGAGTGCTTCAAGGCTGTATACTGTCACCCTGCTTATTTAACTTATATGCAGAGTACATCATTGGAGAAGGCAACGGCACCGCACTCCAGTACTCTTGCCTGGAAAATCCCATGGACAGAGGAGCCTGGAGGGCTGTAGTCCATGGGGTTGCTAGGAGTCAGACACGACCCAGCGACTTCACTTTCCCTTTTCCCTTTCATGCATTGGAGAAGGAAATGGCAACCCACTCCAGTGTTCTTGCCTGGAGAATCCCAGGGACAGGGGAGCCTGGTGGGCTGCCGTCTCTGGGGTCGCACAGAGTCGGACACGACTGAAGTGACTTAGCAGCAGCAGCAGAGTACATCATGAGAAACGCTGAGCTGGATGAAGCATAAGCTGGACTCAAGATTGTCGGGAGAAATATCAATAACCTCAGATATGCAGATGACACCACCCTTATGGCAGAAAGCGAAGAGGAACTAAAGAGTCTCTTGATGAAGGTGAAAGAGGAGAGTGAAAAAGCTGGCTTAAAACTCAACATTCAAAAAATGAAGATCGTGGCATCTGGTCCCATCACTTCATGGCAAATAGATGGGGAAACAGTGGAAACAGTGTCAGACTTTATTTTTTGGGGCTCCAAAATCACTGCAGATGGTGATTGCAGCCATGAAATTAAAAGACACTTGCTCCTTGGAAGAAAAGCTATGACAGTGTATTAAAAAGCAGAGACGTTACTTTGCCAACAAAGCTATGGTTTTTCCAGTAGTCATGTACGGATGTGAGAGTTGGGACCGTAAAGAAGGCTGAGTGCTGAAGAATTGATGCTTTTGAACTGTGGTGTTGGAGAAGACTCTTGAGAGTCCCTTGGACTGCAAGGAGATCAAACCAGTCAATCCTAAAGGAAATCAATCCTGAATATTCATTGAAGGACTGATGCTAAAGCTGAAGCTCCAATACTTTGGCCACCTGATGCGAAGAGCTGACTCATTAGAAAAGACCCTGATGCTGGGAAAGATTCAACACAGGAGGAGAAGGGGACGACAGAGGATGAGATGGCTGGATGGCATCATCGACTCGATGGACATGAGTTTGAGCAAGCTCTGGGAGATGGTGACAGACAGGGAAGCCTGGCATAATGCAGTCCATGGAGTCACAGAATCGGACATGACTGAGCAACCGATAAACAACAAATGTGAGATAATATATGATTTAATACTCACTTCAAAATTGTCTGAGTAGCTGGAGGCTGAATGGATGTACCAATAAAAAATTATCCAAAGGACTTCCCTGGTGGTCCAGTGGGTTAAGACTCCGAGCTCTCACTGCTGAGGCCCAAGTTCAATCCCTGCTTGGGAACTAGGATCCCACAAGCCATTGTTCAGTCGCTCAGTTGTGTCCGACTCTTTGTGACCCCAGGGACTGCAGCATGCCAGGCTTCCCTGCCCTTTACCATCTCCCAGAGCTTGCTCAAACTCATGTCCTTTGAGTCGGTGATGCCATCCAAGCCATGCAGAACAATAAAAAAAAAAAGGAATGTACATGAGAAGGACTAAAAGATTGGTGGTTTTCAAACAGGAAGGAAGGAGGCAGGGCATAACTTTTGAGAGAATGATATAGCCCAAGGATACAGCATAAACCAATTATAATCAAATGGGTGCAAGATGACAGACAAGTCAACTTCACTAGACCTTAATCCTCAATCAGCAAGCTAAATGATACACCCAGAGGCACCATGACAGTTCCAAGGCACGATCAAAAGATCAAAAAGTGGGTGGTAGCCCAGTTCCTGGAAATCTCCACCCTTCCCCCAAATAGTTGGAATAATCCTCCCACTCATTAGCCTGTGAACTCACCCAGCCCATAAAAGCTAACCACACCAGATACTGAGACCGCCAGAGCTGCCCTCTGTGTTGGCCCACACTCTTGACTGTGGAGTGTGTTCCTCTCTAGATGAATCCACTTCTTACCTATCACTTTGTTTCTCATTGAATTCTTTCTGCAATGAGACATCAAGAACCTGGGCTTCATTAGGTCCTGAGACCAGGTACTGTGGGTTTTGGCTGGGTTTGAGTCCAAGTCATGTGGGTTAGATCCCAAACTGGGTTTTGGCTAGGTTCAAGTCCCAGTCTAAGGTAGAGAGCTTTAGTTTCTAATACGTGATACAACGTGCAATTCAGAGGACTATCTCCATTTGTATGGGGATTTGCTGTTAATGTGTAGCTTTTGATGAGTGTGCTTTATGAATACAACACCATACACATTTCATTTAAAAAAACATACTATATTTAGGTATCTATTAATAAAGTTGAAGAATTTACTCTGGCTTAGAGGGTAAAGCATCTGCCTGCAATGCAGGAGACCTGAGTTCGATCCCTGGGTCGGGGAGATCCCCTGGAGAAGGAAATGGCAACCGACTCCAGTATTCTTGCCTGGAAAATCCCATGGACAGAGGAGCCTGGTTGGCTACAGTCCATGGGGCCCGCAAAGGGTCGGACACGACTGAGCGACTTCACTTTAACTTTACTTTCACTTTAATTAATAAAGTTTGGACTACAAGAAGATCATACCAGTCAATCCTAAAGGAAATCAACCCTAAATATTCATTGGAAGGACTGATGCTGAAGTTGAAGCTCCAATACTTTGGCCACCTGATGTGAAGGGCCGACTCACTGGAAAAGACACTGATGCTGGGCAAGACTGAAGGCAGGAGGAGGGGGCGGCGGAGGAGGAGATGATTGGATGGCATCACCCGCTCTATGGACATGAATTGAGCAAACGCTGAGAGATAGTGAAGGAGCCTGGGGTTCATGGGGTCACAAAGAGTTGGACATGATTTGGTGATTGAACAACTTCCCTGGAGTTTCAGTGGTTAGGACTCAGTGCTTTCACTGCCAAGAGCCTGGTTTGATCCATGGTTGGGGAACTAAGATCCCAAAAGCCCATGTGAATATTTATGATTTTTTGTTCAACTAAAAGAAAAGCACAGCTGATACAGGGCTTCCCATGACTCACATGCAGCACTCCCCTCCACCACCAGAAGGTCAGGCAGGCCCGAGCCCACTCAGACTGGCTGCTTGGCCCTCTCGGCCTCCTCTCCCCCGGGCCTCCCAGCCTCTGTCCCAGTTAACTCCTGTGCCTGGATCACAGGCTTTAAGGTGGTTTCAAAGCTCAAAACTGTGCAGGTTCCCAATGGAAGGGCTGCCTGGTGAAGTAGCTCCAGGAAGTCGCCTCCCTCCCCGTTGGCCCCACTTGGCTCTCCTGCAAATCCGGGAGAGCATCCCTCACCTGCATCTCGAGGCTGTTGTTCCGTTCCAGAAATAGCTCCTGTTTGTTTTACAACTTTGGGGCTGATACAGATTCCAGCCTCATTTAAGGTGAAGGAGGAGTTTGTTTGTCCCTGAGGTCGACCTAAAACCTGCCCTGAGGACAGAGCCACACCCCTGACTCAGGTCCTGCTAGAATTCCTCCAAGGGCTTGGGTGGCACGTGGGATCAGAGCCTCATAAAACCAACCAGCAACTAGGCTCAAGGGAGGGGCCTGGCCAGCTTCAACCACCCACCCAGTCATGTGCAGCATGTAACTGATCGGCCAAGTTTAAAGCAGTAAGTGACAAGCTGGTTAGTTAGTTCTACCCCCTCCCCGATGCTGAGGGCCTGTAGGGAATTAGGAAGATGTCCAGTTCCCATATTCAACACCTCTCCGTGCAAGGCCTGGGAAACTCGCCGTCTGCCAACAATGCAAGGAGGAAAGAGAAACAGCAGGCACCCAAGGCGGCACAGAACTGCACTCTGTGACCCTGGGGGAGGGGAGAGGAGTACTGGGGAGGCGAGGGCTGCCCCACGTGGACAGTTAGTGTCCCGGCCGCTTTGACAGTCCTGGCTTGTAAACAACAGATACTCGTTTCCCACAGTTCTGGAAGCCGGAAGTCTGAGATCAGGGTGCGGGCATAGTCGGGTTCTGAGAGCTGTCCTCCAAGCTGCAGACAGATGCCTGTTTCTTCTTGGTCCTCACAGGGCAGAAGGTGAAGAAGGGGCAGAGGGGCTCCCTGGGGCCCATTAGGACACTAATCCCATTTGGGAGGGCTCCACCCTCCTCACCTAATCACCGCCCGAAGTCTTAACACTGGCATGTTGTTGCTCAGTCCCTCAGTCACGTCTGAGTCTTTGCGACCCCGTGGACTGCAGCACGCCAGGCTTCCCTGTCCTTCACCATCTTTTAGAGCGTGCTCAAACTCGATGATGCCATCCAGCCAGCTTGTCCTCCGTCGTCCCCTTCTCCTCCTGCCCTCAGTTTTTCCCAGCACATTGGAGACTGGATTTCAGCACATGGGTTTTGGTCAGGGAAATCGTTATTCCTTAGCAGGTTCTCTGCAGTGGTTAGTTTACAAAATCACCTGATGGACTGAAAGCAATGGACCAGAAATCCACGACTGGGGGACCCACCAACAAGGGCCCAGACCAGGAAGGTGGGGAATTGGGAGGCCACCACCAGCACTGTTCAAGGGTGTGCATCGGGGAGGTGACCAGCAGGGAGGTGACCCAGCAGGGAGGTGACTCAGCAGGGAGGTGACCCAGGGATCAGGAAGCAGGGTGACTGCTGCCTCTAGCACCCAGGAACCAGAGACGAGGACCCAGACTCGCTGGTGTCTCTGTGATCTTGGTGCCAGAAAACCAAGTCCTGGAAGCCTTCCACTGAGTGGGGAGGGGTGGGAGGGTGGTGCTGGAGGGACACAGGGGAGGGAGTGCTTAATATGGGAAGCAGACTGGACATGATCTCCGTCCGGAACCCGTCTTTCCAACTCCCAAAGCAAAACGGCCCTCAGCATCATGGAGGGGGTAGAACGAACGAATGAATGAACAAGCCAGCTAACCACCTGACTGCACTGCCACCCCCTACTTTAAATTCAGCCTGTCATTCACACACTGCATATGCCTGCACACACCAAAGTTGACACTTTCGCCTTCCAAACTTGAGCATCAGTTATCACTCAGAAGCCCAGCTCCCAGGGAGTCTGGGAAGCAAGAAAGGAGGCTCCCAGTCCCTCCTCCCTTCTAGCACCGAGGCTGGAGGGAGAAGGAGAAAAGCTCCCCAAAGACCCACTGCTGCTGGTCTAGGGGCTGGGTGGGGAGGGAGAAGACCTGTTGATACCATGGGTGGGCAGTGGGGGCAGCAGGAGGTAGGGGCGAGGGGGCCAGAGTTCAGCTCCTGCAGAGCTCAGACCTTCTGGGTCCCCTTCCCAGGCCTGTATCTCCCGGGGCGGTGGGGAGCTTTCCTGTAGACCATTGATCCAGGGGAGAAAAATCAATTAAAGCCCATTGACTGAAGAAATAACTTGGGCTGGAATTTTTCTAGCGGGAAGAAAAGCTCCAAGCCATAACTCATCTACTGCTCTATTAATAACACACAAAGCCACAGCCGATAAATAGAACAAGTGTGAAGTGTATACATTATGCTGAGAAGTGGGGAAAGGAGTGAAGCAGGGGAGGGTGGGGGGACAACATACGGGGATAGGAAAAGGGAAGCCGGCAAACGAGGAGAGGAAAGCGGGGGAAGAAGCCAGGGAGACAGAGGCAGAGAGGAAGGGACCGAGGGTGAAGAGCTGGTGCGGAGAGCGGCGGGCGATGGGGCCGTCGGGCAGCGAGCGGCTGGACTGGGGAAGGGAGGGCTGGGTTCGTTCTCCCATAAGAACTGTATTTCCTTTGCAGTGAATTTAAGAGATACGCCAAGCTTCTGGAAGCAGGCTCCCACTCTGCCCGAGCGGCTGATGTAACCCATATCCGGCGGGAAGAGCCTCGAAGCGCTGGCTTCTCGCCCCGCTTCCTGGTGCCCCAGCTGTGTGCTGCCTCTTATCTTCCCACTTGCTCAGAGTTCAGTAGATAAGTTTGTTTCCAATTCTTTAGGCTCTCCCTTGCCTCGCCTAAGGTAACCGTCACTAATGTGTACTCCCTGTTCCTGTCTTCACGCTCACATAAGACAGATTGTCTCTGTTGATGTGGTGCGGGGGATGGGACGGAGAGCAGGAGGGAGGGAGGAAGGGGAGCATTACACAAATACAGCACAACCCCAAGCCTGCGGCTCCACTTAAGGTAAACAGATCAGAATGGAGGGGTTCCCTCCTGCTGGAATGCTGGCACTGGCCTTTGAGGGGAGGTTGAAGGGTCCAGGGTGCAGAGATGGAGCTTGGGGAGGGGCGGGGCACCTCTGACGTGACTGCAGAGCTTCTTGGAGTGGAGGCGTGGGGCTGAGGGGAGGCTTGTGTGTAGAGGAGGTCAGGGCCAGGGCTGACTTGGGTTGGCCTGATGATCAGAGCTCAAGGAGGATGGCCATTAACCAGGACGAGCGCGGAAAAAGCCCTTTCTACTGCCTGAACGCCTCAAGTGGCTGGATGAAATCAGTTCTAGGGTCTCTGGACTCAAATTCTTTTTTTTTATTTGTTTTGGTTGCTCCACAAAGCTTGCAGGATCTTAGATGCCTGAGGACCAGGGACTGAAGCCTGGAACTCTAATCAATAGCCACCAGGGAAGTCCTCTCTGGACTCAAATTCTGCAACTCCCACCAAGTGAGTGAATTCTAACGCCGCCTGAAATGAGAGGGTCCCTGGACATAGTCTGGTACCCGCTGGGCCTGTCCTCCCCTGACCCCCTGGTGCTTAACAGGGTGGGTGACTGCCATGTGGGAGCATTTGATCTAGTGACCTCAAACTGAAGGTGAAAGTCGCTCAGTTGTGTCTGACTGTTTGGGACTCCCCGCCGGACTATGCAGTCCATGAAGTTCTCCAGGCCAGAATAGTGGACTGGGTAGCCATTCCCTTCTCCAGGGGATCTTCCCAACCCAGGGATAGAACCCAGGTCTCTCACACTGTGGGCAGATTCTTTATCAGCTGAGCCACCAGGGAAGCCCAAGAATGTGAAGTGGGTAGCCTATCCCTTCTCCAGGGGTCCAGACCCAGGAAGTGAACTGGGTCTCCTGCGTTGCAGGCCGATTCTTCACCGCTGAACCACCAGCGAGGCCTAAGGCGTGCCCTGAGGGATGGTTCCGCTGGGGATGGAACCCAGGCCTCCTAGTGGCCCGACTCGCTGTTTGCTCGCCTTCTGTGTAGTTTGCTGGGAAAGTGATGACGCCACTGCACCTGGTGAACAGCCAGAGCAACACCCAGGGGTGTGGGGCCAGCAAGTGATTCCCAGGGACAGTCTCAGAGGTGGGGGGCTAGCATGCACTAGGGGAGCATTTTCAGGGGGTGAGACGTCAAAGAACTTACTCTTCAACTACGAGGGAAGGAGGCAGTAGGTGGAATGCTTGAAAACAGTTAACCACTTCACCATTCTTTTAAACGGGGAGAAAGCTTCCAGCCATCACTTTTCGTCTTGATAGGGAAAGGTTACGGCTGGTTAAAATATTCAAAAGATCTGATACCAAGTGAAAAATTCAAGCACCAATTCAAAATAGATGATTTGGCTCTCATAAGCTTTTCTTCATCTGCTATTAAAAAAAGAAAAACAAAACATGCTTATAAAATACGTGTTTAATTGAACACCCATGTTCACAGCAGCATTATTCACGACACCTAAAATGTGGAAGAAACTCAATTATCCACTGAGGGAATGAATGGATTAGTAAAATGTGATGTGTGTGTGTGTGTGTGTATGTGTATACAATGGACCATTATTCAGCCCTAGAAAGGAAGGAAGTTCTGACATGCATCGTGACGTGGATGAGTACTGGGGACTCTGTGAAGTGAAATAAGCCAGACGTAAAAGGACAAATGCTGCATGATTCGCTGATACGAATGACATTATCTGGACAGTCAAGTTCACGGAGACAGAAAGGTGTTGGGAGACACAAAGGGAAAGGTGGGTGTCGGGGGTGGGCTGTGGGGAGTCCGAGTCGGGGGTTACTGTTCAGCAGGAAGAGAGCTTCGGTTTGGCAAGATGAAAGGAGCCCGGGGGAAGGACAGCGGTGGTGGGATGCGTGGCTACCCAGACGTCCTCGGCACCAATGAGCCGCACACATGAAAACGGCGAAGACAGTAAATTCTGTGCCTTTTTACTACAAGAAAAAAAACTAAAAGTAAAAATGCATATGTGATAACTGCGCACAAAGTAAAAAAAAAACACACACGCAATAAAAACGGGCCGAAGTCCTCCTTCCCAGAAGCAAACGACAGTTTTGACGTGTTTACTTTGCACTTTTTCTAAAAGTTCGGGTTATAGTATGTACTTTTAAGTGCTACATTTTTGATTAATATATCATAGCATTTTTCATATTAAAAGCATCTACAAAATTTAAAAAATCCATACATACAAAACCTGTGCTTTAATAATATTTCGTGGGCCCCATACGGATGGATCTTGAAATCACTAAAAGAATAACACATATAGCAGGTTCTCATTACTTATCTATTTTGAACATAGTATCAATATATCGACAGTGTATACCTGTCAACCCCAATCTTCCAGTTCCTCCCATCTCCCGCTAGAGATGACACTTTAGACACCCAGAGAGTAATACCTCCTTTGATCCCATTCCCCGCCTCTTGCTCCCCAAGGGAATGACTTACAGTCTCACCCCTGCAAGGTCCTCGCACCCCAGGACCAGGGTTTATACAAGAAGTCCAGTGAGCGCTGTGGGTTCACGGCTCCACAGGGCCGCCTGACCACTGACTCTGCAATCCCCTTAGCTTTTTCTTCACAGTCATGAAATGAAGACACAGTCCCAGCCATCACACCAGTTTTTGGGCAGGAAGGAAGAAGAGGGGCTGTCTCTTGGGGCTTTGCCTTTCTATTAGGGAAGAGGAGCCTCTCTAATGACACACATTTCCTCCGACATTTCATCGGCCAGACCTGGGACACATTCTCCCTCTCCCCAATGCTTCAGACCCATCACTGGCTACAGGAAGTAAGACTGTTTAGCCGATCATAACTTAACCCTGGAGCTAAGGTCGTTCCACCCCCTTATCCCAAAAGATCAGATTTCTACCTGTTAACTGAAGGAAGATACTGGGGCTCTGAAAGGGCAGGGCACGGGGTCTGGGAGGAGGGTGGTTGCCAGCCGACACCAGAGTGGATGCCAGGGAAACCCAATGTCTTCTGCTAAACAAATGCACACATGTATGTTCGTGTGACATACAGCCACGTGTTCAAGTACTCCTCGAGGCTATTTCTGGAAGGGATTTCTGATGTGCAACCCCAGTTTGTGTAAAGGCTACGTGAGTCGGCTGCCAGCATCGAGCTGGCGCAGTAACGTGATGGATAACAGTCCAGACGCCTCCCACCTCCACAGGCTCCTATGATAGACACAGCCGGTCAGGTGAAGACTGAACTACTACTTTTGATCTGTAATAGGTAAGTGACTACATTTGGATCCTAAAAACACACAGTTTGAACAGGGGATGGGGAAAGCCGACTTAAGAGATGCACACACGTGCGAGCAAGCAGGGGCTGGCTTGCAGCTCTGAACACGGACAGGGAGGAGTCCTGGGAACCCTTAACCCCATGAAGTCACAGCGGAACGTGGCTGCGCCCACTCTGGGTGGAGCCCGAAGTGGTTGGGCTTGTGTCTCCCATCCAGTAGCCTCTGCATCTAGAATTCAGTGGTTTGGAGGGGGGAAAAAAAGGATGAGCAGCATCACATCCAAGGGAAGCTACTACTTAATGGCTGAAGAGATGTGTGTGAGCAGATCTATAAAACACCTCTGTCTGCCTGTAATGCATGCAGCATTGTTACTTGCTGACCACTGAGTTAATACATGAATCAATAAGGCATTTACTTCGACAGGAAATGGTCTATGTGGATTCTTGGCTGTGGCAGTCGCACCAGGGCTTTGCTTGTGGTAGTAACGTTTGCTTTGAGAGGGCTGGAGGAAAGATTGTATGAGCTTCCACCCGGCAGGTCAAAATAAGGCTATTTTTCCAAAGCACAGTCTCCTTAAAGGGTTTCATGTTTGAATATGCTTTTGAGAAATAACTAGAAATATACACTTTTGGGTATTGGGTTGGCGAAAAAGTTTGTTCCGGTTTTCCGTAAGATGTTACAGAAAAACCTGAACAATTGTTTTTGCTGAATCAACAGTTTGGGACAAGCTATATATAGTCTTTACTTTTTTCACATGATAAACTAATGATTTTTCACTGTTTGAACTTCCAAAAACATCTAATTTCCAGACACTGTTTTTACTTGCTTCCATGTATGGAAATTCATAGTACTCAAAAAATCTCAAGGACAAGTAAGCTAACAAAGGTCTGTACAGTAAGAGCTATGGTTTTTCCAGTAGTCATGTATGGATGTGAGAGCTGGACCGTAAAGAAGGCTCAGAGCCGAAAAACTGATGCTTTCAAACTGTGGTGCTGGAGAAGATTCTTGAGAGTCCCTTGGACTGCAAGGAGATCAAACCAGTCAATCCTAAAGGAAATTAAGCCAGAATATTCATTGGAAGGACTGATGGTGAAGTTCCAATACTTTGGCCACGTGATGCAAAGAGCCGAGTCACTGGAAAGGACCCTGATGCTGGGAGAGATTGAAGGCAAGAGAAGCAGGGGGAACAGAGGATAAATGGTTGGGTGGCATTATTGACTCATTAGACATGAATTTGAGCAAACTCCAGGAGATAGTGAAGGGCAGGGAAGCCTGGCATGCTGCAGTCCATGGGGTGGCAAAGAGTCAGACACAACTGAGTGACTGAACAACAACGAAATAAGCTAAATTCAGAGCTCCCTGAGAGTTTGATTATGCTAAGACTCTGCCAACTGCTTAGCCTGTGAAGCAGCATTTTCCTGTCCCCCCCATCTCCCATCCGAGTAAACCACTGTTTATTTAACACTTAGGATGTTCCAGACTCTGAGCACTCAGATGCATGAAAAGCCACAAAAAAGCAGAAGAAACATCCTTGCCTTCCAGAAGCTTCCAACTCAGGAACTGTCTGCTGCTGCTGCTAAGTTGCTTCAGCCGTGTCTGACTCTGTGTGACCCCGAAAGACAGCAGCCCACCAGGCTCCCCCGTCCCTGGGATTCTCCAGGCAAGAACACTGGAGAGGGTTGCCATTTCCTTTTCCAATGCGTGAAAGTGAAAAGTGAAAGTGAAGTCGCTCAGTCGTGTCCAACTCTTCCCGACCCCATGGACTGCAGCCTACCAGGCTCCTCCATCCATGGGATTTTCCAGGCAGGAGTACTGGAGTGGGTGCCATCGCCTTCTCCCAGGAACTGCCCACAAGGAATTAAAGTGAAAGCCAGCTAACTGGACAGCGCAGGTTGGGACTTCTGCGTGCTCTGGGGAAACAGAAGACCAGGGAGGGGTTCTTTGCAACTGGAGGGCCTGGGAGGCCTTGAGGCAAGATTGGAAGGGAGCAGAGAGGTTGGGAGATGTGAGGAAGGCACTCCTCAATGAACTGAGCGTGAACAAAGGTGTAGAAAATGAAGGGGTGTTTTCATCAACAGACACGTCTGTGAGGCGGTGTGGGGGAGGGGCTCGGGACGGAGAAGGGAGAGAGAAAAGCAGTCATAGGTGAGGGGATTTAGTTAGTGCCTATTACATGCCCGGGGGCTTCCCTGGTGGCTTAGATGGTAAAGAAGCTGCCTGCACCTCAAGAGAGCCGGGTTCAATCCCTGGGTTGGGAAGATCCCCTGGAGAAGGAAATGGCAGCCCACTCCAGGATTCTTGCCTGGAGAATCTATCTCATGGACAGAGGAGCCTGGCGGGCTGCAGTTCATAGGGTCGCAAAGAGTCCGACATGACTAAGCGACTAACACACACCCACACACACAAACACACGCCAGGAGCACTGTATGTACTATTTCAAACATTCCAACAATCCTGAATAGTAATATTCTGATCTTACAGATCAAGAAACTGGCCCAGAGGAGTTTCCTCATCGCCTAGTGGTTGGATTCTGGGCTTTCAATGCCAGGGCCAAAACCTGCTGGGGAAACTGAGCAACGTGGCCCCCCTCTCCCCCAGCCCCCACCCCCCAAAAAAAGAAATTTAAAAACAAGGAAAAAAAGAAATGTAACAGAGGGAAAAAGAAGAGGACTGAAAAGTGGGGTATTATTCCACGATGAGGCTGCCAGACAAAATACAGGACACCTAGTTAAATTTGAATTTCGGATAAACAGGAAGACTTAAAAGAAACTGACCCAGAGAAGTGAAAACACTCACCCGAGATCACTGAACCGATAAGTAGTGGAACCGCTATTAAAATCTGGGTCTGTCTCATGGAAACTTCTTTTTTTTTTTTCCCCTATTATGCCACATTTCCCTTTTAGCCCAGCTAAGGAGCTGGGACTTTTTAGAAAACTTTATTTCGTCCTGGAGTTTGGCTGATTGACAGTGTGGTGGCAGTTTCCAGGTGTACAGCAAGGTGATTCAGTTGTACATGGCATGCAACCACTCTGCGTTCCACAGGCGGTGGGGGTGGAGGACGAAACCAGGAGGGGCAGCGCCGGGCGTTTCTGCTCCGATGGGGCCGACCACGCGTCCTGCATCGGGCTGGCCCTGGTCCACTCCGAGGCTGGAGGCAGAAGAGAAACTGCCCCTGCCCTCAAAGGTGCAGCTTGGTGGACAAGCAGGAAGGTTAACAGGTCACTTTCACGGTGAAGACGATGATGGCAATTTGGGTGGAATGCTACTGAAATGCCCTTCCAGGGAAGGCTTCTTTGAGATGCCACCTGAGCTGCTTTGGAAGAGGAGGAATGTCAAAGGCGGTGAGAAAGGGTCTCCCGGGCAGAGAATGGCCAGCCTGAAAACAAAGGTCTGAACCACTGGAGCTGGGGGAGGCAGGAGGGGTGGAAAACAAGGCTGCGCGTTTGAAACGCCTAGTGGAGGAGCGGCTCCAAACTTTGAGTTTCGACTGGAATGATGTGGTTCCACCTGCAGGTTAGGAAGCCTCCGGAGAGCCTTGGGAAAGGAGGGCTGGAGCAGGTCACGCAGCTGGTTGGCAAAGGTTTTGGTGAGACGGTGGGACGGGGCCTGCAGCACAGCAGGGATGGCGGGGAAAGAGAAAAGCTGGTGTGAGAAAGATTTAGGAGAACCTGATGGCTGACGGTGGGGGTTACGGAGCCAAGGGAGTCGAAGATGGTTTCCAGGTTTCCGTCCCGGGCAAGTGGGTATGACGGGTGAGGGGGCAGGTGCAGGGACGGACCCCGCGGGACCCCCGAGGACAGACAGTGCATGTGGATCTAGAGCTCTGGGGAGAGCCACAGGCAGCTGAGAATCGTCAGCCGCCCGCGGCTGTCGAGGCCACGAGGACAGGTGGCTCAGGGGGACACGGGGCAGCAGGCAGGAGGAGGGGAAGCCAGAGGCCAGAAGGCGGACCAGGTGGATGAATGGGATGGCAGAGCCGAGGAGGGGGTCTGGGAACCTCATGAGCACGAGGATGAGAAGTGAGGTCAGAAAGGCCTCACCTGTGCGGGCTCCACCACACGTGATGATGTGGTACCTGCGGCTCAACAGATGGAGCGGAGACGGTCAGCGCAGACCTGCTCTCAGGGCTTGGCTGGGACTGCAAGGAGGTAGGCAGTGACTCCTGGGGGACACGGGGTCAAGAGAGAGCCCTGTTTCTAAAGACAGGGAGAGACGTCGCCAAGGGAAGAGAGCCCAGGGCACAGGGCAGGTCCCCGGGATGGGAGGAGGGGGAGCGCAGGTGGAGACGGGAACGCGGGCTCAGCCAGGAGCAGCCATGAGGGGACCCTGGGTGTCTGAGCGAACGAACTTGGATCCCTCCAACTGCCTTGAAGCAGGGGACGCTGGCACTGGGCCACTGTGGGGAGGCGAGGGAACGGAGAGCACACAGGCAGATTTCTTATGAGCTTTGAGAAAAGTCATTTCGAGAATCCGCTGAGCAAAATGGTGGCGCGGGTGCCAGAGTGAGGACCAGGGAAAAGAAATGTCAAGCAGCATCGAATGCTCAGGCGACGCCGGGGACCGCAAGTCATGGCAGAAATCTACACTCGTGAGTGGCGTTGCCCCCGGAAGATCCCAGCAGAAGTACAGGGTCGGAAGTGAATGGACCCACCAGGGACGTTTCACGTGCCGTAAGTAGTAAGGGAACCTGGAAAAAAAAGTGAAAGTGAAAATCGCTCAGTGGTGTCTGACTCTTTGTGACCCTATGGACTGTAGCCCACCAGGCTCCTCAGTCCATGGAGAGTACTGGAGTGGGTTGCCATTTCCTTCTCCAGGGGATCCTCCTGACCCAGGGATCGAACCCAGGTCTCCCGCTGTGCAGGCCAACGTTTTACCGTCTGAGCCAACAGGGAAGCCAAAGGAACCGGAGGATGCTGGTAACTGCTCATGGGGTTCTGGGCTGGGATGGAAAAGAGGGATTAGCAAACAGAAGGTCTGAGGCTGAAACGAAGGGGTAACAGGGAAGAGGGGGCGAGAGTTGGAGACGAGAGGATGTTGGGAGTTTGAGATGCCAAGGGTGGCCCTGCTCCCAGGGATGACGCGGACCAGGATGTGGTGGCTGAAGAGGTGGGAGGGAAGGTGACTGGGGTTTCGGAGGCCAAGATATAAAGAGGCTGCCGTGCCTGAGACGATGCAAGGGTGGAGTGGCCTGGGTTCGAGAGAGAGAGGAGTTTAAGTGCCGAGTCTTCAGTGAGCATGGGGCAGGGTGAGCAGATGAGAGAGATGGACGTCATGGGGCGATGGCTTCAGCCTCAGAGCCAGCGCTGCCTTGGGTAGGACTTGGTCAGACGGTCACTACGGAAAGAGGCAGGCAATCCTCAACTGCATTCTTGCCACAAGTGGGCCTCCGTTTACTCACAACAGTGCAAGGACACACCCAGACCATTCCTCAGCGGGTAAGAGGAAGGGACGGTTTAGAATATGCTCGTCCTTGCTCTGCCTGCCACCCCTTAAAGCTGTCTGTGAGTGCTAAGGAAGTTCGCTGGGAACTCTGTCCTGGGACGTGGAGGCAGGAGGCCTCCCAGGACTGCCATTTCCGAGTGCCAGCTGCTGACCCCACCACAGGCTTGCTCGAACTCATGTCCACTGAGTCGGTAATACCATCCAACCATCCCATGCTCTGTCATCACCTTCTCCTCCCGCCTTCAATCTTTCCCGGCATCAGGGTCTTTTCCAGTGAAGCGGTTCTTCCCATCGGGCGGCCAAAGTATTGGAGCTTCACTTTCTGAATATTCAGGGTTGACGCTGAATATTGGGCTGGTTTTAGGGCTCATCCTTAGGCCCTTACGTGTGCTTACATGCACACATAAGAATTCATTTGCTAGCCAGACTTTTCTTAAAGACATCTGCCATTATCAGTGGTTAAGTTTTGAGTCTCCCTGGAGGGATTACTGTCCATTAAAAGTAGGATAAAGCAACTCCTTTTGTGTTTTCTGTCAACCAGAACTCAGGTTTTCAACACAGGAGCTCCTTTTGGAAGTGTGTCTACGTTGGAGCCCAGCTGCTCGTGTCTTACCGTCACTTTTCCTCTTGTGACACAGAGATGCTTTGGCTGGGAAGGGTAAACCGAGGCGGGCTTGGTGGCTGTGTGGTCATGGTGGGGTCAGGAGAAGGGGGCGACAGAGGATAAGACGGCTGGATGGCATCACAGACTCAATGGACATGAGTTTAAGCAAAGATAGTGATGCACAGGGGAGCCTGGAGTGCTGCAGCCCATGGGGTCGCAAAGCGACTGAGCGACTGAACGATAACCAAAACCAGCCCAGAAGCGGAGAGATGAGCGGAAGAGGCGTGTTCACTTAGAACGAGTGGGTAGGAAGGACGTGTAACAGTCCTGGGGGCGTCAACACTTCACGCAGTTCACCTATCACCACATCTGATTCCTGTTTGTCTGAAGACTGGCATTGCTAAGCCTGATTTACAGCCAAGGAAATGAAGAGTTAAAAGGCCACAAGGCCTCTCGGAGGTGTCCTGCATGACAACGGGCACGGTCAGGCCCTCGCCTCTTGGGATGACTCTAGCCAGCCTCAGTACCTTTGTAGCTGGTGCACCTTCCAAGGCCTGGAACTCCAAACCCATTTCTGCTATTAAGTTCAAGTGGAAACTCTGAATAAGGAACGGCTCATGAAAAATGGTAAAAAGAAAAAAAAAAGTAGGACATGATGTCAGTAGCGAAGTACTAAGAAAAACCTCAGGCATCTCAATAGCAGTTTCGGGGGATTCATTTGGTAATTGGATGAATTTCCAAGGCAAAATTATAGCTCTCTTACACTGAGTGCTGTGAGTGCAAGCTAAGTCGCTTCACTTGGGTCTGACTCTTTGCGACCCCATGGACTGTAGCCCACCAGGCTTCTCTGTCCACGGGATTCTCCAGGCAAGAATACTGGGGTGGGTTGCCATGACCTCCTCCAGGGGATCTTCCAGACCCAGGGATCCAACCGGCTTCTCTTATGTCTCCTGCACTGGCAGGCAGGTTCTTTACCACTAGCGCCACCTGGGAAGCCCCAAGTACTCCTTATGCCTTTATCACAAATATTTACAAATTTATCATCCAATTTATCTACTTCCTTTTCACTTAGAAATTAACTTTTTTTTTTTTAAAGGCTAGTTTGAAGCCAAATGCTGTCTTGGGCACTGGGTGGTTAACTCTCAAGACCCAGGTGAAATATCCCCTCCCCAGGAAGGCCATTATCTGACCAGCTTGGGCTAGGGTCCTCTCATCCCCCGACTTTCCACTTGGTGCCAGGACGGCCAATGGACGTGAGACCAGTACTTTGAGCTCTCTAGTCATGGCCTGCCTTCCGTCTGGGCACATCGTCTCGTCTTCTGGCCTCATAGAGCAGGTGCTTGACAAACGGGGATGAACAGCTGGGCTCATCTCATCTGCTACGTCAACGCCTTTTAGCGAAGGGAGAGAGTCCTGCTCAGACGCGGCGGCTCAGCCCACTCTCAACAAGCTCCTCCTGTTCCAGCACTGACGGGCCTCTCACACAGATGCAGGAGGGGGCTGGCTTCTTGTATTTCTACCCTGCAGTAAGCGTGCTGTGCAACAAGTGTGCCTACAGAGCTACCGCAGACTCAGACAGAACTTTCCTTCCATTCAAGCGCACGTGCCGCATTCATTTGGATGGGCAGATGGCAGAGCAACTGCAGCACAAAGTCGATTTAACTTCGACTTTGGAGGGACATACAGTGTGCCAAGTAGAGAAAAAAACGAGGCCAATTTATCACTAGAGATCTCAACCTTCCTTAGATTCACGGGCAATAACCAGATTTGTTTCCTGGACTAAACCACTTAGCCTCAGAAAAAGTCTAAGGAAGTGAAGTCCCTCAGTCGTGTCCGACTCTGCACCCCCATGGACTGTAGCCCACCAGGTTCCTCTATCCATGGGATTCTCCAGGAAAGAATACTAGAGTGGGTTGCCATTTCCTTCTCCAGGGGATCTTCCCAACCCAGGGATTGAACCTGGGTCTTCTGCATTGCAGGCGGACGCTTTAACCTCTTAGCCACCAGGAGAGCCCCAGAAAAAGTCTAAGACCTTCCAAAACTCAAGAACATAAAATGTTGCATCAATGGTGTCAGCTTTATGTGAAGTCACTCAGTCGTGTCCGACTCTTTGCGACCCCATAGACTGTAGCCTACCAGGGTCCTCCATCCATGGGATTTTCCAGGCAAGAGTACTGGAGTGGGCTGCCACTTCCTTCTCCAGAGGATCTCCGAACCTGGGTCTCCGGCATTGTAGGCAGACGCTTTACCGTCTGAGCCACCAGGGAAGCCTTTATAGGTGTGTGTCAGCTTTACAGATGTGTGCAATTAGGATCTATCACCACAGTTTAAGCTCCAAGTCTAATACATGCACTGATTTTGGGGGTAGGGAGGAGGGTCCCTTGAACAGGCCCAGTTTCAAAGATTCCACAATCAAGAACACACTATAGGTTTGATGATTAAGAAAAACACGTATGCTACCTACGTTGTTGCTTTACTCCCTAAGTCGTGTCTGACTCTGCAACCCCATGGACTGTAGCCCACCAGGCTCCTCTGTCCATGGGATTTCCCAGGTATGAATACTGGAGTGGGTTGCCATTTCCTTCTCCAGGGTGGGGATCTTCCCAAACCCAGGGATCAAACCTGTGTCTCTTGTATTGGCAGGCGGATTCTTTACCACTGAGCCACCAGGGAAGCCCATACACACTGACAGTTTTTATTTAATTTGTACTGATTCAAACGAGGGGTGACCTACCACAGGCAAGGGACCAGAGCAGCTCATGGTACCATCTAAGACCCTGCACACACCTTAATCTTGTCAGCAATCCACCCTTTTGCAACTTTCCAGAAGGAATAAAGACCGTTACTGTCCCATACCTCTGCCTGACTATACCACCTCTCCCTACTCACCAGAAAGGGGGGCACAGTTCTTGAGGTACTAGCCTACTGTGGCCCCCCTTTGTGTGGCAAAGTAATAAAGCCACTCTTTTGTTCTCCTCCAAAAACATAAAACCCCAAAACAAACAAGCTAGGACTAACTAGGTGCTTAAATACAAACTTTCACCCTGATTTTTTTCTAAATATTTCATTGGCAACTTAGTTTGGCTCTGAAACAGGGTTCGACCCCCAAATTTACAAAGGCTCTGCGGCCTAACAAAAGGTAAACACTTAGCTCTAGCTGCAGCCCTATCACACACCTTGCAATGCGACCTTCAACAGCGCCTCTCTCAGCTGGCTTCCTTAGTGGCCAAAGGGACTGGGCCAGTGCTCAGAGCTAGTGTTCTCCACACTGTAACCTGAATATTCACTGAAGGACTGATGCTGAAGCTGAAGCTTCAATACTCTGGTCACCTGATGTGAAGAGCCAGTTCACTGGAAAAGACCCTGATGTTGGGAAAGACTGATGGCAGGAGGAGAAGGGGACGACAGAGGATGAGATGGTTGGACGGCATCACCGACTCAGTGGACATGAGTTTGAGCAAATTCCAGGAGATAAAGGAGGACAGGGGAGTTTGGCATGCTGCAGTTTATGGGGTCCTAAGAGTAGGACAACTTAACAACAATACTGTTACCGATGCAGAAAACCAACTCCAAAAGAACTAACATCAGACATAACCAAAGAGCAATTTCATAGGGCAGCCAAACTAGTTTGCGGTAAGGGAAGTTAACTTAGCATGAGTTCACTGCCTGCACTGCTGCCGATCTTTTAGAAATAGAAATTAGAATCAGTTTTGTTAGGCTCCTTATAATTAATAAATGAGAAGGTACTCTGAGAAAAGAAGGAAGAGAGATATTGCTGTCTTTCAATTCGTATCCTTTATTCTTCCACCCACTCCCACCCTCTACCCTCGCCACACGTGTCCCTCCCTAACCCCCGTGGTCTTATGGCCCCACTGCAGACCCAGTGGAGGTTGTGGGAAGGGAGCCATGAGGCGTGGGGGAGCGCGGTGACATCCACAGGGCCGTGTGCCACAGTCCACACGTTTTGTGCGGGGCCGTCCCGCCAAGGGACACGCTCCGGGCAGGCTGCCTGTCGCCCCGTCTCCTTAGCCCTAGTGAGCTCGGACTCGCTTCACACGCCTCTCCTGAGTCTCCCAGTCTTCTGCCTTCTTCTGTAGTCGCGGACATTCGTTTTCACCGTGGACAGGAAGTTTCACTGGAGTTCTTAAGACACATAAAGTAGTTGAGCATTTTCACACCCAAGTCCTGTCACGGTGGCTTTGTCTTCTGATGAACCAAAACCCAATCATTCCACGCACAAGGCATTAAGCTGTCGACGGACCCAGCCACGCTGTCTGTCCTCACGATCCGAAGAATAGAAGCAGGCAAACATGGCTGTAAGATACCCGGTTTAATTAAGGGGCACTAGCTAGTTTTCTTGCTGCCAAAAGAACAGGACTCTGGCTCAGACGGTAAAGAATCTGCCTGCAATGCGGGAGACCTGGGTTCGAGCCCTAGGTCAGGAAGATTCCCTGGAGAAGGGCATGGCAACCCACTCCAGTATTCTTGCCTGGAGAATCCCCATGGACAGAAGGGGCCTGGTGGTCTCCAGTTCATAGGGTCGCAAAGAGCTGGACATGACTGAGCAACTAAGCACAAAGAAGTTCAGAGAGAAGGTTTACTGGTTCAGTTTACTCTGCCCAAACAGAACAAAATAAAAGCAATAAAATTAGCCCTACCTTTAGAGTCCTGTGGCTCTGGAACTGCACTTTAACCTGTCCTTTTAAATGGATTTTTCACCTTTACAGCCAATGGAAACAAGCAAGAGCAAATACAGCACCTTGTCTCTGGATGCCTAGTCATAAGCTAAAGAGCAGAAAACAAGAGTTTCCCATCAAAGAAAACTTAAGGCTTAATCCAACAGGTCACCTACTCTAGGGCAATTTTTAAGTTTTCATGCAGCAGGGGAACAGCTGGGCCCTCTCGGTGTTGTCTCCCACCTATCACCATTCCTGATAGTTAAACCCTTCCAGCCTCCTCCACTTGACTGTGAACTCTGCAGACCCATGACTCAGAAGCTAAGTGACCTAACTAGGTACTTCCCCCATTTCTGGTATCTATGGGGAAGTATCAACTACTTGCAAAGACACCCTCCCACCAATTACTAGAGAGTGGGGAAAGTGAAATCAATTAAGCCATATACAAATTCTACCACAACTGGGTTTTCACTTATGAACCATTTATGCAGAATTTATATGCTATGAAGCCAGAAATGACTTCTTTCAACAGACGTGACTTTCTCAAACTGTGTGGGTGCAACACTCCAAAAGGAATTACTCAGGATTTAAAACTCAGATGCAAAGACAGAATGATCCAATTTTTCACTCCCCACACTAACATTTTCAAGTCCATGTCATTTCAAAATAAGTGGGGACTAAATGAGACAGACAAAATCACTTTTTAATCAGAATACACAAACTTTCCTCTAAAGGTTCTTAAAAAAGACACCTGCTTGTTTTAACAAATTGGATCTAAGGTTGATGTATTACATTTCAGAATAACCGTGGTGTTCAACTGCGAGAATACTGCTCCGAAAGACAGGGTAAAAATGAATATACATTTGAGAAATTCACACCGCAAAAGGAGTACAAAAAAGACACACTCTCTGTTTCGCGTGATTTTCTTTCTTAAAAACTAGTTTTTATTTCTATTGCTTCAAACCCAAAGTCAGGTCGACCAAAACAACGAACAAGGGCAAGACCACATCGCTGCAACATAGATAACCATTTAGGAAGGTTTAACCTGCCTTGAATTCGCGCCAGGAAAAAAAAAAAAGGAGGGGGGACCTCTGCTGCAGGTATAAAGGAGAACTGGGCGGGAAAATTTGTGGCCTTTTCAACAAGGAGACAAATGCAAAGCCTGGCGAGCGTGAGGAGGAGCGTCTACACGGGTGAAAAAGAGGTGAAGACGGTGGTCGAGGGGAAACGACTGGCTGGAGAGCGAAGAAAGGGAAGCTGAGAAGGAAATGCTCGGAAGCCACAAGCCAAGCTACCGGCCCGGCGGCCGGGACCCTGCAGCCAGTTCTAAGATCTACAGGGAAGCAGGCACCCAACGGCTAAGTCGCAGGTTTCCGCGGGTCACGAAAGGATAACGGACATCCTCCCAACGGCGGGGCCGGGGGCGCGGGGCGCCGCTTCCGCCCGCCCGAGCCGCCCGGGACCCGGCAGGGCGCGCGACCGCGGAGCTCGCGGCGAGATGTGGGCCCGCGGCCGCCCGCCGGCGTTCCCCTTCGCCGCCGGCCTTTGTTCGCCTGGCCCTGCTCCCCCCTCATTCGGCCGCCGTCGCCCGCCCGGAGCCGGGTGCCAAGACCAAACGCCACCTGACGCGAAAAACGAGGCACAGGCGCTACTCGTCAAACCAGACTTTATTGGGGGCCGCCGGGGCCGCCCCGTGCGCGCCTCCAGCTCCCCCCGCGTGGCCCGCCGGCAGGGACGCCGCGTTCGGCTCGGCCGGCCCTGCCCCGCAGGCCCCCTCCCCCGCGGCGCCGGGAGGGCCGCGCGGACGGCTCACCGGCTCCCGAGGCGGCGGCTGCGGCGGCTGCAGCGTCGACGCCCCGCTCCAAAGGGCGGCCCGGAGCCCCCCGGGGCGGCGAGCTTCGCTGCTGTTGCACCGCGGAGGGCGGGAGCCGCGCGAGTAGCGGCGAAGGCGGCGGCGCGCTGACGTCACGCGCAGCGGCCAGCCAGCGCGCGCGCGCGCGCGGGGGGAGGGGAGGGGGAGCCGTCCCGGCGGCCCCCAATCCGGGAGGAACTCGGGCTGAGTGGGCGGGGCCGCCGCGGCGCACGGGCCGCTCGATTGGCCCAGGAGGAGGAGCGAGCAGGCGAGCAGGCGAGTAGGGACGAGGCGGCGGGGCGGGCCGAGGCAGCACGGAAGTCTCGCGAGGCCGAGCCTGAGCGGGAGTGTGGCGGCGGCGGCGGCGGCGAGATCTGGGCTCGGGGTGAGGAGTTGGTATTTGTGTGGAAGGAGGCGGAGGCGCAGGAGGAAAAGGGGGAAGCGGAGAGCGCCGGCCCCGGAGGGCGGGAGGAGGCGCGGCCAGAGCGGGAGGCCGAGGCGCGGCGCGGCGGGGCGCCGGGGCGAGCAGCGGCCGAGCGAGCGCGGGGCGCACCGAGGCGAGGAGGCGGGGAAGCCCGCCGCCGCCGCCGCCGCGCCCGCCCCTTCCCCCCGCCGCCCGCCCCCTCTCCCCCCCGCCCGCCCGCCCGCCCGCCGCCTTCCTCCCTCAGCCTTCCTTCCCCACGGCCGGCCGCCTCCTCGCAGCCCCGGAGCTGAGGCCGCCGCGGCTGTGGCGGCCGAGCCCTCAGTCATGGCCTCGGGCGACACCCTCTACATCGCCACGGACGGCTCGGAGATGCCGGCCGAGATCGTGGAGCTGCACGAGATCGAGGTGGAGACCATCCCCGTGGAGACCATCGAGACCACGGTGGTGGGCGAGGAGGAGGAGGAGGACGACGACGACGAGGACGGCGGCGGCGGCGACCACGGCGGCGGGGGCGGCCACGGGCACGCGGGCCACCACCACCACCACCACCACCATCACCACCACCACCCGCCCATGATCGCGCTGCAGCCGCTCGTCACCGACGACCCGACCCAGGTGCACCACCACCAGGAGGTGATCCTGGTGCAGACGCGCGAGGAGGTGGTGGGCGGCGACGACTCGGACGGGCTGCGCGCCGAGGACGGCTTCGAGGACCAGATCCTCATCCCGGTGCCCGCGCCGGCCGGCGGCGACGACGACTACATCGAGCAGACGCTGGTCACCGTGGCGGCGGCCGGCAAGAGCGGCGGCGGCGGCGGCGGCTCGTCGTCGTCGGGCGGCGGCCGCGTCAAGAAGGGCGGCGGCAAGAAGAGCGGCAAGAAGGGCTACCTCGGCGGCGGGGCCGGGGCGGCGGGCGGCGCGGACGCGGGCAACAAGAAGTGGGAGCAGAAGCAGGTGCAGATCAAGACCCTGGAGGGCGAGTTCTCGGTCACCATGTGGTCCTCAGGTGAGCGCCGGCGCGTGCCGGCCCCGGGGATGTTTTTGTTTTGAAGGGAAGCCATGTTTTATGTGTGTGATGGGCGCCGCCATCTTCTTCGCGGGGCAAGTATGGCGGCCCCAAAAGATGGCGGGGGCGGCGGGCGGCGGCGCGGCGAAGATGGCGGCGGCGGCGCGGCGCCGCCCGCTAGGCCGCAATGGCGTAGTTTCCCCGGGCGGGGCGGCCGCGCGGCGCGGGGCGGGGCGCGCGGGGCGGGGCGCGCACGGCCAACGGCCGGCCCGGGGCCCGTTGTCCGCGTCGCCCGCCCGCCCGCGAGGCCCCCGGGGGCGGCGGGAGGGCGTTGGCGGTGCGGCGCGGCCTGGCCCTCGCGCCCGGCCCGGGCCGCCCTCGCCGCCGTTCCCGGGCCTTCCTCTGGGGGGCGCCGCGGGCCCGGCTCCGCCCCCCGCTCCTGCGCGGAGCCGCCGCGGCTCCCGGGAGGCGCGCGCCGCGGCCCTGCGCTCGCCCTGCGGCCGCGCGGCGCTGCCTCTGCTCGCCTCCCGTCGCCTCGCGGGGCGGGACTTGGGCGGCACGTCGGGCTCGCGTGTGCGGGCCCGGCGGCGGCGGGGCCGCTGTCACCGCGCGGCGGCGGCGCCTTCGCCTCTGCTTCCCCCGCGGCGCCTAGGGAGGGGTCGCGGGGTTTTGCAGAGGACTGAATCCTTCGCACTTGAGGGAGTTGCGTTTTCTTAAGTTATTTGGCTCTGCACGCTTGCCATTAAATTGGTAAAATCGAATATTTAAGTTTTCACGTGTCTTGATAGAAAACTTGCAGTGAAAAGAAGGGATTCTAGAAAAGGGTCTTTTCTGCTCTTCAACACTGCTGTGAACGAGGACCAGGAAAAATATCTAGGGCAGAAAAGACTTGTCTGCATGTATAAATCTGTATTGATTCTACTTTTTTTTTTGATTCTACTTTGTAATTGGTGTTTTCCTGTCCTTATCTTATTACTTTGTCCACAGGCCATCTTGTTAAATTTTGGTTGAAGTAAATAGGTTGAGAATAGTCCTGCCGTAACGAGTTAACCTAGTGCGTGGATAATTAAAGTGGTAGAACCCTTTTCACCGCAGTTGCTCCCACTTTGTTTAATGTATGTTCTCAGAATTGGATGAAGCCTCGAAATCTGAACGTTGCGTGTTTAGGGTTGTTAAAATTCACGAGAACGAGTGAAATAGGCAGAAAGACTGGGTTGAAGCAGGTCTGGTTGTATCTGCTGTGAAAGCTCCAGGTTTCTGTGGATCTGTGACTCAGGACCGCCGGTGGAGCGGAGGTGCCCTCAAAAGTGTGACAGCAAAAAAAAAAAAAGTGTGACAGCACTTCTCACAGCGCTGCTGCTCTGGGTTTTGAGGGCCTTGTGGAGCTCTCAGTAGCTTGAGTTTCGCAGGAGCTGTATATTTAAATGAGACATATCTTAGTACTTAAGAGGCTATGCAAAGATCCCTTCGGTGTACTTTGTGGTAGTGCAGAATGGTTGCACAGTGGTCATGTAGGAACTAGAAGCCACGCTTTTCCGTTATTCATAGTAGTGGATTATGGGAGGCTGTGCTGGGTACTGATGGATTTGCGGAATTCAGAGCTTCTCCCGGTGGCTCAGCTGGTAAAGAGACCCAGGCTCGATCCCTGGGTGGGTAAGATTCCCCTGGAGAAGGAAATGGCAATCCACCCAAGTATTCTTGGGGGAAAACCCCAAGGACAGAAGAGCCTGGCAGGCTACAGTCCATGGGGTCGCAAAGAGTTGGACATGATTCAGTTACGTTTTAAACCACCACTTGGTGAATTCAGGATATCATTAGGTATTTAGGTAAAGATGCATTAACCACATGAAGCTGTATTTTCTTTTTCTCACAGTATGGTCACGTTGGCTTTAAGTAATTTAGCAAACCAGGATATTTTACGTATTCTGCATTTGATCTTACCAAATTGCTGACCCACTTCTCCATACCCAGAACGAATGCTTGATAATGTAGACTTTACTGGAAGTGCTATGTATCAAGTTAGCTTAAAAGCCATTACTTCCTCTGCAAGTGATTGCTCCAGGCTTGTACAGTTTTAGGGATATTTTAAAGTCCCCTTCTTTAAAGAGTTAGTTGTTTGGCCTGTTGCAGTACTCTGCATAAAGGTGGTTATAAACATTTGATGGCAGTAACATAGAATTGCTTGTTTTCTCTGACATGTTTTGTGGTAAACTGTGCCCCTTCCTTGTCCTTGTGGTTTGGAATCATTACCGAAGAGAAGTGAAATAGTTTGTGATTAACTCTACATGTCCCAGGTTTAAATTCAGCGTTTGGTTTCATCTTCAGAAATGAAATAGGATAACTGATAACAGATGAAGAAATCAAAGCGGGTTAATTGTTAGGCTTAATTTCTGTGAGTTGACTGGTAGGCATTATGCACAGTGCTTTCGTGTACTTGATTACATCTGATCCTAGGCAAGAGAATTTTTAAAATAGTCCCTTGGTCTAAGCTCAAGTTTAGTTAACCTAAAGTTCTTTTAAAAAATCACAATACACATAGGGTATATCAGGACTCTTTAATTGGTAGCACCTCTTGGCGGAAAAAAAGTAATGAGAGACAAAGCACTTGGACTTGGGCTGCTCTTGCTTGTTGCCATCTTCATTTAAACTTCCCACAGAGTAACTGAACTGTGCGGTTGCATCTTTTGGATGGAATGGCAGAGGGAATTCTAGTATTCCTGTAGGAGAGTAGTTTTAGCTCTGAAAGGGTCCCTAGAGATATGCTTTTATTTTTCCCCCTCTTCTTTTTTAATTAATTGACATCACATGTGCCTGGTCCAGTGGCTTTTTACTTTGTTCACCAGGTTGTGGAATCATCACCACTGTCTAATCCTAGAACATTTTTATCACCCCAGAAAAACTGGCTATTACTTCCCCCCCCCAACCATTAATCTGCTTTTCCCCTGGATTTGCCTGTTCTGGATGTTTCATTTACATGAAATCATGCACTATATTGCCTTTGTGTCTGGCTTAGTCTGTTTTCAAGATTCTTCCAAGATGTAGAATGTACTTCGTTACTTTTTACAGCTGAATACTATGCCACAGAAGCTGCCTTATTTTTGCAGATGAGAAAATTAAGGTCTAGTTAAGACTGAACGTGTTTTAGCATTTAATCACAGTTTAACTGTGTTTTGAATATCTGCAGTCCTTTGCTTAAGGCCCATATTTGTTCTTGCGTCTTTCCTAGCGTATAATTAATGAACATTTAATTATTGTTAAATTTAAGGCATGGTATTATGTATTTTTCCCCCTAGATGTTCATCACAATAGTTTAGGAGGGACATCCTATCTTGTAGAAAATACTAAAAAATAAACCACTTAACAAAATCACTGGGTTGAGTAGGAAAGCTGATAGTAAAATCTGTGTATTTAAAATATTTAGTTTTGAGAGGAACTAAAAAGGCTTTTGAATCTTGAGGTTTCAGGTAGTTAGAATATGTGACCTTCACTCAAGGCTGTAAGTATTTTAATTATCTTCTGTTAGACAGAATATAGAAGTGCTTTGTGCTAGACTGAGTAAAATATCTAAGACCAGAAAACCACTGATATTAAAAGCAGCAAATTGAAAGAGAGTCAAAAAGTATTAAATTTTTTCTCACTTTTATATATTCAGAAAGTTCAAGTTTGCCAAAAATTACTAGTCCTGACAATCCACTATTTTTCCTTTTTTAACATGCTGTTTATCATTAAGGAAAGAAGCTGTAAATGCAAACTCCCACGGAGCCAAGCCCAGAGAACCCTCCAAAGCAATCGTGTCACCCCCATGACCTACATAGGACAGCCTGACTCATAGATCCTGCTTCCTGACCTGTGGCTCTGGAACCCTGGCTTACTTAGAAGCCTCTGTCTCCTGGTTATTAACCTCCCTCCCACCCCTAGTCAACAGCTGTCTCCTCCAGTAGGAAAAGAAAAATCTGAATCAGAAAGGTCAGTACTCCTGACCTACCTAAAACTAACATTTCAGGCTTTGGGGAGAGAATAAAGAATAATTTTTTTTAAATATGCTATACTCCTGGGTGAATATTTACTAAAAGGCTTTCTATTTATTTTGAAGTGTCCTTTAGTAAGATCAGTTTGTTTTAAGGTTGGGAAACTTAGGGCTCATAACAGGTTATTAGTAAAAGCAGTTATTAAGAATGAACATTTCTCAAGATCTACGTTTGGTGACCAGTTTATAAACTGCCCTTACTACTTCCATAGGAAGAGGGTAAAAGTGAAAACTTTTTGTAATTTTTAAATTTTACTAGTGAGTTGTATTCTACAGTATTAAGCATTCGCTGTACTCAATATTTTCAAAATTTGGCATCTGAAACACCACGTGGATGTTGAAAAAAACAAGTATTTCTTTACTGTTGGCAGATGGTTAGGAAGATGCAGGGAGGTCTTGGGAGCTGTTGACTAGACTGTGTGAACTTGTGCCTTCCTGTTTATGGTGAACAGGTCGGGAGAGGAGCTGTTTCTTAGTCTTAAGGGTCTTGTGTTAGTAGGTCCCATTGTGTTTAACCGAGTGATTAATTATCAATAACAGCAAGCCCAGTGGTTTTTGAGAATCTTGTTAGCAGGAGCATCAAATTTCCCTTCAGAGGGCAGTGACCAGAGACCTGACCTTGGCGTGTCTCAGCTTCCGCCCTTGGGGTCTTTGTAAAATGCCCTGGTAGGGTAGGAGGACCCCTGAAGGCATTTTTCATTTCCTTTACAGCAAAGACATTCTACTTTATGAATTCCTTTGTGAGAAAAGGAAGCAATGTACTCAATTTCTTAAAGCAAAACGACCCAATTTTAACATGACACGGTGAGATAATAGGAACTCTGTAGGGCAAAATTCTTGTTAACTATTTAGTTACTTTAGTCTTACACTGTGGTTTCAGATAGGATTAAACAATAAGCTAATGTAAATGGTTGTGAGGGACTCTTCTTTATTGTGTAAATTATTCCCCTTGAGTGTAAGAGCTGAGGGGCTGGGAGAGAGGCATTGTTTTGTGGAAGCTGTTGTGTGGTGGACCCTGTCTCCTCTTCTGGGAGAGTCACAAACACCAGGTAGAATTTTAGTGCCTCGCAGAGCGGCGTCACACACACTTCAGACACTCCACAGGGTTACAGTTCTCAGCTCAGCCCTCTTCTTTCCCCTTTCTTCTCGCTTCTAAGCATCACCAAAAAATTGGAGAGACACTGCTGCCACAACTCCAAATTGACAGTTGGTTTTGAATTTTGCATTTTTTCAGTATCTCACTTGTAATTTGTAGTATTACATGTGATTCTTAGACTGAATACATTTTTATAGACTTGACAAGGACCAAATACAGACTATGGATTTCACTTCTGGGGGTCTGATTGGGTCACACATTATTCCTTTCTGAATTTGATTTCTAAGATTTAAATTATATGAATTCACTCCCTTGCCTAAAAATTCTCCAAACACAACAGGTGTGGATATACTTAATGCCACTGAACTGTAAATTTTAAAATGATTTTTAGACTGGTAAACTTAACATTTTATTTCTACACACACATCCCAGAGACACATTATTGCATTCAGTAAAATCCAGACTTCTCATATCCTGCCAGGCCACACATGATTTGGCCCCTGCTTTCCTTCCAGACTTCCTTCTTATCCCTCTGCTCCATTATGCTCCACCCTTCCCAAGTTTCTTGAACTTGTTGCTTTGCACTTGTTCTCTGGAAGCAGCACCTCTGCATCCAGTGCTCTGATCCCAGATGTCCATAAGTCTCAGCTCTAAGAGGCCTGCCCTTTCATCCTTTCAAGTTAGCACTTATAACTCTTATCTCGTAACCCTGTTTGATTTTCTTTGTAGCACTGTCTGAAATTGCTTGCGTTTATCTTTTAACTTGCTGCCTGTCTACTTTCTGTAGAGTGGTAAGTCTTGGGGAAACCCTGCAGGTGGTCCAGGGCACAGGGAGGAGTCTCGGTGAAGAACTGAATGCGTGCTTGCAGATTGCGCTCTCAGGCTGAATCCTGGCCTGGAATCCACAGTGCCACTCTGATCTTATTCCTGCTTTAAGAAAAGGAGTAGTTAAGGGTGAGGCGAGAGTAAAGAACCATTTATTAAAGCCATTGGAGAAGGAAATGGCAACCCACTCCAGTATTCTTGCCTGGAAAATCCCATGGACGGAGAGCCTAGCAGGCTACAGTGCATGGGGTCGCAAAGAGTCAGAAAAAGCATGGATGTTAATCAGTTCTAGGTTGACATCCTGGATCTGTCACTTAACTGTGCTTTGAATACATTGCTTTCCATTTCTTTTTTTTTTCCCCGGCCATGCAGTGCTGCAGCATGTGGGGTCTTTGTCCCCCCACCAGGAATCGAACCTGTGCTCTGGTAGTGGCAGGGCCAGAGTCTTCACCACTGGACCACCAGGGAAGTCCTGCTGCTGCTGCTGAGTCGCTTCAGTCGCGTCCGACTCTGTGCGACCCCATAGACGGCAGCCCACCAGGCTCCCCCTGGGATTCTCCAGGCAAGAACACAGGAGTGGGTTGCCATTTCCTTCTCCGATGCATGAAAGTGAAGTCGCTCAGTTGTGTCCGACTCCTAGCGACCCCATGGACCGCAGCCCACCAGGCTCCCCCGTCCCTGGGATTCTCCAGGCGAGAGCACTGGAGCGGGTGCCATCGCCTTCTCCAAGGGAAGTCCTACCACTTCACATTTCTGAGGCTTGATTTCTGTGACCAAAAACAAGAGTTTAATATAAAGGTTTTGTTTGAATTAATGTAACAGTTACTGACATGAAATAGGTACTCAGTAAATGATAACGTCCCTATTTGAGACCTCTGTTAGTGGAGAAATGTGGAAAACAGCCTGTGTCTGAGTTTTGCTTGTTGCTTAGCAATGAATCTCAGTTGTTTAGCTCTGCTCCATTTTGGAGCTTCCCAGGTGGTGCTGGTGGTAGAGAACCTACCTGCCAGTGCAGGAGACATAAGAGACGCAGGTTCGATCCCTGGGTTTGAAAGATCCCCTGGAAGAGGGCATGGCAACCCACTCCAGTATTCTTGCCTGGAGAATTCCCATGGATGGAAGTGCCTGCCAGGCTTCAGTTGATAGGGTCATAAAGAGTCAGACATGACTGAAGCGCCTTAGCGTGACACACATGTACATTTTGGTGAAGTTTGGGTTGGTGGCAGTGGTGAGTAAATAATGGCCAAAAGTTACCTGGAATGGTCAAACCAAAGTTCATGGCCTAAGATGGAAGGTGTGGAGAAACAAAATCCAGCCCAGCTGACCCACAAATAAATAAGTAGAGAAATAGGTAAATATATGAAATGGATGAGAACAGAAAATCAGGATCACAGAAAAAAAGGAAATGTTAGTGTCAACCTTAATGAGCTTCCTTGCAATCAAGATAAAAAGGAAACCATACTGCTGACAGCTGATCCCAAGACAGGATAGACTTCTAGGGGAATCAGGCTTTTCTTAGTGAAGACTGAGTTCTAAAATCAACTGTTTTCTCCATGAAGGGAGCCATGAGTGATGGCAGTGCAGCGATTCCAACTGGTACAGTGTCAGAGTTCACGTAATGTCTTTGAACGGCCAGAAGACTTACATTTAAGCAATGTAATTGAAGGTGATTCTTTACTTGCTTATTCAGCATTCTTTAAAAACGATTGAGCATGAGACCTACTCTTCCCCTTAGGCCCAAGAGGTGGGGCAAAGGGGAATAAAGGTTTGGTTTTTTTGGAATAAAGGTACACACCTCTTTTCCAGACACACTGGTTGCCATTTAACGTGTTACCTTGTTTTAGCAGAAGCCTGGCGTGCTGCAGTCCGTGGGGTCGCGAAGAGTCAGACACAGCTTGGCGACTGAACAACGTAAGATAGGTGGGCTGCCTTTTGATAAATGAAGGAAGCCAGACACGGGGCAGCAGTAGGAATGAGAGGCATCTTAAAGGAAGGAGATCTTGACGTGGGCTTTGCAAAGCCCAGATCGGGCATGAGAGGTGGGCAAGAGAAGAGAGGAAAGTTGTGTTATCAGACATTGAGTAACACTGCGAGCAAAGCAGCTTGGTTGAAGTGTGGAGAGCACGTGAAGCTCCACCCTCTGATGCTGTTTTCTGGGCCTGCGGCATGGTTTAGCTCCGTAGGCCTTTTTTTTTGACTAAATGTTTTGAGTCTGTCTCTCTAGGCTGGGAGTGGCTATCGCTTTGGTAACTTAGAAAGTAAAGATGTCTTTAACGTGTGAAAGAAGAGCTGTTTCTGCTGAAATAACACAGTGTGCCACCCTGTTCATGGATGGTATTGGCTAGAGTCTGCTCTTGCACACCTTCCATCTCATGCCATTTAGCTCTGGTCTTGCTGTTGTAGATGGTTTGCCTCTGGCTGGAGTATAAGTGAGTACAAGAGTCATCTAATGCACAGTTTTGTCTGGAAGTTCCCAATACAGCACTTCCCCTACCACCTTACTTCTTTGAATCGGTGACTTGTTTTCTCAGCTGTTGTCCAAACAAGAATACTGAGACTTGGTTTCCATTTTAATTTACAGTGTTGTGTTAGGTTCAGGTGTATAGAAACTAATTTGATGACACTTCTAGTGTGGATTAATCCTGTCTCCTGAAACAATGAGATAATTAACTGGGTGCTGCCTCAAGGAAGACTCCAGGGAAGAATAAATATATACAATTTTTAAAGCAGATTTCGATACTTCACTCTATGAACAGGCTTTGCTTAGATTCATGTTTCAGAGCTGATCAGTTAACATCTTCCGCCTCTATACAGTGAATCTATTTCAGCAGTGATTATGAAATGGAAGGAGTAATAATGGCCACTGCAAACAGTGAAATTGTTTGAATACATACATAACAGTAAAACATGTTTAAATAAAACTGTACAAAAAAACCCTGAGTTAATACTTGTATTTTGGAGTTTTTTTCTTGTTCTTTTTCGTTCCCTTTTACGTACACTTTTTGAAGAGGGAAGGTTACGTACATGTGGTTTGTAAATGCAGCTTTTCTCTTTTGAGAGCATCATAAATTTCTGTTAGGCAAAAGCTTCTGAAGACTTTCTTTGCAAAAATCAGATACAGCGGCCAAACCATAGCAAACATTGACATAATGTGATCTCTTGCTGTAATGTGTGTCCAGTTCTTGCTGTAAATGAGGCATACGCTGCCTTTGATTTCTTCCGGCAGTAGGTCTAGCGTCTTTGTCGTTTTTCTATCAGTCTTCTTTGAAATGTGGCTTTCTTCCTGTGTGAATAGTTGATTTTCTTAACTGTTGTTGTTAAATAGTTAACAATTGTCTGTTTTATGGTTTCTGTGCACTGGCCTTCAAGGAGTTCTCTAACTTCTATGAAATACACTGTTAGGGAATTCTCTAACTTCTATGAAATACACTGTTTGTTACGGAATAAGTAAGACATACAAATTTATAAACATTCATTGTGAAATCGTACAGTAACCATAGCGATTATTTAGAACTTAGACCAACAGAAGTTTGTTTTTGTGGAGTTTTTAAAGACCTATTAATAAATGTCATTTTTGGTAGTAAATCCCATCATTGATTCCTTGATTTCCAATGATTCCAGAAATCATTCCTTGTTTCAAAGAGGAAAATTCCACTATAGTATAATCTCATATTCTGAGTGAAATCCCATCATAAAGACCAGAGATCAGCAGACTTTTTCTGTAAAGGGGTAGATATGTAGTAGTTTAGGTTTTGTAGGTCCAGATGCAGCTGAACAACTCCATGTGTTCATGTAGCCAGGAAAGCAGCATAGACAGTATATTCACAAATGAGCATAGCTGTGTATACAATAAAACTGTATTTCTAAAATAGATGGCGTATGTGCACAACTTCATTCATAGCAGCATTGTTCACACGAGCCAAGAGGTGGAAACAACGCAAGTGCCCATCAGTAGATGAATGGATAGGCTAAAGGTCATCTTGTGTCGTATAGAAATATTATTCACCTGTGAAAAGGAAGGAAATTTTGGTATTTGCTGCCACACAGTGGACCTTGAAAACATGCTTAGTGAGGCAAGCCAGGTATAGATAGACAAAGAATATATGATTCCACTTACAAAAGTTATCTGGAGTAGGCAAATTCATGAAATCAGAAAGTAGACTAGAGGTTACCACTGACTGAGGGGAAGAGGGGTTGTTGTTTAATGAGTAGCAAGTGTCTGTTGGGGATGATGAAGTTTTGGAAATAGATGGTAATAGTTATACATGGACTTCCTGGTGGCTCAGATGGTAAAGAATCTGCCTGCAATGCAGGAGACTCGGATTTGATCCCTGGGTTGGGAAGATGCCCTGGAGATACAGTGCAACCCACTCCAGTATTCTTACCTGGAGAATTCCATGGACAGAGGAGCCGGCAGGCTGCAGTCCATGGGGTCACAAAGAGTCAGACGTGACTGAGTGGCTAAAGTTCAAGCTCAGTGGTTACACAACATTATGAATATACTTGACGCTGCTCAGTTGTGAAGTTACAGATGATTCAAAATGATAAGTAATGTGTTTTACCAAACTAGACATAAAAATCTTGTCAGCCTCTACTTTAGGTTTATTTTATGCATATTTTGTATTCTGATTCTTAATTATCTGTTCTCTGGGTGCCCTATGTTGACTGTTGGAACCGATAACTGCTCTGATCTAATATTTCCTCACTGGACTTCAGTGTCACCCCAGAATTCATGTGTTGAAGCCCCAGTCCCTGATACAGTGTTATTAGGAGTTGAGGCCTTTAGAAAGTTACTAGGTTTGAGAGTGAAGCCTTCATTGAATGGGTTAGTGCTCTTTCAAGAAGAGACAGAAGTTACGTAATGGAATGAGACGTGTATGTGAAGATACAACAAGGAGACATCTGGTGGTGAACGACGAAGATGGGACTGAATGAGCTGGCACCTTGACCTCCAGGAATGTGAGGAGCCCGTGTCTTTTTAAGCAGCCCAGTCTGGAGCGTTCCTGAAACCTTTCTTTATTGTTCATGGCTGCATTGGGCCTTAGTTGCAGCCCATGGGGCCTCTGGTTGTAACGCGTGGCCTCTCTAGTTACGGTACATGGACTTGCGCAGTTGCGGCGAGGGCTTAGCTGCCCCATGGCCTGTGGGATCTTAGCTCTCCGACCAGGGGTTGAACTCGTGTCCCCTGCATTGCCAGTTAGATTCTCAACCAGCGGACCACCAGGGAAGTCCCTGGAGTAGTTTGTTACAGCAGCCTAACCTGAGACAAGTACCCTCACCAGAATACGAGTCCCATGAGGGCAGAGACCTGGCTTTGTTTGTGCTGCCGAGAACAGTGCCAGGGCTGTTCATATGTGTTGCACTAACACAAGGAATGCTTGAGCTTGTGATTCTGTTATGCCAAGCATCCAGCCGTCGTTCTGCCCCGGCACTCTTCCATAATCCTTATCAGTGGCGCTCTCAGAGCAGCAGTGATTCTCAACCTTGTCATCTTTCTTGTATGAAAAAGATACAAACAAGAGTGTTTCTTCATGAGAAGAAAAATAGCTTCAGTGGGAGGGGGGCAAGTAGCCTCTCTACACACCAGTTCATTCTGGTACCAGTGGAAGGTTGATGTCCCAGTATCTGTGCCTCAGTTGGAGAGATGAGGGTATAGGAATTACCACAGCCCTGAGGAGAGAAATGAAAGAATCTGGTTGGTGTGGAGTCCCAGCTTTGTAGCTGGTGATCGGTAACTACATTTCCTGCCCTTAATACAGCCAGCTGCTTTTTCTTAGGCCTCTTCCTATGTAATGGGGCAACCCAGGATACACGGTCTGGTTCTTTCTCGTTCCAAACAAGAGGTGGCCGAGTTTAACAGCTCAGCGCTGGGATCTTAGGCTTCGTGAGTTCAGCCTGTCACTTAGTGGCTGGTTAACCCTGAGCAAGTCACCTAGCTCTCTGTGCCTCAGGTCTCTCTTCTGTAAAATGAACTTGCTAATTTGCCCACTACATAGGGTAATATATGCAGTGATTAAAATCGTGCTTTCTTGTAAACATTCAATAAAATGTCAGCTGCTGTGATGTTCTGTGGTTCCTTGTAATGACTTTGTAACGTTCCTTGTATCGTAAGGGAGAACCACTCAGAGTTTGAAACTGTTGTCTCCTGTGTTTTTAGTTGTGAAACAGTTCCATGGAGAAGCACGAGCTCTCAGTGGGCGCTGAGAGTTGGACACTTTCTCTGCTTTAGTCACCGAAGTAGGAGGAGGCTGGGATTTTGCCCTCCGGGTGCTTCACTCTAATTTGAGAGACAAGGCCAACAAAAGTTCAAAACAGCATGATTTAGAGTTTGTCAGTGTTACTATTCATAAATAATCCAGGAGTTCAAGGTGAGAATCTTGAGGCTGGAGTGATAGAATCAACCGGCCCTGAGAGAATTTGACCCAAGGAGGAATAAAAGACTAGATGCGGTAAAGTGGGATCAGACAGCAGAGGACCTGGACTGATAAACAGGACTTGGTGTTTGGAATCTAGGAGACTGATGGTGGGAGTCAGTCTTCTTTTTTTTTTTTAACCTGTTGGATGCGGTGGTGGTAAGATGCATGAGTGGAGTTACGCTACATTCTTTGAACACATTTGAGAACCAGCATTCCCTGGTGGCTCAGGCAGCAAGGAATCTGCCTGCAGTGTGGGAGACCTGGGTTTGATCCCTGGGTTGGGCAGATCCTCTGGAGAAGGGAATAGCAACCATTCCAGTATTCTTGCCTGGAGAATCCCACGGACAGAGGAGCTTGGCGGGCTACAGTCCATAGGGTCACAAAGAGTCAGACACGACTGAAGCGACTTAGCACACATGCAAACCTACATGCAGGCTCTGAGCCAGGCTCTGAAGGCTATATGGGGGTCGAAACTGACAAGTATCCCTGTCCTCATAGAGTTTACAGTCTAGTGGAAGTGGGTGACAAAAATCACACAGCTGTGATTGCACATTGTAGGCAATAAAAATTGCACGGGCAAAGGCCATGAGGTGGGTGGGCCAAGGTGCATTTGAGGTAAAGGCCAGTGTAGCTGGAGTGAAGGATGTGGAGCTGGAGAGGTAGGCAAGAGGCTCGCTAAGAGGGGAGGCTAGAAAATCAAATTTGAGTCAGCCATGCAGAATTGGTGGTTAACAGGAAGCGTGTGGTGGACAGAAAGCAGAACTCTGAGAAGAGGGAGGAGGAAAACAGGGAAGCGGAAAGTAAGCCAGCTAGAGACGTGGGCATAGAAGGAGAGAGGTGGGTGCTGAGGATTTAAATAATAATGGCCAGCTCTTCCCGCCAGGCTCAGAAGGAACACAGGGAAGAGTTGTTGACTTTGGCCTTGAGATTTTTGGTGACCTTCAGGCTGAAACAGAATTTTAAGAGATTGAGGGGAAAGACTGGCTTGAGTGGTTAAGAGATAGTGGCTGTAAATCACCCCATTTAAGAAGCTGCTAATGAAAGCACTTTTTATAGTTTTTAAAATGTGTTTGCTCACATAACTTCTTTACTCAGCTAAGACAGTCCATCTTATGTTTTTCAGATGAAAAAAAAGATATCGACCATGAGACGGTGGTTGAAGAACAGATCATTGGAGAGAACTCACCTCCTGATTATTCAGAATATATGACAGGAAAGAAACTTCCTCCTGGAGGGATACCTGGCATTGACCTCTCAGATCCCAAACAACTAGCAGAATTTGCTAGGTAAGTTACCCTTCCTTATGGTTAGAGAAAGTGCTTGAGTGTTGCCAGCTGTGATTTTTGGTGCCTAAATAACAATAGTGGTTTGTTCTTGCTGCCGGAAAGCTTCTGAAAACAAAAGCGGTTGGCTTTTATTTTCAGTGGTGACTGTGCTTTTAAGTGGCACCGTTTGAGATTTGAATGAGAGGAAGCAAATACATACTTTTAAATTCTGTAATTGATGTTGCTTGTGAATAAACACAGTTGCACGTTTTAATATTTTGTTTGGAAATGGATGTCTTTACACTACTTCCTGGCTGTTTTGTCTACATTTTAAATTTGCGGGTATTGTCCTGGTCTGAAGCTGCTGGAGCCCTGAGTCTATACTGGGTTTGTGCAACTGACCAGTAGGAAGGACTTCATCCGCTCCAGTTTCAATGTGTCATCAGTTAGGCTACTGGTGTTTTGTTGATTTTTAGCTGGCATGACAGGAAGGGATCACAGATTTAGGTCTAGGACCCTGTGCTCAACTGTCCAAGGTAAGAAGCAGGCAGGCAGGTGTGAACCCAATGACTGTTTAATTGTTTTGACTGAAACCAGCTGGGTCCTTAGAGAAACCTTGGTCCCCTTTTACATTATTTTCTAGTGCTGCTTGGCAGTTTTTATAAGGACAGGAGAGAACCCGCAGAGATGTAAAATTTTAAATAAACTGATAAAATCTGGAGCAGGTGGTCTCCTTTTACGTACTTGAGGTTGGATGGAGCCTGAAACAGCCCAGAAGATTGAGGCAAGGACAGGATTGTAGAGTGAGAAAGAAGTCTGTGCACGCCTGTTCTAACAGAGTGAACACTTCTTCCGTCTCCTCTTCTGGAGAGCAGAGTAGAGAAAAGCTGGAGACCCTGGGGTGTCCTGGTTTCTCCCTGCCTGCCAGAGACAAGGTGGGTGGCCTCCAGCCATTTGAAACCTCGTTTCTCCACGTGTCATGTGGATATAAGAATCCTATCATGCTTCGATAAAAGAGTCTGTACCCTTTTCTCCTTCCCAGTGAAACGGTAGTGGTAGGGAATATAAAAATTAATGTATTTCTGATTTATCACGGCTTTAAAAAAGGTAAATCCCTATCCTCTTGTTATTGACATCATGTTCCAGCTCTTACTGCTATTCATATTTTAAATACAGGTATGTGAATTAGATAACTAAGTGCCCTGCTGTGCCCCCACCCCACCCCAAAGTACAACTGAAAATGGAATCTGTAGGATACGTAATCAGCAGTGAGGCCAAGAGTTTTTGGGCAGATTGAGCCAAATATCATGCCTGTGTTTAACATTGTCACAGAGTTGCTAAAGTTTGTTGTAACTTTCTTACGGTACTCAGATTTGTTGAGGGCATGGGCTGCTGTCCCAGTGATAAACACGTGGAACACGGAGTCAAGGAGAGCTCTGGGGAGGGGAGCATTTGATTTGGGCCTTGAGGGACAAAGGAATTCTGATAGGTGGGCGGCTGTCTGTGTGGCCTCCATGCCGGGACAGGCTGCGCACAGTGCACGCTCAGTATCCAGTACCTGTTCAGAAAGCAGAAAAGCCGAGCTTCGCTGTGAGTTAGGGTGCTTATAGGGAAGTGCTACGGTCCATGACGTAGCAAAGAGTCCGGGACGACGGAGCGACTGAACAAAACCGAGAAATGATTGCGTTTAGGTGAATGTAAACCAGATTACTGGAGTCTGAAAAGTGGGCCAAGACGCGTGCTTCCTTGTATGTAGCAGCCACCTGGTGGAGGGTTTGAGCAGCAGAGAAAGGGGGCTTTGTGATCAGAGATACTTTTCAGCTGTATCCAGGCTGGATGGGTGCAGGTACAGCCAGAAAGTGGGAGAAGAGCTTGCAAAGGCCTGAGCTAGAGGTCAAGACTGTACGTGTGAAGAAATGTGCTGAGTTGGCAGGGCATGGTGGAAGATTGAGAAGCAGCTTGACTGTCTTGGGGAGGGGGCAAAAGAGGCATCAAAATGCACATTTTGATGTGCATTTTTTTTTTTTTAATGCACATTAAAAAGCTTTGCTCCTTAGGTGATACGAAAGTGGGAGAGGGTGCTGGTCTGCATTTCAGGGCAGGCGGAGTCTGGTTTAGTATCCTGAAGAAAAGAAAGCACAGCATTGCAAGAGCTGGTGGAGATCCAGATGGGCCAAGAGGGAAGAGTAAATATTCCTCTAAATTATATATTATGAAGTGGCTTTGGTGGAGGAGCAGAGGACTGAGGCAAGCTTTTCAGAGAGGTGGGGACTTTTGGGCAGTGAGCAGTAGAAGTAATTAGGTGTTGACCTTTTGCGTGTTCCTGTTGCTGGAGAACTGGGACAGCTGATCTTAAAGCTTGTCCTCAGCCCTCTGAAAGAAACTCCAGGATGTTTCGTCTCTGAGCTCAGGAGGCACCCATGAGGCCTTTCCACCCTGCATCAGGCTGCCTTGGACCCTACTCCTTAGGAAGAGGCCACCCACAGGGACAGGGACCCAGGGTCACCCAGGTATCAATCTGTTTGGGACATTTTGAAAACTGAGGATGAGCCTGAAGGCTTCCAGGGAGAAAAGATAGGTCACCTACAAAAGAATGATAATTATACCCGAATGAGAATTTTCTTCAACAGCAATAGATAATTAGAAGACAGAGGAGCAGTGTTCTGAAATTTCTGAGGAAAATTACTATAACATAGGATTCTTGATCCAGCAAAGCTATCTGTCCAACACAAGGGCAAAACAATGACAATTTCTGATGCCTAAAGGATTCGTTTTATGTTGCATGCAGCCCTTCTGGAGAGGTTACTTAGGGGTGTGCTCTGGTGAAATGAGGATGAGTATCAGGGAAGACTTCCTAAAGGAAACCAAGAAGACAGCCATGTAGCAGACTGGAAAACTCGTTCAATTTAGAATAGAAAGTCAGTGGGTTGTAAGCGTTTCTTTACGAAAGTCCATTTCATTTAGCAGTAGATAGAATGATCAAGAGGGTAGAAGATGGTGGTGGTATGAGAAAGAGTTTTCTAAAGAAGAAAAGATAATCAGAAACGTCCTGACAAGGGTGGCAGGGTTACGAAAACCACGGCCTAAAAATGGAACGTTATCTTGACGTTGTTTAGAGAGAGAAAACTCCTTTGACTTGACTAAGAAAACTCGCTCTTTGGTACTGAAGCTGCTGTATTGGCCTTAGAGCGCAGGAAGTGTGATCCTTACACACAGATTCGTTAGTAAGCAGTACTTATGCAATTGTCTGAATGTGGTGTGTATTTCTTTTCTGTTATTATCAGCCATTAAAGATTTCATTTTGTGTATGGAATAGAATGAAATCTTGCTCCTCTTGACAACATATGCAAAGTAAAAGCGTAGGATTGGGGTGCTGTGCAGTTGGGCTCATCCTCACCTCCATTTTCCATAGTATCTCTGGGCTCTTGAAAAGATGATGTAAAAGGAAGTGGCTAGTTGGGCAGTGGTGGTGAGGAAGAGCTGAGCTGGGGTGCCCTGCTTCTGTTCAGTCTTCACATTTTGAGAAGAGGCCCCAGCATTGGTGACTGGGACAGAGAAGCACCAAATTTCACACTTGATGGGGACCAGAGCTCATCTTCTTGGTTGATAAAGATGCACAGAACTTGTTCTGCTGGCCTCCTTTTTCCACCCACCACCACCATGGGGCTCAGTTCTTGGCTTAAGGAGGCATGTGAGCTGCTTTTCCCTCTTCTCCATATACTGGGGTGATGGGCTTCTGGACTGAACTTGGAACTGACAGAGAACGCTCAGGCTCCAGCTGCGCCGAGCCCAGACTGCTTAGGAAGCAACTTAGTGTGCGTGGACAGCCATAAGACACAATTACTTAAAGTCATGGTATTGGGGAGGTGGGACTGGTGGTTTTGTTCTTTCTCGAAATGTCCTTTTAGTAAACAAATAGTTCAAAAATTGGATAGTGGATGGGACCGACCTGGAGAATCGTTTCCTGGTTAAATTTGTGCATTTTTCATTACCCTTAGCCCTTAGGAAACCTTCTGTCCAGGAAGATCAGAATAACCAATAGTCCTGAGTCGGTGGGGGTTTTTGTTGTTGTTTACTACCCCCCTCCCCTGAGGTTTTGTCACTGAATTAATACAAAGATGTGATGGTGGAGCTGAAAATGCCTTGAAACTCTTTAATACCTCATGAATGAATGTACATTGCCCACGAGAGAATTGGCTTAAAAAACTTTGGGTTTTAAGCCATTTGTCTCAGTTGACACAGAGGTGAGTTGTGCTTGTGAGTGGTAGCTCTGTTACATAGGGCCCACAGTCCCGTCAGCACAGGTGGTTCCGGTCCGAAGAATCACTTCTTGAGGAATCTCTCCCCTTAGCTTCTAGGATATCTGCATGTTAACTAAGGTGGAACTTGTGGTTTACCTAACACCCTGCTGAAAATTGTCCAGGAGTTTCCTGCAGTTTGTGGTCCTGGTATCCAACCTTTACTGTGCACACAGGATGACATCGTGTGAGATCAGCAGGGACGTCATAGACGTCACAGAGAAAACTACTAAAACTAGAGTTTTAATTGAACAGGAACCTTGCTGGCTCCCTGGCTTGTCCGTAAATTTCAAATACATGGAGGGGGCCTTTCCGCTTTACCTTTGCTATCGTTTCTCAGTCTCACAGTTCTTTAGTTGACGATGGTGGTTTGGAGGCCCTGGTACCTTCTGGACAACAGTGACTTTTTTTTTTAAAGCAATAAACTCATTTTTGGCTAAGCCCATTTAGCACAGGCTGGCAGTAATAATAGCCATTGTTTCTCAAAAGCTTAACATAGCATCTCTTTTTTAACCTTCACAGCTCTGATCAGGTAGCATTTCACCTTTTTACAGAATAAGAAACTGAGGCTGGGGAGTTAAGTGATTTGCTCAAGGTCTTGCGGCACCAGTCACACACCCCATCCTGTCTCGCTCATGACGCCTCTGCTGCTGTCACGCCTCCAGGTCCAAGTCAGCTGAGGGGAAGCCCAGGTCTCAGTGATTTCCGGCTCATTTGGGCCGGTCAAGAAGATCCTCTTAAGTAGAAGTCTTGTAGTCTTGTAAGAAAATTCATCTTTTAGGATTTATTTTGTAGGTTTATGTACCTATTGTTGCCACAGAAATTTTAGTCTTTACTCAGAAAAACAGAACACTTTCATTCTAAGCATACTTGTTTGGAGAATGACCTTTTCAGTGTTTGCATTCGAATATAATGTAAAAGGTACCGGAATATACTGCCTCATTTGCCTCTCTGTAGTGACGAAGAGTGACTTGCCAACAAGCTTAAGAGTGGCTGCAATTACATACCTTCACTTCCTCCTTGAGTCCAAGGGTGTTTGCCCAGATACATTTAACACTCATTCTAAAGTTAATTATATTGCTAAATACTAGCATACATTTTGAAAATGACATTAAAAAAAAATGCCACTTAATAACATTAAAAAAAATCAAGAGTTGGGTGAATGGTAAATCAAGAGTTCTCTACTGTTGTTAGGTATATTTGAAAATTTCCATAATAAGAATTCCTAGGAATTAAAAATTTTTGTGGAGTCAGGGACCTGCTGAGGTAACTGGGCGACACCTTCTACCTACTGATGCAGGCATTTCGCTACCACTGTCCCCATGTTCATACCCACAAAGTCAGTGTTTTATTTTTGAGATAATTTGCATACAGTAAAATTCACCCTCTCTTAGGTTAGTACCATTCTGTGAATTTGGACAAAGACAATCATGTATTTACCATCACAGCCAAGACAGCATTTGAGTGGAATCTTTGAAGAGGAAACACCTTAGTTGGGAAGGTTGAAGCTTGGTTCTTGATGTACCCTTTTTGTTGTTATAACCTCCAGGTGGCGCAGTGGCACCAGTTTTGCCCTACCTAGCTCTGTGAACTCAGAACCAGACTCCAAGACTTAATAGTATTTAAGATAACAAAGGCTAGTTCAGACCCTGTAAACAACAGGCACTTAGAAAATGTTTGCTGACTGATGTGTAATCTTCCAAGTACAAGAAAGAACAGCTATCTGCAGGGTTGGCCTGGGGAGGATACCAGACTGAAAACCTTCTCTTAGAATTCCAAGTAGGAAATGTGTATTATCTTGAACAGGCTTCTTAGAGATAAGTTACAGCTAGCAGATAAAATTGTTTCACCTATGCTCATCCAGGGCATGGCAAGTTTCTTGAGATGATTGCTGAAGTTCAGATTTGACGGAGGAAAGGAGTATCTGAGCTCAGATAAAGAGTGAAGAGGGGCGGTATTGTTAGGGCCTTTGCTAACTTAAAGATGGCCGCGGCAGTCTTTGACAGTCCTGCGTCCTGGAGGAGTGCCGGTCAGCCGCACACTCTGGAGGACGGCAGCGTAGTTGCTCACTGAACGTTCATCCTCATGTAGGAGTTCATCCTCGTTTAGTTGCTCACTGAATGTTCACCCTCATATAGTTTTTCTAGAAGCTCTTGTTTCCTCACCCCTTTACCACACACAGATCTGTAGGCAGTTTTGGAGAGAAAATTTTGACAAAAGACCAAAGGTTGGTTCAGTGAAAATAGCAGGTAGGTAAGTTACCGAGTAAGCTCTGAGTAGTCACTCCATGGAAGGCTCTCCTGGACTGCCCAGGTGCTTGAGACTGTATCTCCCTCCCACCACCACCACCACCACTAATAGTATGATAAAAACTAAGCAGTGTGGAAAAAGGTATATATAGATAGATAATTCTCTGTTTAAAAGGACTTTTCTGTAACCCTTTAAAAATGGTCTATTACAGATAATTGCTGCCATCATAAGATGGACACCCCCCTTTAAGACCTCCCATATCTTACTTGTAAAGAGTTGGGAAGAAGGAGCAGATAGTAAAATCACACAGACCCAGTGCTGCCCTAAAGATGCACCGGCTTGTTAGCGTTGAGACCGCAGGCAGCGCCTCCCCTGTGCTTGTGCTTAAGCGTCCTTACCTGCAGGCCGGAGAGTGCTTCAGTCCCAGGGCCTCCGTGAACGTGCGTTTTCTCCTCCCTTCCCCTCACAGCAGCATGTTGTAATCTTAGTTTTTGTACTTACAGAGAAAGCGTTTTAGGGACTATATGATTTTTGCCAGATGAATCTACCCATTCCTACAAATCTTTCTCTCTCTCTCTTTTTTTCCCCCCTTTGGTAAGAATGAAGCCAAGAAAAATTAAAGAAGATGATGCTCCAAGAACAATAGCTTGCCCTCATAAAGTAAGTAATGCTAGGGGAAAGTGTTCGTTTCTGTGAAAGCAGTTGTAGAGAGTTATAAGAAATCTCACTTTTATTTCCATCTTCGTAATTGAGACTCACTGAGGAACTAGAATCTGGGTTCTAACTTCAAGAGACTGTATTTTGTGATGAAAGGTTCGTTGTTCCTTAAAGGCCACTTAAATTCACACACTCTTAAATGGGATTCCTGCAGGGCACCAGTGTTTTTATTGTCACTATATACTGAATATACTCTTAGGATTTTATTTCTTATTTTTTTCTTCTTCTTTTTGAGTTGTTAAACAAGTCTAATCTTAAGACTTTGGGTTGTGTCTCACCCCTGGACCTTTATAGGACTGTGGGCTCCTTATGGAAATTTGATTTTGCATAGTGCTAGAGTAAGCCTATTAAGACTTCATCATTTCCTCCACAATTTTCTTTAATTTACCTGTTAGCTGTTTGTTGCTAGGGGGGAACTTAATTGTTTTCAAATGTAGTTACTATTATTAGTTTCTAATGATAGCCTAAAAAGTACTTTGAGATACGGCCTGGGTCTGTTTAAAACTTAAATGGAGGTAAAACTAAAAAGTATCACGTAGGAGGCGCAGAAAAACGGTGAGAGGTTTGGAATGGAGTAAATTTTTAAAAAACAACAGCAACTGAAGGATAGATTTAGTTTCACCATCTCACCTCTGATGACTGTGCTCCCACAAATTTATTTTTGTCTTTTTAAAAAAATGTTGTTAATGTGGAAATTTTGAAACGTAAAGGCGTTTCTGTTGAAACCAAATACCAATACGCATTTGAAAACAGTTTTGTCTTAAGTGCTCCATCGTCTCTCTACCTTCTTTGTGTATTTCTTTCCCAGTTAGATTTTTCTTAAAATTCTGTTTTCTGAGTGGAAGCTCAGCCTAGGGATCTCGGTGGAAGCTGGCTCCCGCCCACGCGCCCCTTGCCTGTGACGCTGTGCGGTGCTGGCTCATGCTGTCCTCTGTCCTGCTGTCTGATCATTTCCCCACTCTCTCCATTGTTGGGCAACAGCTGCAGAAGAAGCTGCGTTAGGCCATCTCCCCAGCCTGCACACCGCCCCGCCCTCCCTGCTGTCAGTTTCCCTGCTGCTCTTCCCGGTGTCTCACAAAATACATCTCTTCTGTCGTTGCATTCCTTGGAGACCCTCTGGCTTCTTTCTCTGTCAAGAAGGGGAGAGAGGCAGAGAGAGAGGAGAGGGCAGTAGGTGATGGAGAGGGACAGCCCACTGCTGCAGCGCAGAGTACGGCCCCAGGTGGCGGTGGACTGCCGTCACTTTGGCTCTGTTTCTCCCAGGGCTGCTGCTCTTCATCTGGGGGTGCGGCCGGGAGAGGCGGCCGTGGGGCATGGAGCCGGCGTCGGCTGATCCTCCCAGCCTGGCTCCTGCTAGTAGCGTGACCTTGGGCAAGTCTACTTAAAGACATCTCTGAGCCTCAGTTTCCTCACTGTAAAACAGAAGTTAACATTACATGATAAGGCCTTTGTCAGCTGAGGTTTTTTTGTTTTTGTCTTAAATAATTTAGTTATTTCTGCTGTGATATGAAGCGACATTTAAGTGTGGAGGGTGGGGGTTTGTTGTACTGTGTAAGTGAAGGCTGTTAAGCGGAAGAATCACGGGTAACAGTTTGCAGTGTGAACCACTAAGCTTCTCTCTCTGTTCAAAGGGCTGCACAAAGATGTTCAGGGATAACTCTGCCATGAGAAAACATCTGCACACCCACGGCCCCAGAGTCCACGTCTGTGCAGAGTGTGGCAAAGCTTTTGTTGAGAGCTCCAAGCTAAAACGACACCAACTGGTCCATACTGGAGAGAAGCCCTTTCAGGTAGAGCCCGTTCCCTCTGCCCTCCGCGCTCCCCGCAGGTGTGAGCACGGCGGCTGCCCAGAGAGTCCACTGCAGGGTTCCGCCATGGGGCCCCCGGGACTCAGTCAGAGCTGCCCTGGCTCTCAGCTCCGCCGCTCGTATCTGTGTGGCACCAGAGACAGGATATGGCAAGTGCTTCTGGGCTGGACTTCATGTCTGGAGAAACACAGGATTGCTCAAGAGCGAGCCCAAAACAGCACTTCCTGTGTGTTGGGATTAAAGCAGTTTGCTTGGTGTGATTAATATATTTTTTGTAGAATATTGACAGGGAGCTTCTAAAATTTTAATCCAGGAGAATAACTTCTAAAGTAGTTTTCTGCCTTTTTAGAAGCCCATGAACAAGTGAATGGGTTAGCGATGCCACTAAATCTGGCATGGTTCTTTTTGTTTTAATACTTGATATCAGAAACCTTCTAACCATTTGTCTCTTATGTTTTTTGAAATATTTACAGAAGTGTTAGGACCCTCATGTAAGATTTAGGAAGATTTCTTGCTAATGTTTCTCTTACGTTGTATTTAAACAATTCATGAGGGCTATCCACGGGTCGTCCTAGGAGCTGTCCTGGCAGCATTAGAGCTCCCTGCCCCTATTTCTAGAATGTGTCTAGAAAGCTCTCCACCCCCCCAGGGCAGGGCAGAAGGGAGTGAGGCAGAAGCAGCAGGCACCTCCCCACAGCCTTGAGCTGCCCCCTTCCTGGCCCCGTGAGTCTGAGCGGGTAATTTCTGGTTTTTCCTTGACAGTGCACGTTCGAAGGCTGCGGGAAACGCTTTTCACTGGACTTCAATTTGCGCACACATGTGCGAATCCACACCGGAGACAGGCCCTATGTGTGCCCCTTCGACGGTTGTAATAAGAAGTTTGCTCAGTCAACTAACCTGAAATCTCACATCTTAACACACGCTAAGGCCAAAAACAACCAGTGAGAAGAAGAGAGAAGACCCTCCTCAGCCTCGGGAAGCATCTTCCAGGAGTGTGATTGGGAATAAACACGCCTCTCCTTTGTATATTGTTTCTAGAAAAGAATTTTAAAAATGAATCCTACATACCCAAGGGACATGTTTTGATAAAGTAGTAAAAATTTAAAAAAAAAAAAAAACTTTAATAAGATGACATTGCTAAGATGCTCTATCTTGCTCTGTAATCTCGTTTCAAAACCACGGTGTTTTTGTAAAGTGTGGTCCCAACAGGAGGACGATTCATGAACTTCACATCAAAAGACAATTCTTTATACAACAGTGCTAAAAATGGGACTTCTTTTCACATTCTTATAAATATGAAGCTCACCTGTTGCTTACAATTTTTTTAATTTTGTATTTTCCAAGTGTGCATATTGTACACTTTTTGGGGATATGCTTAGTAATGCTATGTGTGATTTTTCTGGAGGTTGATAACTTTGCTTGCAGTAGATTTTCTTTAAAAGAATGGGCAGTTACATGCATACTTCAAAAGTATTTTTCCTGTACAAAAAAAAAGTTATATAGGTTTTGTTTGCTATCTTAATTTTGGTTGTATTCTTTGATGTTAACACATTTTGTATAATTGTATCGTATAGCTGTATTGAATCATGTAGTATCAAATATTAGATGTGATTTAATAGTGTTAATCAATTTAAACCCATTTTAGTCACTTTTTCTTTTCCGAAAAATACTGCCAGATGCTGATGTTCAGTGTAATTTCTTTGCCTGTTGAGTTACAGAACGTGGTGCTCAGTCGTAGAATGTATTGTACCTTTAACACCTGACGTGTACATCCCGTGTAACAGAAAGGGCAACAATAAAACAGCAATCCTACAGAAAGAATATGGCAGAAAAAGATCTGTAAGCACAGTCTTATTTCCTTTTGTTGTCCAGAATAATTACAGTTCTTGAGCCTCCCAGAAATTGGAAGCTAAATAAAGCAACTCAAGTTTCCTTTATTTTGCACTCAGTTACAGTGACTTGTGATTGAAGCGATGCATGGATATTTTAATACTTCCCACATGTACTGAATTTTGAAAGAGTAGGTAACAGGCACCCCGAGTTAAGGAACTACCTCAGAGTACCCCGCACCGGGCCCGCTGGTAACAGGATTTTGGTTTTAGCTCCCCCAGCGAATGCGTGACTGAAGCGCTTGTGCCCGGCCTGTGTGTGTTTCTCAAGGTAAGGTGTCACCTGGCAGGGGGCGCAAGCAGAGGGGAGACCAGGCATTTCCACTGCTCAGGCCGCCTTCAGGGCAGCGCCCGCAGGTCCTCACTGGTTTAACAGGAAACGCTAAGGTTATTGGCGGTTTGGTTGGAGAGCCTCGGTCCCTCCATCTAGTGGACTCTGCCAGTGTCAGCACATTGTAGCAGGTGAACGCCAGCAGCTTCCCTCCTTCCGTGCTTCTAAGTGGATAGTGAGTGCAGACTGGCAGGGTGATTGGGTTATCAAGAAAACTGTACTCAGTGAGTACTTGACCTCGTGTTGTGACCTCTTAAATGTACGTACGATTATAATTTCTGGAATTTACTTAGAGTCAAATATCAGACTCGTGAGACTATTTTATAAACTGCCATGATACAGCAAAATCCCATTTATTCAAAATGCAAACATACTGTATGTCTTTGTGCTGTATGCTTGACTCTGCAGAGTAATTGACAGACTAGCTTATACCAGTGATTCAGGTACAAGACGTCCAGGACACCATCAGGTCCAGAACACAGCCCTGTCTCTCACAGCTTCTCCATCGGTCCTGTCCAGGAGGATTGGCGACCTAATGACAGGGACCCTGTGGCCCTCCGGAATTTTGAAGTGCCTTCTGAATCGTAAATGAAAAATTTAACTTGAGACACTTTTTTTTGTTGTTGTTCAGAATCTGTTATCCATCGAGTAGTCTGATGGAACTGAGTTAATCAGAAGACCCCGCTGTTCTCTGGATAAGCCAGGCTTTGCTGTATCTGGCAGTCAGGAGAGAGGTAAGCCTGCGGTGGATGTCCCCTGCGAAGCTGAGCGCCCCAGCGCGAGCCTGTCCTGCTCTGCCTAGACCTGGGGCAGAGGCCTCCACCGCTGCCCGCGACTCGGTGCCCGTGCGTCCCTCCCCACCATCGGGTCAGCAGTCCCCCGAGGGGCTGTGTTAGGGGTCACGCCCTCACCCAGCGCTGTGCCACACTGGAGCCTGGTCCTGGCGTCATCCTCAGGACTCCTGCCCAAGGGCCCGCGGCAAGACAAGACTTAGGCCGTGGGGACATCTCCCAGCGGCCCCAAGAGCCATGCCATGACCCTGAGTTGGAGGGAGGTTCTTCTTCCTCTGTGCCTTGACCCCTTGGGGATGCCTTCTGTCATCTCTTCTGTCCCTTTCTGTCTCTGAGTGGAATAGCCATTGCTCCCGTTAACTCTTCTGTGTTTTCACATGTTTTTCTCTCAAGCTGCAGAGTTAATTTCTGAAAGGAATTTCATTGGGCGTTTGAAGCAAGTTTAACGCCCAAGTTCCTCCTTGACATAGCGCTCTGAATTTGCAACAGTAGTGTAGGACACGAGTGACAGCTTATAGAGGTAGTTCTCAGCGGGTATAACGTAACACCCATTCTGCTTGTGGTTAGAATTTATAATTTTGCTAAAGATGTAATCTACTAAACTTTGAAATGGTGTTCTAACAGTCGATTGTCTTGATTAATCTGATTTATAAGTAATATACATATTTTCTTACATCTGAGCTGAAATAAATGCATGTTTCTAGCATATGTAATATAAAAACTTGAGAGGGTAAGTTTACATTTAACAAGATGTTGTTTTCTATTTTTGGATTTCTTATATTATTTTCCCCCCTTTTTTGGTGGTGGGGGTTTAGGGGGAAGCATAGTATTTGTATAAAGAACTGTCACCCCAGAGTGACATCTATTTTCCAAGGTGACCTTGAGCTCGCTGTTGGTTTCATATGGTGTGTGTGCTGTACCTAGATTCAAGGCCTGTGGATTTGAGGGAAATGGAGATTTTTTTTTTTTTTTTTAATTTGGTTTTCATGTACATTCTTTTAAATGTCAGTTATTTTGTTAAATTTGAGTAAAATGAAAACCATTGCGATACTCTGCTGGAGGCCTGCGGGTGTTGGCGAGTTCTAGTTGGTTTCTCCGCAATAGACGAGAGTCCTTCATTCAGCGAGAGGCCGAGGCTGTTGAGGCGCTGTCGGTAGGCTTACTGCCGCACGCACTCCTTAGCCAGACTTACCTACTGTACCTTCAACTTGGGATGTGTGTCTGCGGCTCAGGAAGACCCGGCCCTCTCCGGTTTCGAGTTGGAAACCTGGTAGTCCACCCCAGGACAGCTACAGGCAGAGAACGAGGATCGCTTCCTGTATCTTGTTTCCTCTAATTTTGGGGTCAGCATGCTTAGCAAGGCCACGTTATTAGTCCTCTGTTCCATCTTCTTGACATCTGACCACCAGCAGAAACAAGGATCCCAGAGGTCAGAGCAGTGGTGAGAGGTTCCCCAGCGTCCCGCGCGGAGCCCGCAAGGCCTCTGTCCAGTGCACGCGGCCTTCGCCTAGCTTCCCCCCGCGCCTGTCGACGGCAGAGCCCTTTGTCCTGTCTCCCCTTGGCCTCGCTGCCGGTACAGCACCTGTCAGAGCTCAGGACCGCGGGGGTGCGCTCCTTTGACCCCAGGAGGTCACGGAGGAGGCTGGACCCCTGAGCTGTGCTTCCTGGCGGCCGTGGTCACGCGCTCCACGGTCTGCTCTTCCGCTTTCCAGAACGTGCCCGCGGGAACCCCTGTGCCTGCACAGAAGCATTCGACTGCATGGCTGGCTAGGTCTGCACCCCAGCTTCCCGACCTTGATGCGCCTTGATTTGTTAACTTCCTGGGCCATGTGGGCTGTGCTTAGGTTCCTGGGTTGCCTGAAAGCAGTCAGTGCGGGGCCCTTAAGAGCCTTGGCAGCAGGCAGGAGGGGCGGGCCCTTCACGAGTGGGCGTGTCCCGCGGAAGGCCGTGTCCCGGGAGTGCCTTGTCAGAGAGGATGTTTGCTGGAGACTGGGCTAGATGGAGACCTGATGGGAGGGGCGGGCAGCATACCGTGGACACACTTCATCCGCCCCTCTCCTTCCGGAAACCGGAAGGGAATGTTGAAGGAGAATATGGGCGTTAGGTCAGGAGGCAGATCAAACTCTCCAGACTTGTCGGGCCAGCCCTCATGTCTTTAGCCCACATTCCGGGAGTCTGCAGGGAGGTGAGCGTGGTGGCATCACAACCATCTAAAGCAAGATGATTGGTTTTCCGCAAAATGTCAGGTTTGATCAGATTGATTGCTTTTCATTCATTAAAGACCTTCAGACGCCATAAGAAGGAGCACTGGGATGTCACAGGAAGGGGCCGGCTGCTTTTGGTATCTTCTGTTTGCTGCTCTGTCTGGGAGCTTGCTCACTGTCTGCATACAGTATGGAGGTGGAAAGGGCATCAGTACCAAACAGCTATTTTCTACAACATCCATAACTGGTATGAGGCTCTGTTATCTACAGATGGTGATGGGTCAAGCTATCTTCATAAAACAATTCTGTTTTTATTCATTTTCCGGTAACTTCTGTGGGCCCTGGCTCAAGGACTTGGCATTGCGTCTCATGTACATCTTTTTCTTAAATGTTGTTTGCCATTTCTGGAATTGTCCTTGGTTTTTCCTTAGCTCATAGGTCATAGATGCAGAAATATTATAGTATTTAAGGCATCCGCATCAAGCATCAGATGGCTTTGCATCCAGAAAAACATTTAATGATAAACTCCGTTTGAAGCACCAAGCATGTGTAACATGGCTCTATAAAATATAATAAACGCATAATGTTAAGCTTTTTAATGCCTGTGGTTCTTGTTTGTTCCTGGATCTCTAAGCCGCCTGTTGCTGAGTTTCATTACACAGTACAAGTGGCTGTAAGCTCCTGTCTTAACCACTGGACCACCAGGGAAGCCCCCTCACCCACTTTTTAGAAAGCACAACCAAATGAAATTTGCATGCAGTTAGACCCATGACCCCCGGTGTTAGTTCTGGAAGCTCCCTGCCAAAAAAAAAGAAAAACCTTATTCCTAACTGGGATAGACTCTAAAGCTTGGTAAACATATACAGAGAGCTACACAGGATTTGGGGGCAGGGGAACAAAATACTCAGCCCTACCCTCGTCCAGCTAGGGTCCTGGTGACTGCTGGACTGCAGATCGGGGTTTATTATTACTCCTTAATTCACATGACTTTGCCTCCTCTTTGGAGAGGGCGAGTCCAGGCCCACATGAGGCCCAGAACTGCCGAGGGAAGGTCTGAGGTCCAGCTGTTTTGAGGAGCAGCCATAGTGAAAGAGTGTGTGCATCTTCAGGTTTGAGGTGGGAAGGACCTGGGGTTGCTGGGGCTTTGGAGTTGCTTCCTGTGGTCCCCCCAGATAATAGACGGGCGTCCCTCCTTTGCTTGGGCCCATACCTCCACCCGGCTGTAATAACACTGAGGGCTGGGCTCAGGACCATACCTGGCACTGTGAACACCTTTTGAGTTAATTCCTCCAGACTGCCCTTGGAGGAATTCCATAGGTCACTCGTGCCAGGGATGAGGGTCATTGGCAATGTCAGTGACTCAGGCTACCTGCCTTCCACTGCACTCTGCTTGCCACAGTTCATCTCCACCTCCCTTTCAAAAGAATCTCTGGTCCCTGTCTGCGGTGGGACGCCACGGCCTCCTGGCTTCCAGCTCATCAGCCTCTCTGGCTTTTAGAGCATGTCCTGGTCTTGGGTCTGGCTCTCACTGCCAGAGGTTTCAGCTCCTAGGTCTGGCCCGGGTCCCTCCTCTCTGGCCTGCCGTCGGCAACTATGCCAGTCTCCGGCGTGGGGGTTGCCACCTCACCAGAAGCTATTGTGACTCCCTGTTCCTACCCAATCCGATAAAATCCTAAGCCCCAGCCTCGACCTACTTTTCCACCCTCTCCTCCCCTCCCTCTTGGAGTTTCTCTTTTCCAAAGCTTCCCTGTCGAACTGGCAGCTTTACTCAGCCGACAGACAGCACCGGTGGTCAGGTACTGACGGCAGGGCACTAACGGGACTTGAATTACATCTGGTAGAGGAGAGGGCAGGAGAGAGATCTGGGACGTGCTGTGAAAAGAGGAAAGGGCCGGGAGGGAGCGCAGCCTCAGAGCAGGCCCCCGAGGAAGGGCGTGCCACCTGGTCCAACCCCGCTGCTTCCATCACCTCCCGCTCTGCGGGGTAGCGAGCGTCCCAGGAGCTGGTGGCCAGAGCCCTTCTGCAGCTCAGCCCGCTAACTCTCCGCGCCTCCTGGCTCTGCCCTGGTAGAGCTCAGCTCTGGGCCCATATCCCACGCAGGCTTCGCTCAGTTCTGCGTCTCCGCCTGGGAGCATCCCAGCCGTGGGCGGTAGAGGGTAGGAGGCACTGTGCCCTGGTCACTCCAGCGGGCAGGGCGGGGCCAAGCGCGCGCGGATGCGTGGCGTCGGGATGCTGGGACCCCCGAAAGCCAACCGCCCCCGTGGAGACGTAGGGTGGTTTCCGGAGCCCGAACACGGCCGGGCAAGACCGGAGCCCGAACACGGCCGGGCAAGTTAGGGACCCTCCGCCTCAGCACAGGTGCGGACCCTCTGGGGCCGGCCTGCGGGCCCACGAGGTCCCGGGTGAGGGATGTGGGTGCTCACCCATCCTCCAGCGGTCCCGCCTGCGGCCTAGGCCCCGGCCTACAGGAGGACCGCAGCCCGGTGCGGGGGGAGGGCAGCCTGGTTGTACAGGCCTGGGCATTCTGCCTAACCAAGGGCACATGACCTTGGCCCTGGGAGCCTCCTTTTCCTCAGCGGAAGATGGGGGACCTCTCTGCCAGGAGGAGGGGTGGCTGGGGGCCGGAAGTCAACCTCGGAGAATTTAGGAGGAAGAGACCCTTGCCAAACGGGGGTTGGAGGGGGGCGGCAAATGCAGGGCTGGGGCGGGGCTGGGGCTGCTGGACTGTCCCCCAGGAGGACGTCCCATGTAGGCCGGCCTGGGTTGGAGGGGAGCATAGGCATGCAGGAGGGGCCATCTGATCAAGGCCTGGGGCTGCCCGCAGATCGGGGAGTGGGGACACCTGCCCATGGAGAGTGCAGCAGGGGGAGCAGTGGCCCCAGGAAGCCTGGTCACCCTGGATGAGGTCAGGACCTAGTACCGGGAGGGTGGGAGAGGTGGAGGCTTCAGTGAGGGGGCGGAGAAACACCCAGGCCAGGGGGTGGGCTGATCATCCCTTTCCGAGCCCCACTCTGTGGCAGTCTGCTTCCAGCGGCGCCGGGGACCACTGCCTGGGGATGGTCTGTCCGTCGCCATCCAGCCTTCCTGTGCCTTGGCTGCTTCCTCCTGATGACCCCGTCCCTGCCTGTGGCTGCCCCCAAACTTTGTCTGCAGGGACACCTGCCCCCTCCAGGCTGTGCCCTGGGGGTCCTGTTCTGTGATGGTCACTCCCCCTCAGCCTGCAGGCTCCCAGCAGATCACCCATCACCACTGGCCTCTCAGCCCCATGTCTAGGCTTCACTCTCTCCGGCATCCTTGCTTTCCTTCACCCCTGACTCATCTGGAAAAACCCAACCCGGTGTGTATATGTGTGTGGGGGGATGGGGAGAGGGTAGTTCCAGGGGCTGAGCGAGGGTCTGCATAGGCTGTGTTCCCAGCTGCCTTCAGGGGTGTGCCCTGATCACGGACCCTGTGACCGGGGACACAGGTAGGTGTCAGGAGGTCGTGGCCTGGGCGCCCCTGCAGGACAGAACTTGAGGCCAAGGCTGACACAGAGTGGAGCTGGATCTGTCCAGGGCGTCTCTGTGGCTTGAACTCCACTCCAGCCACGGAACCGGGGAGTCGGCCATCAGTGGCCAGGGCACAGCCCGGGCTGTTCCTGGCTCCTGTGAAGCTCCTGCTGGTGCGTGGAGGCCAGCCCAGACAGGGGCAGGGGTGTAGTGGAGGCTGTGGACCTGCAGGGCCTTGGGGCTCCAGCCCCAGCACCCCCTGGTCTCCTGACCCTAGACAGGCCCCCATATGGTGTCCTCTGTTGCAAAATGAGGGCACAGTGCCAACTTCCAAGAGCTGTTAGGAGCATTAAAGGGGCTGTGTGTGCCAAGGGCTGACCTGTCGTCCCTGCGGCCACAAGAACCCACCACCCACGAGGGCCGTGAGGGCCCCAGCTAGCTCTCTGTGGGACAAGGGGCTTTTGCCCATGTTGCTCAGTCACTCAGTCGTGTCCGACTCTTTGGGACCCCATGGACTGCAGCACACCAGGCCTCCCTGTCCATTACCAACTCTCTGAGCTTGCTCAAACTCATGTCCATTGAGTCGATGATGCCATCCAACCATCTCATCCTCTGTCATCCCCTTTTCCTCCTGCCCTCAATCTTTCCCAGCATCAGGGTCTTTTCAAATGAGTCAGCTCTTCTTATTAGGTGGCCACAGTATTGGGGGTTTCAGCTTCAGCATCAGTCCTTCCAGTGAACACCCAGGACTGATCTCCTTTAGGATAGACTGGTTGGATCTTCTTGCAGTCCAAAGGACTCTCAAGAGTCTTCTCCAACACCACAGTTCAAAAGCTTCAACTCTTCGAGGCTCAGCCTTCTTTATAGTCCAACTCTCACATCCACACATGACTACTGGAAAAACCATAGCTTTGACTAGACGGACCTTTGTTGTAGCTGGAAGAATAAAGTAAGGAATGGTCACCGGATGAAATGCCATGCAGCTATTAACAAAAACGTGGCCAGCTGGAACACACTGATAAGGAAAGATGTCTGCTGTGGGTTGAATTGAGTCCCCAGACAAGACACAGTGAGCTCCTCTCCCCCGGTGCCCATGAATGTGACCTTATTTGACAATGGTCTTTGCAGCTGTTATTAGTTAGGTCATCCTGGAGTAGGTGGGTCCTTAAGCCAACGCTTGGTGTCCTTCTGAAAGGAGGACAGGGAAATTCTCTGGAAGTCCAGTGGTTAAGATTCCAGGCTTTCACTGCTGGTGGGCCTGGGTTCAGTCCCTTTCAGGGAACTAAGATTCTGCAAGCCAAGTGATGAGGGTAAAAAAGCAACAGAAAAGACGACAGACCCACGGGGAAAAGGCAACTTGAGGATGGAGGTGGAGACTGCAGCAACTTGCCTACGAGCCAAGGGCTGCCGGCCACCAGGTGCTGGGAGAGGCCAGGAGAGATCCCACCAGGTGCTGAAAGAGGCCAGGAGAGATTCCCGTCAGGCCCTCCAGAAGCAGCCAACATGGCTGACGCCTGAATTTCACACTTCTGGCCTCCAGAAGCTAAGAGAATAAATGCCTGTTGTTTCAGCCAAGCGGTCTGTGGGCCATTGTTACGGCAGCCCTGGAAACTGCTACAATCTCCAGTCTCCAAGACAACTGCCGACTGAAGACAGTGAAGAACGGAACGGTCAGGACCCGGGCCAGGCTTTGCCCCGGGGGAGAGGACGTTCCCACGTGCTGGGACTTGCCTGAAACGCCCCGGGAGGGACGCACAGCCAGGAAGAGGCAGGAGCCAGGTCTTCCTCCTCACTGCACAGCCTGGGTTCCGCTTGCATTTTTTACTTTTTACCACGTTAATAAGGAAATAAATAAAATTCAGATCAGGGAGAAAACAAAATGTCAAAAGACCCGTGTAAACCCGACACCTCTCCTAACCCTCCTCTCACCTGACTTGCTGTTTAACCATCGGCAGCAAGGGTGGGAGCGGGGACCCTGCCTTTAGCATCTGCCTGGTCTCTTTCAGAGGAAAGAAAAATGAGAGGCAGGGGGACCTCACTGGGGAAGGAGCCGCTGCTGAGGACCGGGGCGTGGGGGCCCTTCTGGATTAACCTGTCTGAGGACACCCGGCCTGGGGTCACCAGCCAGCTCCTCTCTGCCCTCCTGTCCTTGGAAACTGCAGACAAGCCTGTCGTCACAGGCTGGTGCAAGGGATTGGCGGGGTGTGAGGGCACAGGAGCCCTGGAGCGCTCCTGGGGGGAAGCTGGGCCTCTCTCTCCAGCTGTCTTCTCTCCTTTGCCGGGGGGGGGCAGAGGTTTTTGGCTCAGCAGTTGGAAGGAATCTCCAGGCTCAGAGCTGTGGAGACCCAGGGTGGCCCAGATTGAATCCGGGAGGCTGAGCAGAGGTGGGCGTGGGCGGACAGGAAGACACCCCTCTGGCACGCGAGGCCTCCTTCAGGAAGCCCTCAGGGATCCTTAGGTTGGTCTAGGTCCAAGCTCAGAAGGACAAGTCCATCCTCCTCCAGATTCTGGCCTCAGCTAGGGTACCCGAAGCCCTCCCACCTCAGTCCTTCCAGAGAGCTCAAGGCACACAGGGCCTGTCCTGCCTACCCTCCCACTGGGCAGGGACCGGGCCTCCCCTCCCTGGGTCACAAGAGACACAGAGACGCGCTCGCTGCCTGGCCGAGGCTGCACGCAGCACGTCTGTGGGCTTCGCTCGGTCCGCCCCTCACGCCTCCATTAGCCCCATTTTGTAGATGAGGAAACTGAGGGTCTGGAGGTGCCCTGTCTCTGGCCTAGGTCAGGCCAACCACCAAGCTGGCCCCTCTGACTCCAGCGAGGGGGTAGGGGTGAACCCCGTTCTTCTGTGATACACAAATGAAACCTCACTCTCTTAAAAAAACAAAGAGCACTTTATTCCCTTGGAGGTTTCTGTACGACGATGATGCCACGTGGGGGTGGGGGGGGGAGTTGGGGGAGGGTCATCCTGGCTTCCTTGAGCACAGCCCGCCCCCGGGAGTAGGGCCAGTCAGCTCCAGTCACCGTGGAGGACGCAGTCACCTCCAACTTGTGCGAAAGCACTCACTTCCCTGTCCGGTCTCACGGCCACGATGTGCCAGCTGTACCCAGGCTGCCGGAGCTCACACCACCGGCTGGCTTCTAGTGACGGCCCCGGTCATGTGGGTGCAGATGCCCTTTGGCCTGGAGGGGCCCAAACTGGTCAGACCTGTGTCCACTTACAGGCCCCGCTTGGACTCATGGGAACACAGAGCATTGAGACTGACTGCCTGGGAAAGACACCATTTCCCACAGGGCTCAGGGATCCCACAGGGTTCTCCCTGCCGACCCCTCTGCAAACCTTGGGGAACCCCGGCTGCTGGCAGTGGGCCTGAGCCGAAGACATCAGCTGAGTCATGTTCCCATTTTACAGATGGGCAGCCTGAGGCCCAGAGAGTGGAAAGACTCCCCCTTGCCATGTCTCTGTTTAACTGCAGAGATCTCCCCTTCCACTGACCTGTGCCTGCCCCCCCACCCCAGCTCCTAAGCTAATGTAGAACTTCCAGAAGGTTCCATGGCTTCTTAGTGGTCCCCAGATTACCTTCCAACGGGAGTGGAAGGAGTAGGGGTATTCCCAGCCTTGCAGCTTGGAGAAGCTGGGGTGTGCTGGCAGAGGGTTTGGTTCTGGGACCCCAGAAGGCCTCGAGCTGCCCCTCTGTCCCTAACGCAGACTGGACAGGTGGCCCAGAAGTGTCCCTGGAGCTCTGCCAGGTGGAGGAGTTCAGAGTTAATGAATCACTGGCAAGCCCATTGGTGGGTCTTCAGAGACCCTCCCCCTGGGAGGTGTGGCCAGGATCCCAGGGAAGGGTTGGAGTGTTGGCTGGGCTTCTGGAAGAGTCCAGAAGCCAGTAACAGTGACAGGCTGGGTGCCCCACAGGCAGCATCTCTGAGCTTCCTGACGGTACAACAGGGGGAACAGGCTCCGCATTTTGCAGTGGAGAAAACCAAGAGGTCAAATACTGCGGCCAAGGCCCACACAGCCCAGGAGCGGATTCAACCCAGGTCTGACTGAGCCCACAGTCCATGGGGTCTCAGGTGTCTGGGGCAGGGCGATCGGCGCGGGAGCCACTTACAGTTCTGGAACAGTCTGGGCTGCATTTTGGAAAAGCCGCCCCGGGGAAGGTGGGGCGGGGGCATCACAGGCTGGAGGGCTGGGCCAGGGCGGCGGACCCAGCATCGCCCTCCAGCCGGGCCTCCTCGCCGCGGGCGTAGCTGAGCACCACGGTGACGGTGGCGAAGGTGGCGGCGTTGACTGGGAAGGCGCGCAGCAGCGTGGAGGCCAGCCCCCGCGTGAACACGCGCCAGCCCTCGTCGCGGTAGCTCTGCTGCACGCAGTCGACGATGCCTCGGTAGCGCGGCGCGCCCTGCAGCCCATCGGCCTGCAGCCGCGACTTAACCACGTCCACAGGGTAGGTGGAGAGCCAGGACGCGATGCCGGACGTGCCGCCCGCCAGCAGCAGCTTGGGCACCAGCAGGCGGTCGCCCGGCTCGCAGCCCAGCGCGCGCGTCAGCACGTCGTAGGTGAGGAAGTAGACGCCAAAGCTGGGCGTCTCGCGCAGCAGCGTGGACACCATGCCCCGGTTGACGCCGCGCAGGCCCTCCTGCCGGTAGATCTGCGCCAGGCAGTCCAGGGGCCCGCGGTAGGTGCGCGCTGGGCCCGCCTCCTGCAGTTGCAGCCGCGTCTTGGCCAGCTCCATGGGGCAGCAGATGACGCACTGGATGGCCCCGGCCGCCGCGCCCGCCAGGAACTGGTTCAGTGGCGAGTCCCGGCCCAGCGCCCGCAGGGTGTTGCCCTGCACGCCGAACACCAGCGCGTTGATGAAGGTCAACCCCAGGAGCGGCGACCCCAGGCCTCGGTACAGGCCCAGCACCTGCGGGGCGCACGGAGAGGCGTCAGGTGCGCTCCCGCTTGGAGTCTATAGAGCTGCCCAAGCCCACCTCCACCCAGGACCCTCCATGCAGGTGGCGGCTGCCTCGGCCCACCTCAGCTGCTCATGAGGACCAAGCAGAATTTGATCAGCACCCAGGTCCTCAATCTGAGAGGCCCGGGCACGCCCACCCTCCTGTTCCCAAAGTCTGGATGTGCCCCGGAGTTGCCCACCGCCTCCTCTCCCAGCTCTGTGGCCCAGGGACCACAGCATCGCAGAGGCGGGGTGCCCTGCTCCACCTCCTGTGGTCCAGTGAAAGAAAGTGAAAGTGAAAGTGGCTCAGGCGTGTCCCACTCTTTTCCACCCCATGGACTGTTCTGTCCATGGAATTCTCCAGGCCGGAATACTAGAGTGGGTAGCCTTTCCCTTCTCCAGAGGATCTTCCTGACTCAGGGATCAAACCCAGGTCTCCCACATTGCAGGTGGATTCTTTACCAGCTGAGCCACCAGGGAAGCCCAAGAATACTGGAATGTGTAGCCTTTCCCTTCTCCAGTGGATCTTCCTGATCAAACTGGGGATCAAACTGGGGCTTCCAGCATTGCAGATGGATTCTTTACCAACTGAGCTGTCAGGGAAGCCTCTGTGGTCCAGGCCTGCACCACTGCAGAGGCAAGGCTGAGGCCGGCGTCCCACCCCACCCCCATGGCCCCCAGGCACTCACGCTCTCCTGCTTGATGATGGCCTGGAAGCAGTGCAAGGTCCCTCGGTACTGGGGCTTCTCCACACTCTGGACCTGAAGCCGCACCTGGAAGGAGGGCCCAGGGTAAGTGAGGTGGCCGCGTGGAGTCAGAGTGCCCAGCTCTCTGGGGCCGGCACGCAGAACCCCCGGGGAGACTCTCGCCAGGAGGCCTGAGGTTGGACCCATGAGGCAGGAAGCCAGGGAGCTTTCTGTGGCTTTTGGAATCCCAGGGAGGGAGCCTGGGTGTCTGTGCCATTTTTAGGGAGGGCTGTCCGTGGACAAACAGTCACAGAGACAGCTAGCTGCAGAGGGGTGGGGGTCCTCAAGACCCCTGTTCACTATCTCCACACAAGGTACTGACAGTGGGGCCTAAGGCATCTCCCAAGACCTCCCACCATCCCAGAAGCAAGTCCTGGCCGATGCCCAAGGGGTGTCCAGGCTTAACACCCCACCGCGCGCTCTCCGAGTCGGGGCTGGGAATGCCCATGGGGTGCTATCAGCGAGGAGCCTTGTCCTTGCGGGCCTTCCCCTTGGTTTCTGCCGGTGGCCCCTAGGGAGGGCAGTGGTCATGAGTTAGTAAAGCAGCGACTGGAGAGCTGCTGGCTGCCTCCTTGGGACCACGTCTGCAGCTCGGGGGCCCTCAGACCCCAACGGCCCAGAGCCTCGCTGTGAAAGCAGTCTTTGTCCACAGAGAGCTTATCTCAGTCCTTGATACTCATTCCCCAGGGTCAGAGCGGGAGCATCCTTTCTTCTTGTGTCTGGGGGAGGCGGGTGAGCTACGTTCGGCCCCAGGCTCAGCTCTGACTCAGACATGACCCCACTACAGCCCTGGCCGTGATGTGAGCGCCCCTCTGTGCGGGGCAGTGGAGAGGGGCTCCATCGTGATCACTGGCCAAGGTGGGGTTGGGGTCACTCCTGTTTCAAAGATGGGAAGGCTGAGGCTCAGAGAGATCCTGCAACTCGGTCAAGGCTGTCCTCTCCAGGGACATGAGTGGCTGTGTTGGTCGGGGCCAGGGTGGGGTTGAGGGTGCTGGCGAATGCACTTACAGAAAAAAAATGTGTTGTAAGCAAAAAAGAAATCTCATGTCTGCACACGGGGACCTCAACGCTGGCGACCACCGCTCTGAGAGGCCGCTGCCCACCCCAGCACCCCTCCTCACCCTGGCTGCCAGCTCGGAGGAGAAAAGCACAGCCACTCAAGAGCACCGAGGGCATCTCAACACCATGAGCTCTGCCTTGGGTTGCTTCTGTGATGGGAGGTTTCCCACTTCCCCTTCGACGGCTGGTGGTCTCTGGAGGACTGGCTTTTCCTCCTGTGGCCCCTGACACTGGCACCAAGGAGGCCGTGTCAGCAGAGATGATGTGAAGCGGAGCTGGGCCCTGCCCTCTGTGGCTCAGACTTTCAGACACCCTGGTGACATCTTAGCAGGCTGGACTTGGTTTCATGCCCAGGCTTGGGCCAGCTCGGGTCCCACGAGAGGCTGCAGGGGATCCCCTTTGTGTCTGACCCCCAGGGGCTGGGATGGGCACCCGCCATCTGGGAGTGTGGGGTAAAATGTGGCCCGAGCCTTACAGAATCTAGAGTTGAGGTTTTTAACACTTGGGGGTAGCAGGATCTCATTGGAAGATTGACGGACCCACCCCTGGAAAAGTTGGTCATTTACACACCAACCCCAGGAGGCTCCCAGCTTCCCCCCCAGGGCTGGGAGACCCTGCACAAAGAACCCCTGATCGAGACGGGGCTACTTTTTCTCAACCAGCCCCCAGGGCCCCCACCCCGGGACCTGTGCTTGGACCCAAGCTCATTTCATACCCTCCCTGCCCCTGCCAGTCTGGGAGGGCAGTCTGGTGGGTGGGGGTGGTGGGGCGGGGTCCAGGCCCAGGGCCTGGTTTGGACAGAGAAGAGAAGCGTTGGGTTCCCCTGGTCTGTACTTACTAGCGCTCTCCGGGATGAGGCTTACGCTCATCTACAACAAAGTTACATTTTGCTATGGACGGAGACAGCCCCTAGCTCAGAAAGTAAAGGCGGTTAAAGCAACACAAAATTTCAACATCACATCCAGGCCCGGGACCCCCGAGGCCAGCCCCCAGCCTCCCCGCCCCCGCCCACCCGGGGCCGGCTGCTCCCTGGTGAGAGAGGGCTCAGGCGCCCCTGGTGACTGCCACAGTGGCATCCACGGGACAGGAGACAACCTGCCCAGAGAAACACACGTGAAGGCGCTGTGCCCAAGGGCAGTGGCTGCGGTTCTGGGCGCCACAGAGGTGAACCACGTTTTGGACTCAAATTTCAGTTCCAAGGACCTGGGAGGACACACTGCCAAGGTGGCAGTCATGAGATGTGCAGATGGCACTGCCGCGTGGCGTCCCCTCACGCACTTGGAAGCCCGGGTCCAAGTTCACGAGGTTTATAAACAGGGAAAACTGGACCGTGGATGAGAGTTAGGGAGCTGGCCGCCTAGAAGAGGGGAGGGCGGAGGTGTTAGGAGGGGAAGGGGGTTTCTGGTGAGGGGCGCTTGTTTCTCCTCCCAGGCGTGTAGTTTAGCATTCTTGGGACTTCCCCAGTGGTCCGCTTCAGCGGTAGGACCACTTGCAGAGCTGGCAGGTAAATCCCATTTTTGCCCAAAACCAGGAATATATATGGGCCTGTGTGCATGTCTGTTTTCTGGTAGAAACCATTAACAAGGGTTGGGGGAAAGGCTACATAAAGGACTAGTTTTGTTTTTGTTTTGTTTCTATGTGTTTGTTATGGTGAACATCCTTTTACACCCTACATTACTTTTGTAATAGAAAGCGAACCGAAAAAAGTGTGTATGTATGTGTTTTAATTAGAACACATTAAAAAAAACCCAGCGTTTTCCAGTTTTCTTTGACTGAGATGCTTATTATTATTATTTTTTGATATTTATTTATTTGGCTGTGCCAGGTCTTGGTTGTGGCATGTGGGTCTAGTTCCCCGACCAGGGAGCAAACCCAGGCCCCTTGCGCTAGAAGCTTAGCCACCAGACCACCGGGGAAGTCCCAAGAATGCTTAACTTTTACAATGGACAACAGCCAGGAAAAAAAAAAAAAGCCATTGGCATTAAATTAAACCAACGTCCAATCAGAACAAGGTCACAGTGTCTGAGCGCGTGGCGGGGGGCGGTGGACAAGAAGGGTCACAAGCTTGGGTGACAGTGGGGACTTGCGAGGGGTGGGGTTTTTTCCCCCTTCGGAATAAAAGGCTTGGCTTTTTAAAGATAGGTTTGCGCAGAGGTGATGCTGGTTGGCCACAGTGGGAAAAACAAAAACAGTTACAAATGGATTTCCTCAAAGACCACCTCCAGGTGCCAGGTAAGGTGGGACAGGGCAGGAACCCAGCGGTGGACAGGTTCCTGAGCTCAGGCTACCCCTGGGGCGCTGGCCATGGCTCAGGAGCTCAGAGGGAGCTGGAGGCACCCGAACAAAGTGGTCCGCAGCCTGGAGGGACTGACCTGGGGTGGGACGGGCACCCCAAGAAGCCTCTGCAGAGCTGGGCAGAGGAAGTGAATCAGAGACACTTCTTGGCTAGATGCAGCTTTGAGAGGCACGCACAGCACAGGACCACAGTGCAGAAGCACAGCGTAATGTGGACCCTGCAGGGCCATCCTGGGCTGCTCTGGCCCTTGGGCAGGTGCCGTGGGGTGGTCAGCTGGGCAGAGGGGTGGCCAGCCCTGGAGGGACTCGGGGCCGCTGCATGGCAAGAAAGCCAGGCCTTGCCTTCTGGGATGGAAGGAATCCCATGCCCTTTGGAACTAACTGTTCAATCCAGCACAAACTACACTGCTGAGTGCCGGGCCCAAAGGCTTTGGGAAATCTCGCCAGCCCCTCACTGTGCAGGAAGAACAGTTGGCCCGGAGGTAAAGTGACTGGCAGGTGGGCTGCCAGGGGGCCTGAAGCTAGCTGTGCAAGGCCCAGAGAGAGACCTCTTTTTGTTTGTTTTTGGAGTGGCTTGGGGGATCTTAGTTCCCGATCAGGGATGGGGCCCCAGCCCACAGCAGTGAAAGCGCAGAGTCCTAACCACTGGGCCACCAGGGAGTTCCTGGCACAGACCTTTCCAAGGTCACAGCACAGTGCTTGGGGCCTGTGCTGGAGGAAACGCAGCCCTACTTCACAGGACCTGTTATCAGCCCAGGGACACCTGGGTTCCTGAAAAAGGAGGAGACGGGGGTCTCTCAAACCTGCCTACACAAGGGTGACATCCTTGTCTTTGCTCCACCCTCGCCCCTGAAGAAGAGGAGCCAAGTTCAGGGTTCAGCGGGCTACAGGGTCTGGCCTAGGGCCCACTGCTTGCGGTTCACTGGGCTCCCAGGGAAGCCCGCAAGGAAGGGGCCTGACTTGGCTAGTTTAAGGATAAAACCCCCAACAACAGAGGGCAGATCTTATTTGGGAGTTTCTAACCGGGAATCTGGAACTCCGGAACTCTTGGTTTCCATTGAGGCGTCGGGGAACCCGGGACCCGACACCGTGTGGAGGAATGGGCTCGCGGAGGGGGGAGCAGGGCGCCTCCCCAGAGCTGTACTCTGCAGCCCCCCGGGAAATGCCCAGGCAATGTGTCAGCCTCGAGGCCCACCACTCTGCGGGGATCGCAGTCACGGGAAAGGCTGATGTGTGATTTCTCTACAATTCTCTCTGAATCCTTGCCTGCAGGAAGCAGTCTGGAAGTGTTCTGGGTGAGGACGGGGTGGATGCCCCCACGTCTGGGCAGTCCCTCCATCAAGCGTCAGGATGGACCTCCAAGTTTAGCCCCAGCTGGGAGATGGAGGAACAGACCGGGAGGAAAGGCCGGGACGGCCCGCTGGACAGGCCGCTGCTCACCTGGGCATCAGGGAGAAGCCTGATTCTACCTTCTGACCTGTGGGAGGACCTTGAGGGGCTCCTGAGATGGTCACCAGAAAGGGGTATCCCGCCGCCCCAACCCTGCAAGCCTCCCTCCAATGTCTGCGCCTCCACCACGGCCTGAGGATAAAACGGCGATGAGACTCACCTTGACCGTGTCAAACGGGTGTCCCACCAGCACGCCTGCCACACCTGGGGGGAGAAAGGACAGCCTGTGACCCAGACGCCTCAGAAACCACCATGGGCCTGGGTCCAGCAAGGATGTGCCTGCCACATCCCGGGAGCCCCTTGATCCTTTGGGTGGAGCGAGGGGAGGGTGGCCGTCCCAAGGTCAAGCCAGGATCTGTCAGACTCAAAGCTGGTGACTCTCTCTCCGCCCGGCTGCCCGTTGGAGGGGACAACAGAAGGTGCCCCTTGGTGCAGCAACGTGGAAGGACCTAGAGAGCGTCAACTGAGTGAAGTAAGTCAGACAGAGAAGGAGAAATACTGCATGACTTCCCCTATGTGTGGAATCCAAAAAGAAATGATACAAATAAACTTCCTTACAAAACAGACTCACAGACTTAGAGAATGCTCTTAGGGTTGCCGGAGGGAAGGGTGAGCGGAAGGGATGGTTAGGGCGTTTGGGATGGACGTGTGCACACACTGCTGTATTGAAAATGGATGACCAACAAGGACCGCCTGTAGAGCACAGGGAACTCTGCTCAACGTTACGTGGCAGCCTGGATGGGAGGGGGTCTGGGGGAGAATGGGTACATGGATATGTATGGCTGAGTCCCTTCACTGTCCATGTGATACTCTCACAACACTGTTAATCAGCTATGCTCCAATATAAAATAAAAAGTTAAGAGAGAGAAGGTGCCCCCTGAGAGGCTGTCAATGCCATTTCTCAGGTGTTCCCATCGCTCCAAATGCCTGGCGTGGTCAGGCGCTCCAGGGGTTCTGGATTTGGGGTCAGCCCCTTACCCAGCTTTCAGTCTTCACTCTGTCATTTACCAGCTGGCTGAGCCCACATAGGACTCAGCGTCTGAGCCTTACTGTCCGCACTTGTACAGGATTGAGAGTTAAACTTCCCCAGGGCTGCCCCCGGTCCCAGAGTGCTGGCCCAGACATGAGGCATCGCGGCTGCTGGCTGACCGCTCCCCGGCCCTGCACGGGAGCCACGCTGTGCCCGTGGTGGCAGCCTGTGACCCTGTTTGCTTGGTTATGTATCAGTCTAGACCTGTAAAGATTCACCCTCCCAAAAAAGGACAAGCCCCGCCGCCCCTGCCACCCCGAATGGCTCACGAGCACCTGTCAGCGTCCTGTGTGCTGTGTGGGCTACAACATCCCTGTGAATCAGGCAGTCTTGTTAGGCACTTCACGGAAGGACAGTGAGGCTCAGAGAGGTCAGGAAACTGCCCGACTGACTCGAATGCTGTCCTCCCTGGAACTGCACGCGTGTGCGTCTTACAGCACTGCTTTTATTGCTAAGTTGTTGTTCAGCCACCCAGACGTATCCGACTCTTTGTGACCCCATGGACTGCAGCACGCCAGGCTTCCCTGTCCCTCACCATCTCCCGAAGTTTGCCCAAGTTCATGTCCATTGCTCTGGTGATTTATTACTGTATTTATTGCTATATTTCAATGTATAATAGAGCAATTAAACAGGCTAATATTCATTGGGTCACAGTCACGTTTCTACCTGCTGGTTACCATTCTTAGCTTTGTATGTGTACCAACTCTCCCTCTTATGTAAATAAAGGACCATTAGCCCATTTTACAGATGAGGAAACTGAGGCACAGAAAAGTGATGTATGTCCACACCACTCAGTAAGTAGTGGAGCCGAGATCTGGACCGAAACCTTCTGAGCCTGGAGCCCTCCTTAACCACTCATCTCTCCTGCTCCCCATCAGAGCTGGTTACCAGCGTTAGTGGATGTCCACAAGTAAATAGGAGTTTTTATGCTTCTTCACATATTGTATTTTTAATCCTTATATAATGTCCTCTTCACCTTGTTTAATGCTTCAGACCTTAAAAGTGAAAGTCGCTCAGTCATGTCCGACTCTTTATGACCCCGCGGACTATACAGTCCATGGAATTTTCCAGGCCAGAATACTAGAGTGGGTAGCCTTTCCCTTCTTCAGGGGATCTTCCCAACCCAGGAACTGAACCAGTGTCTCCTGCATTGCAGGCAGATTCTTTACCAACTGAGCTATCAGGGAACCCACGTGTAGAAACAGGGTTAAGAACTATCACCGCCCCGCCATGGGGTGAGAGTACGAGGCCTTCTCTCACCCTACTTCCCCACCTTACCCCCAAGCACGTTCCCACCCTGCCCATCTTCCACTGACCTTCACCTTCAAAACCCATGAGACCCAGGGCTATTCCATCTTGGGGTCTCTACTCGCATCCCTGGAGCCTCTCTTGATTACGACCCTCAGATGTAACACATCTGAACTCCCGCTCATCTGCAAAACCTGCTTCTTTAATGCCATCAGGAAAGACAGTCCTGAGCTCTCGGGAGGACTGAGCCCAGGCCATTAACTCTGGCCACAGCCACGAATCTTCTGGTTTCCAGCACCACAGATGAGACATCCGCGGGCAGCGTGTCTGTTCACCTTTGTCAATAATTTATTTATTCTGTCAGAGAGCCACTGAGATTTTTATCTGTAGATTTTGGGAATATCACCAGGAGATACCAAGGGTGTGTCTTTTTTTCTTTAAAGAACTCTGGCTGGTACGCCCTCAGCCCTTTCACGCAGCAGACTTCTGATCAGAGAAAATCTCCACTATTATTTATTCATCCTACTCATCACCTCCAGACCTCTTCCTCCTGGAACCCCTGACATTCACAGGTGGGTGAAAACATACCCCAGCCTGTCTTTTCCCTCAGCTCCTTCCACCTTTGGGTTTCTGGTCTTCAAGACACACTTTGTTTTGATCGTTTGAGACCCACCCCCGTTTTCATTTCATGTTTTGAATTTTCTGAATTTGAAATTCTAGTTCTTGGGGGAGTGGAAGTCGGTACTGAGACCCTTCTAACCCAGTCCCCTGCAAGGCCTCAGGGCTGCTGTCAATCAAGGCCCCACCCCGCCTCCCAGAGGGGGCGGTTGGACACGTGGTTCACACGCAGCCAATCAGAAGGGATCTACCCTCCTTCCTCCCGGGACACTGAATGAAGAGCCACTCAAACCCAAGGAAACCAGACAACCTCTGGGGCCCAGGCTCGGGGTGCCACCCGGACATGGTTCCTGGACGGCCCCTCTGCTCTGAAAGCTGAGCCTGGGACAGTCAGGTCACTGTCCCTAGCGCCTTGAGCCTGGGGGAAGGGACGAGCCTGGCTGCCCCCTTGCACTTTTCGGGGCCTAGGTTTCTCCTGGGTCAAGTAACACCAGGAGAGAGGGTCCCTTCTACCCTCGCCCATCTCCGTTCACACCACGGGGGAAGCACAGGCACCTCTAGCCCCAGGCGTTCACCTGGGCCCAGGTAGGACCACAGGTGTGGCGGCCGTGGAGTACCTTCTGCTCGCCAACCCAGGACGCGGCCAGGATCTCTCCCGGCTGGGCGTGGTGAGGATGGGCAGGGGCCCTGGTGAGCAAGAGCCCAGGGTGACTTGACTGTGTGTGTCTGGAGGGATGGGTCTGACTTTACCAAGAGTGTTCCCGCCCCAAACCCCACGGCTCCTAGCACACCTGTGTGAATACAGAAGGAATCCTGCTTCTCTGGGGGAAGAACCCACACTCCTCAAGAAGCTGCAAAGGGGCCTTGGCCCTGGGACTGAGCGCCCACTGGGGGAGGGGTAGAGAAGGGTCTGCCCACCCCCCACCCCGGAGGAGCCCACGGCCTGGTGGCAGGACACAAGGGGAGGTCCCTGGAGGTGGCGGGGGTGGGGGGTGGGGGCCGCGGGGCGGCGGGAACAGCAGAGAGGGGAATGGACAGGGGGAAACGGACAGCTTGGTCCATCGAGGTCGGCCCCTCCTGTCTCCTCTGGCACTGGGCTTGGAAGAAACCTGACGGAAAGCCCTGGGGCCTGGAGGCCTGATTGGGTAAGCGTCTGGGTCACTTCCCAGCACACTCCCTTCTGCATCAGCCTCACAGGAAGCTAGCACCACACAGGTTTATGTGCCTAAGGCTGCTCTCCACACTCCTCTTCCTGCTGAGTCCCTGACAGCTAAACCTGGCTCCCAGTGAATACCTGTTGAATAAATTAACTCTACAAGAAAAAACAGAGACACTAAAGGCCAAAGAGGGAAGTGCCAGTGCCGGATGCCCACGGACAGGCCACAGCCAGCCCAGACAGAACGTGGACTCAAGGTCCGCGGGGGTGGGGTGGGGGGACACACAGGGCCCCAGCGCTGTGGGGCAGCCCGGCCTCAGGGAAGGTGCCCCACATCGGGGACATGCACGCGTGAGCCCAAGACGTAGATCCTGCGACGATTCAAGCCTACTCTGCCCGTTCCCAGGGGCTTCCCTGGTGGCTCAGCTGGTAAACAATCCTCCTGCAATGTGGGAGACCTGGGTTCGATCCCTGGGTTGGGAAGATCCCCTGGAGAAGGGAATGGCTACCCACTCCAGTGTTCTGGTCTGGAGAATCCCATGGACTGTATAGGCCATGGGGTTGCCAATAGTCGGACGCAACGGAGCGACTTTCACTTTCACGGCTCCCCGCTCCCCGCCCCCACCTCGCCCCTAGTCTGTTCCCCAGAAGAACCGCGCATGAAGGGGGCGGGACGCCAAGGCGTGACTAGGCGCCAGGGATCAGGCCCACGCCTTTTACGCCATCTCACTAGGGGGTCGTCCGGTGGCCCCCGGCCCCAGCCCACCCACACGGATGCGGGAAACGGGGTGGAGCCAGTTTCAAACTTCTTGTGCCCAGGGAGGGGACCCTGCTCCGAGTCGGCGCAGGCTGGGGGACGGCATGAGGGAGATGGGCTCGGAGCCTCGCCGTCCGCTGGCCTCGGCGAGGAGGGTGGTGGGGCATCCTTCTGGCGGTCCCCTGGCAGCCACGGTAATGTCCCTGAGCCCCAGATCGCTCGTCCGAACGAGCTGCGAAAGACTTAAAAGACAGTTGCCTTGGTGGACAGCGCCCTAGGGGCCCTTCGGGCCTGATGTCAATTCACGCCCACAAGAATCCCGTGAAACAGGAGCACAGCTAACCCATCTTACACAGGAGGAAATCTCAGCCACAGGGCAAGCCGCGGGGCCAAGAGGTCGCAAGTGAGCTGGCCTCCCAGGCCGGACACCTCCTCCCTGGGCACCGGGCGTCCCCGGCCCCCGCGCGCGCCCGGGCAGGACCCGCCCTCTTCCTTACCCCCAGCGCATCCAGCCAGAAAGTCGAGCGCCATTGCCGGGTCCCCGGTGAAGCCGCCTTCCTCCGGGTCCTCCTTCGCTGGCCCCCCGCCGGGCTGGTCGCCGTCGGGGGCCCTCCCTGTTTTGCTGGGCTGGCACTCGGCCTGGCCGCTGCCTTCTGGCACGGAGCCCCGCGCAGGCTGGGGTCTGGCGGCAGCGGCGGCGGCGGCTCAGCGCGCGACTCCTTGCCGGGCGCTTGTCCCTCGCTGGCCGGCTCGCCGGCCTTTCCGATCTTCCGTGCGCCGCCCGTGGTCCCTCACCTCGGGCCGCGCGTCCCGCCCCTCCGGCCGGCCGGCCGGGGTTCGGGCGTGGGGCAGAGCTCAGCCAATGGGCGGGCGAGGCGCGGACAACGCCCCGGGCCCCGCGCGCCGCCGCGGCGCTTCATTGGCCGGGCTGACCTAGGGTGCGGGCGAGGCGGGGCCACGTAGCCGGCCGGCGGGCGGGGGAGGCGCGGAGGCGCTGCAGACAAAGAATGCGCTTCGTGCGCCCGCCCGCGCCGCCCCGGGCGGAGAGGAAGGCGGTCGTGCGCCGCCGCGGCGGGACGGTGGGGCCGGTGCTTGCGGGGAGTCCCGGGCCGGCGCAGCCTGGGAACTTCCTGGCGTGCGTGACGCGGATCAGCGGGGCGGGAGGTGGCGTGCCCTCGCTCTGGACCGGAAGCCTGGGATCCTTGGGGCCTTGGTTCAGATCCCAACTCCACCGCCCAAGCTCAGGGTCCTTGCTTGCATAATGGGGACGCGCCGCGGTTAACGGAGGTGGAGCGCCGGGACCCTCCAAGGCCTGCAGGCTGGAACACTAATTGTAACACTCCTCGAGCGGCGGAACGCCCCTTCGGGGGAGTCTTCACCCCCACGCCTCCTGTCTGTGCGCCCTCCGGCCGGTGGGCCTGGGGCTCCCGGCCTCCTGGCCCACGGCGCTCGGGGCGAAGGGCGTGGCCAGGACCTCGGGGTGCAAACTTGGGGAGCCGTGGAAAGCTGTGCGAAGGGGAGGTTCCTGGACTCGTCCTGGAGCCGCGGGGCGAGAGAGGCCAGATCGGGCGCGGTGTGGTCACGAAACCGCGGCTCTGGAAGGCCTCGGGGCCTGGACCGCCTGGCGGAGGGGAGGGTATGTGAGAAGGCCAAGTGGGAGGGCGCTGGGCTCCGGTCTACGCAGGTAGCTGGGCGGCGGGAGGTGGGGGTGGATTAAGAAAGAGCAGAATCCGACTCTGCTCCGCGTCCGCTTTCCCCCATCCCTGGGATTGGCCGCGGCCAAGGACCCCTCCCTGGGGAGCGTCCGGGTCAGAGACTCCCACTTGCCCTTCTCCAGCACCTCGTGAAGTCCGGACTGTACGGTTTGGACTCGGTTTGGCCGGGCGCTTTCTCCCTCACCGTGAGTCAGATGACAACTTCAGGCCTTCGCCCAACTTCCTTCATGCTCTTGCGATCAGGACACACAGTCCGGTGTTTCCGGGTTGCAGATCACACAGTTCTTTTATTTGCATGTTACTATTTCTGAAATGGACAATGAGGTTACCATGGATATATACCTCACAGACGGGTTTTAAAGATTATATATACTTGCTACTAGGGGATACCTGTCCGGTGCATTAATTATCGTGGTGATCAGAGGCCACTCTAAATCCAATGGTTCCGCATGGTTTCCTTTTATTCTTAGAATCTAAAGAGAACATCCATTGATCTGAGACCCAAACCCAGGTCTGCTGACTCCTAGTCCAGTGCTTGTGATGGCTGGTGGGCCCTGAACTAGGGGTCTGGAGGCCTGGGTTTGAATATCACCAGCCTCTGACAAGACTCATGAGCCAGGAAAGGGTGTGGGCCCTAGGAGAAGCCCAGACCCAAAACCCAGGTGGGAGTTGGCCGGAGGCCTCGAAGTCACAGTGATTAAACTGGACAACCTACATCCAGGTGACTCACCTCTAGGAACAGGGGTCCCTGGGTTGCTGAGGCCTCAAGGGGGAAAGCACAGATGCCTGCAGCCTCCGTATCTGTTTTTGGAGGTTTGAGAAGGAGAGTCAAGAACCTTAACAGGGCAGTAAGTCAGAAAATTCTTATGGACCGATTAATAAGGAGACAAAGAGAACACAAGTGCCTTTAAGTTAATGTTGTGCTTGGGGCATCTTGCATGAGCCCTGACTCCTGTCCTTGGGCCAGCCCAGCAGCCTGGTACACAATAAGCACTCAGTATTTAGAAAGCTCCTTGGGGAAAGCTGCATTTGGGCAGACCCTGCAGGCATCCAGGCGGGGGATCCGCAGAGGTAGCAGTGGGATGGATCCTGGATCCTGCACTTCAGGCAGGCGGTGAGCTGTGCACCCTGCAGGGAGGACTTGGAGAGGGGCTGGACTGGGGGAGCCAGTGTTCAGGCTGAGGCTTGTTGGCTTTGGGGACAGAGGTTCAGCAAGTTGTGAGCAGTAGAAGGGTGGGCTCTGGGGCAGGTGTGCCCACGGTGGGTGCTGGGGGTCAACCTCCAACCGGGAGCACCCCAGGGCAGGTGCTGGTGCATCCCAGAATCTGCTGGAAACAGCGTTTGGGGAAGCAGTGAGGAAGCGGCGAAGGCAGGCACTGGTAGGGGCTGGGGTCACGGGGGTGTGTGTACTGCTGGCTTACTAAACCACTGAAAGCCGTCCCTCCCTAAAGAATCGTTCAAAGACTTCTTGGTTCCAGTGGTTAGGGATCCACCTTGAGACCCAGGGGACACAGGTTCGATCCCTGATGGGGGAACTAAGATCCCACATGCTGCAGGGCAAGCAAGTTGGCACGCTGCAATTAGCCCATGTGCCTCAAAGAAAGATCCCGATAGTCGCAACTAGGACCTGACGCCACCAAGTAACATTTTTTTTTAAAAAAAAGAATCATGCATTTAAAAAAAAGTGATTCCTGCTGCCTGAGAATCATTCACTTGGGTGGTGCTCTGCACCTGGAGTGGGCACAGAGAAGACCCACCTCCCTGGCCTCCAGGGCCTCCCACGCAGCTGGCAGAGAGACCCGAAAGAAGTGAAGATGCCTTAGCCAAGGAAATGAGCTTGTAGGCAATGGGCCTGCGTCATTACATCAGCTGCTGGGGTCCATATCTGTTCTGCTTCATTTCCTGAGATTACAACAGTCTGCTTTTTCAAACTTCTCAGGTTCCACAGGGCCCCGGGTCCCTCCCACCCTTCCTGGGGAGGCTGCCTTGCAGGGGGACTCAGACCCCAGCCTTTAAGAAGTGGGAGGGGCCCAAGGCCAGAGCAGTAGGGAACAGCAGGGAGGGGAAACATGCCACGGGGCAGCAGGGGACAGGCCGGGTCACTGGGAGTGTGTGACAGAGATTTTGTTTTGCAGGGCGTTTGTAATTCCTGACACAAGACAGGTTGGGTGTGGGAAAATTAATAACAGCAGTCTCTCACCCTGGAATCTGTTGAATTCAGTGGTGGGAGGCTATTTGGCCCCCGGGGTTGGGTGGGGAGCAAGGCTGGAGCTTGAGATGTCTCAGGGCCTGTGGGGTAGGGGGTGGTCTGTAGACCTTGTGGGGAGTTGGGCTCAGCTGGAGGGTGTGCAGGGTGGGCCTGGGAGCCAGGGCAGGTGTAGTTTTAGGATGGGAGCCACTGGAACAGGTTCCAAAGCTCCTGGGCACAGAAGGTGGGGAGGGTGGGGCTGTTAACTGCCTCCCACACCCCCCACTTGGAATAAAACCCAGGCTCAGAGCCCGAGGTACCTGGCCGAACCCTTACAACTGCAAGCTCATTCTGCCCCAGGGCCTTTGAATTGGCTGTGTCCCCAAGCCGGGGTGGGGGTGGGGTGCGCTCCTCCTCCCAGCCTGGTATAGTCCTCTCCAGGGCTCAAGCCCCTGCTCAACTCTCAGCTCCTCAAAAGGGGCTTGGCTGTGGAGCCCCCCACCCCACCCCATGCCCTGTTCTGCCCCAGCTCCTAGAATGACTTTGCATGTTCCTCTAAATGTTTAACATCTCTCTTCCTCTCGAATGTTTGCTCCACCAGGGCGGGGACCTTATCATCTTTAAGTAACACTAAACTTGGCCTGGCACACAGCAGGGGGTGAGCAGGCACCCTTGGGTGAGGGGACCTGGGCTCTGGACTGTCCTGCCCTGTGGCCACGGGTCCCCCCAGACCTCTGGAATTGGAGTCTCCCAGGACAAGCTAAAAGTGCAGATTTCAAGGCCCCACCTCGGCCTCAGGGAGCACGTGGGGGTAAAACCTGCGTTGAAACCGGCCTCTTCAGGGATGGAGACCTTCTCCCAGGACAGGTTCAGGGATCTCTGGCTCAGTTTTGCTTTCCAGTCTCCACTTGCACCCCTCCTGGCTGCGTGGAAGACCCTGCAAGGAACACGGTGGGGTGGGGTGGGGGTGGCTTTGTGCCAGGGGGTCCACCTGGACCCAGCACTGGGTGCTGATGAGCTGGCTCCGCCCCACGAGTCTTTCTCCCTGCCGATAAACGTCTTCCATCTGGATGTCCCTCCGGCCTCAGGTCTGGTCCACTCTGGGAGTAACTCAGCCTCCCTGGTGAGTGAGTCGGCTCTGTGCCTCAAAGGGGAGAGGGCCTGAGACCACCTGGGGACAGCCAGTCCCTGTTCTGGTGGCCCCTCCCGAGTCTGAGATGCTCAGCGCTCTCCTATTGGGTGGATGTTACAGAGTTCATGTCTCTCAGTTGAGTTTCGTCAGCCCCAAAGGGGCCACCACGCCGTGTGGGTTTCTGGCACCTTCGTTCAGTGGGATACAGTCACCGTGGTCCCCGGGGCGGAGTCCCCAGGGCGGGTGTGGCCTCCACTCGCTTGGCACCCACTTGGCCGTGGAGGGGGTGCACCGAGAGGCCGAAGCGAGGGAGGCTCTGGCCAGATGGAGATATGACCAGAAACTCAAGAAGGAGCGTGATATAAATAGATGCGGCAAGTGCTTCTGGTGTAAAAATAGAGTTAACGGGATCAGCCTGGGGGTGCCCCAGACCCAGAAAGCCACAGAGGTGGACCCCAGCTGGGGTTGGCTCGACTGGTCAGGGCAGAGGGGCTCGGCCAAGCGCGGACATGGGGTGTGCTTGCTGCCCACGGGCCTCGTGGAGTCATGCTCCTGGGTCAGCACGGGGTGGGGTGGCGGCCAGGCCTAGGGCAGTGCCCTCTGGGGGCACCCGCTGTCATGGTGGGGGGATGGCTGGACCAGCAGATGGTCCGGGGCTGTCGGGCAGCATGAGCGGGCACCCAGGGCAGTGGCCAGAGGAGGGCAGTGTGCCCCTGTTCAGGGCTGGGGTTGGGGCGCCAGGGTGAGGCCGTGTGGGTGCAGTTGGCAGCGGGGCAGGAGTGGGCGGGGCGCTGCCCCGGGCAGGGAATGTGTGTTGGGATGGCAGGCGGGTGCCCTGGGGAGCAATGGAGGGGACAGAGAAAGGGCTGAGAGAAGGGCCTCCTGGAACTCAGGAGCCCGCTGTGGTTCTTGGAACCCAAGCCCAAGCTTCCCCTTCCAGAACCCCTCTGGTGGGACAGGCCTTCGCTAGTTCTGTGTTCCTCCTTCCTCCTGTGGCTTCCTGACGACCCAGCCTCGGGCAGTCATCTGTGGCCCAGCAGGGGGCATGGACCCCTCTGCCCACACCATGATCTCCAGTCCTGTTCCTTTGGGCTCTGCTCCCTGGAGCCCCCACCACAGCCCCATCTTCGGCCCCCTTGGGTGCCTGACTCTTGGCTGCCGTGCCTTGCCCCCGGCGGGGGTCGGGGGGGGGGGTTAGGCTCACCTCCCAGATGAAGCCCTTTCGGGGCCTTGCTGTCCAAAGGGAGGGTCACAGGCAGGCCTCTGCCACCCCTTTGAGTGTCTGTTGGCGCTGGGGGTGGGCGTGTGTGTGTGTGTGTGTGTGGGGGGTTGGTCCCGGGTGAGTCTGCCCTCAGGCACTTCCTGTTAAAGTGTGCCGGGTTCTATCCCTGGTCAGGGAACCAAGATTCCGCATGCTGCATGGTGTAGCAAAAAGAATAAAAATTAAAAAGAAGTGCCTGCCTTTGGTTCCCAGCTGGCTCCATGATACTTTGTCCCAACCTCCCATCCTTCCCCAGCCTCTGCCCCACCCAGCCACCGCTTCCGCTGGACGTGCCGTGCCCGCACCAATGAGCCGTGTCCACATGCTCCAGCCGGGGTGTTCCAGGCGCCTCCCCCAGTCCCGACAATCTACTTCTCAGCCTTACCTGGTGCTGCCCGCCTGCGGGTCTTGGCCATGCTGGGAACGGCCTCCCACCCCCCCGCGGGCGCTCCAGTTCTGCCTGTGATTGGGGTCTCCCCCTTCAGGAACACCATAGCTGCACCATGCTCTCTCTGGGACCCCTGACTGTGGGGGACTTTGGGCCTCTTGTGCAGACATGCGGGCAGTCCCATGGGGAGGTTCATGAGATCAGGAACTGAGGCCTCTGGCCAACAGCCCTGTGAGTGCGTCACTCTGGACGGGGGATTCCTCCAGCCCCCCAGATGGCTTAAGATGGCCTCAGCATGAGACACCTTGAGCCAGAGCCACACGTCTACGCTGGTCCCGAGTCCCGACCTGCAGAACTTGTGAGACATGAATGTTTGGTGTCAGAGGCTTCTCCTCATGGGGATAATTTCTCAGGCAGTACCAGAGAAGGCATGTACTCCCCAGGCAGGCCAGGGCTGCAGGGAGGCTGGGCAAGCCTCTGAATCATTGTTGGATGCCTGCGTGGGCTTTGCACAAGAAGGTGTGTGCTGGAATGAAGGAATGAATTATTGACAGCGGTCAATAGCTTCCCTTCCCAGATCAGCAGATCCGATAGGCCTCAGGCCCTGCCTTGACGAGAGCCTCATTCCTCAATTCCACCCTCCGGGGCCTTGGATCTCGTGGTGTCAGAGGTTACCTTGTCCTGGAGAGAACCTCCCAGCCAGTGGGCCCCAGGGATGCCTCCTGTGCATCGCTGAAGGGGTCACAGGGGCCTGGAAAACAGGAGGGGCTGCACGAAGTGACCAGAAGGGCTTAAGTTACTGCTTGGGCATCTGGGAACGGAAGAGACGGGCCAGGGAGTGGGTGGGGACAGGGCAGGGCTGGAGGCACCTGACCGCTGGTCCAGGCCTGAGGCTGCTGGCTCAGGCCTGAGGCTGCTGGCTGGCACTCCAAGGGTCGCTTCTGCTCCGTCTGATGACCAGTGCCGGGGAGCCTTCATAGTCCTTACCTGCGTTAGCCCTGCTTCAGGTGGCTGTCGTCCCTGTTTGCAGATAGGGGAAACTGAGTCTCGGGGTCACGTTAATCAGTGTCCCCCGTTGCAGCGCTGGGCTCAAATTCCAGGCCTTCCCCTAACTGTCACCGTTGCTCTCTGGCCGCGGTGTCCTCGTCTGTAACACGGGGGTGGCTCCAGGGGCCTGGAGCTCTGTGCTGAGCTCAGACATGAAGACACCGCTCCTGGGGGGGATGGGGGCGGGGGAGCTGAGGGCAGCCCTTCCTGTTGGCCCCGTTGCCCCAGTGGAGGCACAGGCTGGGGACGCCCTGTTGTATGCTCTGCAACCCTGAGACCCTGGGAGCCAGGGCCCTAACCCCTCAGGATGTCAGAGGGAGGCCAGGGTGTCTGGGAGGTCTGAGTTGGGGGGTCATCCACCCTGCAAACAAGTTACACCCTAGAGATGCTCCCCCACCCGGAGGTGGGTGCAGCCTCAGCTCCCGCCTGTGGCTGTGTGGGCTGCAGCCCCCAGTGGGGCGTCGTGGGATGCAGGCAGAGCGTGGCAGGCGCCAAGCCCCTGAGCGTACAAATTTGTGTCCTGTCCCATTTTACAGATGAAGAGACGGAGGCTTAGAGTGTCACAGAGTGAGCCAGGTGACTCTGGAGTCTCCTGAACTCATCCAAGTCTTGCCAAGGAGCCTCATTTTCTGGAAATGCCCATCTCTGGAGCTGGCCCAGTGTCCCACTCTGGACTCATTGCCTGGAAGTCCCACTGCCCCCATCCCTGCCCTTCCAAATCCTGCCAAAATGGCAAAGTGCATGATAGGTAAAAATAGTTCAGGTGGATTTCCCTGGTGGTCTGGTGGTTAAGAATCTGCCTGCCAATGCAGTGGACACGAGTTAGGTTCCTGGTCCAGGAAGATCCCTCGTGCCGCAGGGCAGTAAGCCGGTGAGCCACACCTAAGGAGCCTGTGCACCTGGAGCTGCTGCCCCGCAACAACAGGAGCCACCGCAATGGAAAGACACCACAGGGAGAGTCCCCCCGACTAGGCCGCAACTAGAGAAAGCCTGGGCTCAACAGCAAAGACCCAGGCCAGCCAAAAAGAAATAAACAGATGTGAATCATTCAGGGGGGTTTGACCCGGTGAACTCCCCTCTGAGAACATACCCACTGAAACACAAAGACCTCAAAGCCTAACTCCTGGAGCACTTTCTGTATTTTACAGGCGTATCCCACTTGCCTGTCCTTGACATCACCCGCAAGTTACATCGTAACAGTGATATTTATTCTTTTATCTCGGTTGCACCATGCGGCTTGTGGGATGTTCGTTTCCCAGACAGGGATCGAACCTGTGCCTCCCCCTGTGTAGGGAGTCTTAACCCCTGGGCCTCCTGTGAAATCCCATAACGGTGATACTCAGAGCTACAGGTTTGGCTCCAGGAGCCTAGGGCCTGCTGACCCTTTAGTCCTCCCAGAGCCTTACGGGTGGACGGCAGCAGAGCTGCCGTTTTACAGACAAGGACACTAAGGCCCCAGGGGACCTCACAGAGAGCCCCTCAGGGTGAGGGCCACGCCCAGGCAGCCTGGCTCAGCCTCCTGGTCCACCCCACGGGCACCATGGACGCGCAGGAGGAGTGAGTCCCCGGGTGCGCGGCGTCCCAGAGGGGTTGAGAAGGAAAGGCAGCAAGTGACAAAATAGTGAAAACAGAGGTGTCTGCCTGCGTCCTGCCGGGAGGCGGGGCCTTCGCCTCGAGGCCGGCTGCGTCTCTTTGGTCTGGATGTCTTGTTAGTAACTTGAAGTTATCCCTCTTGTTATAAAGCGTAAGTACGCCTTTTAGGATATCAGGTTCCTCCCCGGCACCTCGGCCTGCAGCTCCCCCGCCACCATGTCCGGTGAGGCCTGCGCCCCACTTCCCTTGTCCCGGGGGCCCCTGGTGTCTGTGCCGTGTCTGTCTCCCCTTACAGGACGGCTCAGAATTCCTCGCTTGGGCCTCCTGGGGCCGCGCGGGGTGGGCCTGCTGTTGGAGGAGGAAGCCGAAAGCCGAAAGCCGACCTTGCAGCTCCAACAGTGACCCTTTGGAGTGGCCCCAGC